>NC_064640.1:164845676-165153095 GCF_023864345.2 Schistocerca serialis cubense
AATTACTGGCTTTTTTAAGTTTTAGTGGAGGGGGAGGTTGATTTTCTCTGAAGTCGAGTCACTTTCCACGGCAACAAGTGAAAAGATACAATATTAAATATCTTTATCGAAATTGCCTGTGCCTTGGAGCTTGTTAGTCCTAGCTGTGAGGTGTAATAAAGATTCTATCTCTAAACGTTTCTCAGACGACGGTGTTTCTTATACAACCGAGGCAGCTGATGAAATTGGTTCACAGGCCTATTTGCAGTATCGGCGAACACAAAAACTTCTGAATTTTCATTTTGCGTGACTCTGCACACAATGTCTGGTTTACGACTCCACTGTGTAGACTTGTTCCTTCAGTCTATCGCCCCCAGCCCTGGCTTCGGCTGGCGCCAATGCAGGTATCACAGCATTGTTCTGCTGGAAACCTGTCTTGACGAGAGGCCGCTCTGTCTGCTCTGTATTGCTGTGGGCTAGTCCGGCAAGATTTACTGAGGGATAGGCTCGCTGCCAATTGTTTCCAACTCCGAACATGCCATTTCTATGAGCTAAGAACCATAAAAATACCTCATGCTTTTAGTGCCCTACCAGGCTCCATCAATATCTGCTCAGGCTGTTAACTTTCTAGAGTCTCGTTCAAGGTGCGTCATGTTGTAATAAAATCTTTAATAATTTTCTGTATATGAAAAATAAGTGAGAGAGTAACTTGTCCTCTTTCAACTTCGTGTGTGTAAACAGCTAGTTGTGTTTCACAAGACCGATGTTTTCTAAATCTGTAGTGACTGTGTGTCAATAGACAGTTTTCTTGGAGGTAATTCTTAGTGTTCGAACACAATACATGTCCCAAAATCCAGCTGCATATCAATGTGAATGATATGGGCCTCTAATGTAGTGGATTACTCTTACTACCGTTCTTGAATATTGGTGTGACCTGTGCAACTTTCCAGTATTTGGTTACAGACACTTCGTCTAGTGAGCGGTTGTATATGTTAGTTAAGTATGGAGCTATTGTATCAGCATACTCTGAAAGGAACAAAGCTGGTATAGAGTCTGGACCAGAAGACTTGCTTCACTACTTTAAGTTGCTTCACTACTCCAGGGATATGTACTTCTAAGTTACTCTTATTGGCAGCTGTTCTTGATTCGAATTCTGAAATATTTACTTCGTCTTCTTTGGTGAAGGAATTTCGAAAGGCCGTGTTTAGTAACTCTGCTTTGGCAGCACTGTCGTCGATAGTATTTCCATTGCCATCGCGCAAAGAAGGTATTGATTGCGTCTTGGCACTAGCATACTTTGCATACGACCAGAATCTCTTTGGATTTTGTGCCACGTTTCGAGACAAAGTTTCGTTGTGGAAACTAGTAGAAGCATCTCGCATTGAAGTCCGCGCTAAATTTCGAGATTCTGTAAGAAATCGCCAGTCTTGGAGATTTTGCATTCAATTAAATTTGGCATACTTTTTTCGTTGTTTCTGTTGCAGCGTTGTAACCCATTTTATGTACCAAGGAGGATCATCTCCGTCGTTTGTTAATTTATTTGGTATAAATCTTTCAGTTGATGCCGATACTATTCCCTGGAATCTGGTCTACACTTAACATTGTTAATTTGGAAGAAACGGTTTGTAATGTTCTATCTTTGATTTCGCTGGAAACTCAGTCTTGTTTTTAAGCGCGTCGTATTCCACGGGAAAGCTTTCCTGCTGGCCATCCGTATCCAACTTCGTTTTGCTGATTCTAGTTCATGGATAGTGAAATCATCCTTTATCTTTTCTCGAAGTGCGACATTACAGATGAAACGGAGAATCCATGCCGTTATGTGCAACAGTTTTCAATAAGAAATGTATTTTGATGTGTCAGCGGGGTACACCAATGCTTTAATAGCTAAGGCTTGGTTGTACATCTTTCGTGTCTCTGGTAATGGGTCATAAGAGAGTTGCTGTTGAGGCCAAGGTTCAGGTTTCTGAGTTAGCCATGAAGGCTCATGCCACCACAGCATGGAAGATTGTAATCTATCTGCTGAATATGCGATTGCAGGCTTTCTCGGCGTATTTCAGCTATGAAATCTTCACGGGTTATCAGCCCGTGAAGATTTCATAACCTTCCTGTCCAAGTTTCACGTGTTGGCAAATTTCCGGGCTGTCTGTGATAGGACAGGGAGTCAAAATTTCATGGATTTCAGTTACTCTATTAGCAACAAACGTATACCAGCGATTTGGATCGCTTCGTACCCAGCCAAGAGGCACTACGGAATCGCTCCACATTATTGTGTATGCGATGTCAAATCCAGAAGAGTGCCAGAAATATCTCAGGAGGCGTGAACCCAGCAACTACACTCATGCTCATAAATGAAGGATAATGCTGATACATGCTGAAACAACGCTATGTTGGCCGGTTTGCGGGTTTAAATCACCTCGGTGCATGACCATGCGGTGCATTTGAACTGCGGTCGTCACACGGTGGCACTGGCAGTAGTCCACATACGCAGAGGCTTGTTGGTGCATGTCAGAGTGCGGTGCAGCGAGTAAATGTGCAGCCGTTTTCAGACGTGCTAGTGATGAATGTGTGTTGAAAATGGTTCAAAGAACACATATTGATTACGTTATGAGGACTAGAATACTAGGGCGACAGGAGGCTGGTCAAACACAGCAGGTCGTATCACAGGCCCTCCGTGTGCCACAAAGTGTGATCTCTAGATTATGGCAACGATTCCAGCAGACAGGAAACGTGTCCGGGTGCTACAGTACGGGACGTCCACAGTGTACAACACCACAAGAAGGCCGATATCTCACCATCAGTGCCCGCAAACGGCCACGGAGTACTGCAGGTAGCCTTGCTCGGGGCCTTACTGCAGCCACTGGAACAGTTATCTCCAGATACACTGTCCACAGAGGACTGAACAGACATGGTTTATTCGCCCGGAGACCTGCAAGGTGCATTCCACTGAACCCTGGTCACAGGAGAGCCCGTAAAGCCTGGTGTCAAGAACACAGTACATGGTCATTGGAACAGTGGTCCCATGTTACGTTCACAGACGAGTCCAGATATAGTCTGAACACTGATTCTCGCAGGGTTTTCATCTGGCGTGAACCAGGAACCAGAAACCAACCCCTTAATGTCCTTGAAAGGGACCTGTATGGAGGTCGTGGTTTGATGGTGTGGGGTGGGATTATGATTGGTACAGATACACCCCTGCATGTCTTTGACAGAGGAACTGTAACAGGTCAGGTGTATTGGGACGTCATTTTGCACCAGTATGTTCGCCTTTTCAGGGGTGCAGTGGGTCCCACCTTCGTCCTGATGGACGATAACGCACGGCCCCACCGAGCTGCCATCGTGGAGGAGTACCTTGGAACAGGACATATCAGGCGAATGGAGTGGCCTGCCTGTTCTCCAGACCTAAACCCCATCGAGCGCGTCTGGGATGCTCTCGGTCGACGTATCGCTGCACGTCTTCACACCCCTAGGACACTTCAGGAGCTCCGACAGGCACTGGTGCAAGAATGGGAGGCTATACCCCCGCAGCTGCTCGACCACCTGATCCAGAGTGTGCCAACCCGTTGTGCGGCCTGTGTACGTATGCATGGTGATCATATCCCATATTGATGTCGGGGTGCATGCGCAGGAAACAGTGGCTTTTTGTAGCACATGTGTTTCGGGACGGTTTTCTCAACTTACCACCAATTCCGTGGACTTACAGATCTGCGTCGCGTGTGTTCCCTATGTGCCTATGCTATTAGCACCAGTTTTGTGTAGTGCCACGTTGTGTGGCACCACATTCTGCAAGTATCCTTAATTTATGAGCATGAGTGTAGTAATTCAAGCCGCGGATACGTTTCCCTTTTGATAGGAAAAACTCTGTTTTTACTCACAACCTAACGGACAAGTGTATTTTTGGTATCGGATATTCGAATGGCCAGTACCCTTCCTGAGACACCACAAAAAACGTGAATTTGTGAAATTTGGGGTTTTTGACTGTGCAAGACTATCCATCTGGATACTCAGAGTGATTGCACATGAGAGAGTTGTGATGCCCAAAGTTTCCCGGGGGGCTACGTGTGAAGGCAAGATCTCGTCCCGATGTATGCCTTTACAACATATATCTTGAAAGGATTTTTTCTGTTATGGTTATCGATGAAAAGATGCCAGGAGGATCATAAAATTTCTCTGTCGTGTGCAGTAACTGACGTTCAGTTGTGGGTCCTTCTTGTTATTTACTGGTAATGAGACGGTGATCGAGGAGGGTTGAACCTGATTCCGTATCCCAGTCGATGCCTAAGATTGTGGTATGTTTTTTAACTGATCGCCCTTCCTTTTTCCATATGTCCTTTGGTATATTATAATTCGTAGCCCATTTTGCCCTTCCATGTTTTATTTGTTGCAACAGGCCTGTCACCTAATAGTATAGAGAAGTGACGATATCGTCGTCCTCGCCACTGGGGGCAGAGTCGTCCATGAAAGTGCGTTTATCTGTAAGTTCTGCAAACGCCAAATTGCATATTCTCTCTTTTCGACACGAAGACAGAAAAATCGCGTTAAATCTCAGTGACAGTTGTAAGAATACTTCAGTGCCATCTCCATCGTTGAACTTTTGATACATCCTCATATGAATTGTAGGTGATAATATTTCAGATAACAAATTCGGTCCTGAATGTAGTGTGTCATTAAGTGACGGTGAATCATTTTCTCGAGATCCCCGATACCTGCGTGGTCAGCGTGACGGATTGCCCTCCTACAGGCCCGGGTTCGATTCCCCGGCGGGTCGGGGATTTTCTCCGTTCAGGGACTGGGTGTTGTGTTGACTTCATCATCATTTCATCCCCATCCGGCGCGCAGCTCGCCCAATGTGGCATCGAATGTAATAAGACCTGCACCAAGGCGGCCGGACCTGCCCCGTAAGGCGCCTCCCGGCCAATGACGCCAAACGCTCATTTCCATTTCCATTTTCTCGAGATGAAGCATGGAATACAATTTTCCAATTTGTAATATCCAATCTTTCCCTTTTCATTACATGATGAGGAAGGTAGAATAAATCATTCGAAGTATTCTGCATATTGATCGTTCCAACGTGCTCATTCTGAATATAAAGCAACATCTGTGAGCAATAGATCTCACGAAAATGAACATTATCAGAAAATTTTCTTTGTAACGACGTAAAACGTCTTTCTGCGTTGCAACGATCTGAAGAAATGATCGTATCTTTACTTGTTAATAATGAAACCACACTCTTCCTTTTATGGTTGCCCGGGCATGGCAACCATAATTTGGATATGGAGTAGGACGTGACTAGGTTGTGACTAAAATCTGGTGGCAGGAAAACTATTAGTGACAAATAAGCGCCAGCTAGTATAGAACAGTTACTTAGCTTTATTGACAGCGAAGAGTGTACCGCAGATACAGTTCCAATTAGTGTCCAAAGAATATTCCTGATTCGTGGCCTAAGTCGTTATACAGTACTGAATCACACAGCGAGCTAGCTAGCCAGACAACGAACGACAGCACTGACGACTGCAACGAGCTGTCTGCAAGACTCTTGACTCGGGGCCAGCGCTCCTGTTATATCGTATAGCCAGAGCCGGCACGGTAGCTCAGCGTGTTCGGTCAGAGGGTTAGCTGCCCTCTGTAATAAAAAAACTGAGTTAATCGATCACCAACGAACTTAAACGGATGTCTTACGACGTCCGCCCCGAGCAGATTCAACGAACAAAAGCGAACAAAATGAAAAAAAAGGCGGCACGGTAGCTCAGCGTGTTCGGTCAGAGGGTTAGCAGCCCTCTGTAATAAAAAAACTGAGCTGATCGATCAACAACGAACTTAAACGGATGTCTTACGACGTCCGCCCCGAGCAGATGCTACGAACAAAAGTGAACAAAATGAGATAAAAAAAAAAGTCAGCAATGGCGCGACGTCTTCGGTCGGCGGCAACGCCATGCGCCGCCGGCGGTCGTGACGGGAAACTGTGGCAAGCGATGCGACGGCAGGGCGCGCGCGCTATTTGGTTGGGTCCGCGGATACAACACCTCCCTTCCCCCATTTGGAACTTATCAGGGAAGTCCGGCAAAACGGAGGCATGCTTCGGTGAGAGTGATCGTTCTTGTTGTTCTTTTATCCCCATCAGTCCTTGTCCTAGGACCCAGAATCCTCGTTGAGCTGCACATGGCTAACAATAACACGCCTAAAAGTAATACTCGGCTTGCGCCCACTGAAAATCCATCCAAATCTAGAAGCAGGAAGAATCAGTAAGGCGTATTAGTGGGTCATCCTTCATTATTCTGCAATATTATTGTGCACCTATAAGAATTTCATAGGGTACTGGTGCTCGTCGTCCTTGGGACCAGCAAATTACAGCTTGTGGATGCTAATATCTTGAGAACACATGGAAGTAATGAGTACGTTTTTCTACTTTGAAAGGCGGAGAATTCGAGGTATATTTTGTACAAACTCCTGTCGCCTTGAAGTGAACAAGCCAGCGATTTGAGACGTGAAATGTGGTGACTCAAATCCTACAACAGGTAATGGTTGGTGGGTGATGAGTCGTAATTGCAAGTTGTTGATCAAATTCGTGCTGATGAAGCTGCTCTAGCTCCCAGCGTCGAGTAAACAGCGCATACGTTTTTTTTCAATTCATTCGGACCTGTGATTCAAACAGAGGCAATTTGAAGATACGTGAAGTGAGGTCACTGAACATCAATCTTTCCAACTGAGACTACCATTTCTTCATTGCGGGTAGATACATGGTGGGAACAAGTTTTAGTTTTCCTTGGTGCATTCCTTGATGTTATGCCCCCTATTTAGACACAAGAAACATCGACGTGAGGATTTCAATTTGTCGATCCTATCCCTGATGTTCGATATCTTCTTACACTCTTGTGCTCAATGAAGATGTGAATCACAAAACATGAGTATTTCGACGGTTTTCTTTTCGCCTTTCTACCTAGCTTCTCCTCTTTTGTATTCACCCGCATCGGCACAGCTGTTGATGTGAATGTATCTAAAACGCTGCAACCTCTAATTTTGTGGGTAACCATAGCTTCTACTTCATCGTTCTATAATTTCATTAATTCGTGACGTGACTTTCAGCAATCCTCTCTCTTCTAGCGTGAATAGCCCAGCGTCAGACTATATCTTCCGGAAACGCGCGCAGAATTTTGGGTGCTAGCGTGCGGCCATAATCGTCTACATTTTTCCCTAAGGCTCGTGAGGCTTCTATTCGTTTGTTACATTCGATATATAAATCATTCACTGTATCTGTTGACGCATGTGACATCGGTTTCATAGTTTCAAGGTAATCGAGATGAGCCTGAATTATACGGTTTTGTCTCTATAGCGAGATACTAATATACGTTTTGTTTCCTCGTATGAATCCGCAGAGATGGGACTAAATTCTTTGGCTCACCTTCTAAATATCCCCGGAGGAAGACGTGCTTGTCTATAGTAGAAATCGAAGGACTGCTGTCGATAGATGACTGAAACTGTTCCCAGAACCGAGACCACTTCTCCACTTCAACTGAAAGTAATTCTGATGTGAAGTTAGGAAGTTTGACAGTATGTGTCACAGCTGTCAGAGTTGCTGTCGCGCCTGAAGCTGGTGCCAGATTTGTAACTGATGACGATAAACTAACCTTAGTCTTTCTAGATGCCGTCAAGATTGCCTTCCTAGCGATGTTTACATATTCCTCGCACCTAGTGACATCGGCGTCATAGTCTGTGTGGGAAAGCACATCCTGAATTGCATTGTCAAGCACTCTCAAACGATCTAACGCTTCTAGCAGTCGCGTCCGAAAGTACTCATAATCTGTATTTCTGGTGTATGTGTCTCCTTCATCAATAGCAGTACTGAACCGTGTTACTAGTGTTCTTTCAGTCTTTCGTTTCCTTTTCAGTTTGCGTAAACGTATTTGTTTATCTGTCTCCGTCATCGAACTTTGAACTGACGTCATAAACATGCAACCAAAGAATATATGCAAGAAACTGTAAATATAGCACAGTTCCAAATTGCCGTTACGAAGTAGCAGCCAAAGATTGTAGTACAACAAACAATAAACGGCGCTTTTTGCGCTGCAATATATAACATTAGAACTGTCACTACTCAGTATTCGTGCACGTAACGCTCAATCTTTGTTAATGAATATGAGTTCATATGCGCCTGCCAGGAAATACGTACTTGCCAAATGCAGGTGATGGCCGGCCTGAGTGACCGAGCGGTTCTAGGCGCCACAGCCTGGAACCGCGCGACCGCTACCGTCGCAGGTTCGAATCCTGCCTCGGGCATGGATGTGTGTGATGTCCTTAGGTTAGTTATGTTTAAGTAGATCTAAGTTCTAGGTGACTGATAACCACAGCAGTTAAGTCCCATAGTGCTCAGAGCCATTTGAACCATTTTTGCAGGTGATGAAGTTACCTGATTACAGGCTACCCTGCTACAGGTGGTCTCCGCTCTTACCTTGTTTCGAGGACATGAAACAAGCGGACGTCGTTTCCTTCTTTCTTTTTGGATCTGGCAGATGGTTCCTTCACCACCAGTCACAGCATCCCGGCTTCCTGCACCATTTTTCGTATCTTATAATAATTGACAGGACAACATATAACGTTCTTACGGCTTTATTTACGTTACTTGTCAGAGATGTATAATACAAAGATTAATAAACTGCAAACAGAGACCGGCCGTTGTGGCCGAGCGGTTCTAGGCGCTTCAGTCTGGAACCGCTGCGACCGCTACGGTCGCAGGTTCGAATCCTGCCTCAGGCATGGATGTGTGTGATGTCCTTAAGTTAGTTAGGTTTAAGTAGTTCTAAGTTCTAGGGGACTGATGACCTCAGATATTAAGTCCCATAGTGCTCAGAGCCATTTTTTGTAATTTCTTTTTTTTTTGCAAACAGAGTATTTATTTAACCCTCAACATACCCATTCGATAGAGCGAGCCCAGATTATTCCAGTCCCATATTCGTTAATCGATATGTCTAACAAGGGACAGTAAAACACGCTCCACAAGCGACAGCACTGGCCTTCTCAGACTGCTGCCGCCAAGCATTGAGCGCTACTGAGTCGCTGCTCGGTTGCTGTTTATTCTTCGTATTTTGCTGTCCCTTGTAATACATATCGATAAAACTAATATCGCACTGGACAAATTTGGTAACACTCTATCGGATGGACACGTAAAATTCCGATTTAAAGATAATTTTGCTTGTAATCTGTTGCTAAGCTTCGCATGAAAGACGAAGCGAGCAGTAATTGTTTGGTCTGACTCCAGTTACGCAATATAAAAATGAAATTGCAAAAATTTGTCGGAATACGATAGAAAATGCTCTCGACATCTCGTGGGAGACACAACCGGTATATAATTTCTGCACCCCACATCTAACGGCACACCGTTAACATAGCTAACAGCAGGAGTGTCGTGATTGGTGTTAAACTGCCATTACAGTGAACTATGTTCACCTTCAAACCAATGTTATGCGGTTTGGGCCTTGTACCAGAGACACTTATCCTGCTGGAAGTGTAGTGTGTACATACAGCAAAATTTATTGCTTTTCCAGTGTAACTGCAGTAGTACTGTATAGCTTTACCTCGAGAACTCCTTAAAGCAGCTGTTACACATACGCATCTCACTAGCCAACAAGCTGAAAATGAGCCCATGGACAGGAATAGATGTACGCAGGATAGGAGTGTGTGATGTTTTATCAGTACGCCGTTTATATGGCGCTGACGTCATGAACAAGAACAGAATAGACCGCTAGCTCACTGCGATCTCTCTCTCGCAATAACTGCTCAATAAGTGCCTAAAAAAATCAGCACATAGCGATGACACAGTCGCATATCATGACGCTTTATTACATGCGTAAGATACGGCTGGGGAATGGTATGCGGCGCGGAGTTGCCGCGCGGTTTGAGGCGTCATGTCACGGACTGCGCGGCCCCTACCGCCGGAGGTTCGAGTCCTCCGTAGGGCATGGGTGTGTGTGTAGTTCTTAGCATAAGTTAGTTTAAGTAGTGTGTAAGTCTAGGGACTGATAACCTAAGAGGTTTGGTCCCTTAGGAATTCCCACACATTTGAACATTTGTTTTGGGAATGGTGTACTTCACATCACTCCTTCGCTTCTTCGTTTGACAGACTCCAACGTCAATATGGAAGCAACATGATTTTTCAAATTTACGTCAAAGTCAAGGAATTTTGTGTTGAAAAAGGTTTTCGAGCAGTTTGCATCGTTTTGTATTCAACCTAAATCAATCGCAGCCCACACAGACGCATTTCTAGGATAATAGTTTGTAGCTTGTCAGAAGTAGCGTAAAAGCCTCATACTTACAAGTGTTGCAAATAGTTCTAGACGTATCAGAGTAACGAGAGAGAGTGGCGCAAGCCCAGCCTTGCTACAAACTAAATGAACAGTGACAAGTGTCACTGGTTTGCAATCGAAAATAATTGACGGCACCACACACCACACCACGTAGATATTGGATATTTCCAAAGGATTTCTGAATCATTTTTATTGCACGTGTGGTTCCTTCAACAAGGCGCTTGTGTGGGAAGTCTTCCACTGGTCAAGTTACAGATGGCCGTGATAGCGAGGGACTGCTGTTACGACTTACTCTGCTCTCCACATTACAGATTAGAGTTGTCGGCAGATCAAGCATGATAGTAAAGCAATCTTACAGCGGATTCTTCCAGGTTTCCAGAGGTATCTGACATCGCATGTTTACGTAATTTCCGTAAACCGCAGGTACAAAGCTGACATACAATAGCGTCCGTGATGCGTTCAGATCAGACAAATTTAATGGCTAAGTCAGCAACGTGAGTGTTCCTCAAACTACTGTAGCACGGCCTGAGCCTGATACCACAGACAGTTATAAAGGGCACTCTTTGCTGATCAAGGTTGCGGCCAGTCACGATAGCGGTTGTTGCCATTTGGGTGATGAAATAGCAGCACGTGTGAACGTGGCAGAATTCTGTAAGTCTGCTAGGTTGTGAAACTTAGAAATATTGAGACTGTGGATGGACTTTAAAATATTTCCAACAATTCGATACTGCAACGTCTGAACACCATAGCAACCTGCGGTGAGTGAAGTCGAAAGGCAAATTTTCGTTTCTTTCTGGCGAAAATTGTAAGGACATGGCAATTCGTTGTCATATATTATCATTATAGGTGTGATCGTGGTTATCATACATGTAAGCGGAGTGGGTATCTCGAGCGGCTAAACCTAAAATAAGACTGAAAAAATCTGATTGTGTGGTCGTGAAATATTTGTGATTTACATCTTAAACTCGAATTGTGTTGGTAAAGAACACAAAAATTTTACATCGACCGACTCTGAGAGAATTTAGAACATCAGACCCTAACTGATAACGTAATGTTGGACATAACGCACTCTTACAGTAAGAGGCGGTTTACAAGGGCGTGTGTCCCTAAATTGATACTGACCTCCCTGCCAGTACTGCATCGCTGAACGCCAGACGCTCTTCCTCGACCTGTCGAACTCATCTGATCTTACCTCCAGTGCCTTTATCAGTGATCTGTGATCCAAAATGTGAATTCTGCCTAATTAACTTTTCAGCACAACCATATTTGGGTAATTTAACTACACCTACAATTACAGAGAAAATAATTCGTGGAAAAATTACCTGTATTGTGGAGGCTTAGTGTTCTCACAATAAGTAGTTGTACATTCGTAATTACATCGAAACGAAATCAAAGATGGCATTATCAGAATTCATAGAGCTTGCTCGAATGCAAGTGTGTTGATGTCAGTCGCACAAAAGCCACACAAAACTTCACTCACTTAAGAATGTATGTTTTACAAATGCAATAACGCAGCTGATCTACGTTAGGGAGATGCAATTATAGCTCTTTTCCACACCGGACTTAGCATAACTCGCCAGGATAGTCTGGAACCAGAACTAATTAATTAGGAAACAGTCCGCTTGATTACAAGTCACGACCAAAAGTCGTCAGCTCTGACAATAACACAACGCGAGTAGATAGCGGCTTCCCAGTATGCCACGCCCAACCTACCTTCATACTCAGGAGTGCTGTGCGCACGCGACATAAGCCTCGCTTTTTCAACTATTGTAGTCCTGTCTTCCTCAGTTGCGTGTAACATTACGGTATACTGATAATTTTTACTTTATGGATCGTCTGACAGCAACTGAATGAAACACAGTTTTAGTGCCATACGCGTTTCGCCTTTATTTTCTGCAAGGCATCTTCAGTGGCCTGGAATATGTACATATATTTGCTATTTAATTTACATTTTGGTCACTATACCTATAGGATATAAACAGTTCTGGTGGTTGGTATTTCCTATTAAGTAGTAATATTTTGAACTGTACTTACAGATTACTTTGCCGATTTCCTACATATTACGCTCCTGTTGCATTTTTGGTGTTGTTCTTCTTCTAAATGACAATTTGCGTTTTTTCCCCACATTTCACAGCACTATGAACTTGACACTTGTTTCGATGCAATGTTTTGTTTTGTGTTACCGACTGTGAGATGTTATTGCCAAAGGTCGAATGTTATTGCTGAACTTTCAAGTGTAATTATTGAAGTATCTGTGATCTGTTTGTGTATGCATTTGTGTGTGTGTGTGTGTTTGTGAGTGTGTGTGTGTGTTTTGGTGTCGTATAATTTTTTTTGTCGGCTGTGTGTGTGTGTGTGTGTGTGTGTGTGTGTGTGTGTGTGTGCCCAGAAGCCGAAGGGGGGAAGAGTTTTTTTTCTGGTTGTGTGAGGGGGACGATTTTATTTATTTATTTATTTTTTTATCTTATCATTTCTTTTATTAAGTGTAGTAGGGAGCCTGTGCTGATGTGTGTTTGTTCATTTATCACATGATTGTTTTCAGCGATGGCTTTCTGAATGTGGAAGATTTCTTGAATTTGTATGAGATGTTTGTCATGGTCGGTTCCCGGGTTCGATTCCCGGCGGGGTCAGGGATTTTCTCTGCCTCGTGATGACTGGGTGTTGTATGATGTCTTTAGGTTAGTTAGGTTTAAGTAGTTCTAAGTTCTAGGGGACTGATGACCATAGATGTTAAGTCCCACAGTGCTCAGAGCCATTTGAACCATTTGTCATGGTCGCTTATTCTCATTATTTTCATTTCTTGTTCCCTGTTTGTAGAATGGTGGTTATGGTGTTTTAAATGCTCTGAAAATGTGGAATGGTTAGTTTCGTACTTCCAGCACCTGATATGTTCTTTGTATCGTGTTTTAAAATTCCTGCGTGTCATGCCTATGTATACTGCATCACAACTTTGACAGTCAAGTTTATATATTCTTCATTGTTGGAATTTGTCCCTCTTGGTAGCTGGTTGGCTTAGGTGTGGTTGGAGGGTTTGCCCCGACTTATATGCTGTTTGGAAGCCCTATCTCTTTAGGATGTTTGCAACTCTGTGTGTTATTTTATGTATGTAGGTCATGGTGTACCATCTGGTTCTTTTCTGTGTGGTGTTGTCATTTTGTGTGTTTGTAAGTTTTCAGCTTGTGAGTTCTCTTGTATTTTGGAAATGTTGTGTTTGTGAATTGTGTTTTTAATTTTTTGATTGAGCCTGTGTAGTACATGTGCGTCATACCCATTTTTCCTAGCTATTTGTATGACTGTACTCATTTCTTTTTCATAGTTTCTCTTATTGAGTGGGATTCTGTTTAATCTATGTAACGTATGTCTTATTGCTGCAAGTTTCTGGCTGTGAGGATGGTTAGACGTGGAATGTATTATTGTGTCTGTGGCTGTTGGTTTTCTAAAGATGTAAAATGTATGTCTGCCATTTTCTTTTCACTCACAGCGTTACTCGCCAGCAAATACACTACCGGGAATCGTAAAATAGCTTGGAGTTCAGATGCAGCAGAAAATTTCCATAAAATAAAGAAAAATCTATCACGCGCAACGCTAATGGGACAGCCAAGATTGAGCGCCACTTCGGCACTTATGATAGGCGTGAGCCAAACAGCAGTGGACATAGCTCTGCAATAAAAGGGTCATAGCAAACGGTAGCCCCTCGCATTTCTCTCTAAGAACTTGACTCAAAGGCACCAAAAGTGGAGTGCTATTTGACTGCGAGTTGCTTGCTATTTACTTAGCTATCAAGTATCCCCCCCCCCCAGTATCCCCCCCCCCCAGTATCCCCCCCCCCCCCCCCCATATGTCTAAGGAGACACTTTGCAACTTTTACGGACCACAAGCCTCTAGCAGCTGTCTTTCAGTGAGACACAAACCCCATTTCACCGCGTCAGTGCATGCAGGCTGAGTGTATCATTCAGTTCACAACAAATGTACTTCACAAATTCGATCTCAGAACTGTGCTTGTGTCAACTCCATTCATTCAGCAGTTAGCGCCGGTGCAGCAAGAAGATCCTCTCTAGCGCCATCATATACAGGGTGTTACAAAAAGGTACGGCCAAACTTTCAGGAAACATTCCTCACACACAAATAAAGAGAAGATGTTATGTGGACATGTGTCCGGAAACGCTTAATTTCCATGTTAGAGCTCATTTTAGTTTCGTCAGTATGTACTGTACTTCCTCGATTCACCGCCAGTTGACCCAATTGAAGGAAGGTAATGTCGACTTCGGTGCTTGTGTTGACATGCGACTCATTGCTCCACAGTACTAGCATCAAGCACATCAGTACGTAGCATCAACAGGTTAGTGTTCATCACGAACGTGGTTTTGCAGTCAGTGCAATGTTTACAAATGCGAAGTTGGCAGATGCCCAATTGATGTATGGATTAGCAAGAGGCAATAGCCGTGGCGCGGTACGTTTGTATCGAGACAGATTTCCAGAACGAAGGTGTCCCGACAGGAAGACGTTCGAAGCAATTGATCGGCGCCTTAGGGAGCACGGAACATTCCAGCCTATGACTCGCGACTGGGGAAGACCTAGAAAGACGAGGACACCTGCAATGGACGAGGCAATTCTTCGTGCAGTTGACGATAACCCTAATGTCAGCGTCAGAGAAGTTGCTGCTGTACAAGGTAACGTTGACCACGTCACTGTATGGAGAGTGCTACGGGAGAACCAGTTGTTTCCGTACCACGTTCAGCGTGTGCAGGCACTATCAGCAGCTGAATCGCCTCCACGGGTACACTTCTGCGAATGGTTCATCCAACAATGTGTCAATCCTCATTTTAGTGCAAATGTTCTCTTTACGGATGAGGCTTCATTCCAACGTGATCAAATTGTAAATTTTCACAATAAACGTGTGGGCTGACGAGAATCAGCACGAAACTGTGCAATCACGTCATCAACACAGATTTTCTGTGAACGTTTGGGCAGGCATTGTTGGTGATGTCTTGATTGGGCCCCATGTTCTTCCACCTACGCTCAATGGAGCACGTTATCATGATTTCATACGGTTCAAATGGTTCAAATGGCTCTGAGCACTATGGGACATAACATCTATGGTCATCAGTTCCCTAGAACTTAGAACTACTTAAACCTAACTAACCTACAGACATCACACACATCCATGCCCGAGGCAGGATTCGAACCTGCGACCGTAGCAGTCCCACGGTTCCGGACTGAGCGCCTAGAACCGCTAGACCACCGCGGCCGGCATTTCATACGGGATACTCTACCTGTGCTGCTAGAACATGTGCCTTTACAAGTACGACACAATATGTGGTTCATGCACGATGGAGCTCCTGCACATTTCAGTCGAAGTGTTCGTACGCTTCTCAACAACAGATTCGGTGACCGATGGATTGGTAGAGGCGGACCAATTCCATGGCCTCCACGCTCTCCTGACCTCAACCCTCTTGACTTTTATTTATGGGGGCATTTGAAAACTCTCGTCTACGCAACCCCGGTACCAAATGTAGAGACTCTTCGTGCTCGTATTGTGGACGGCTGTGATACAATACGCCATTCTCCGAGGCTGCATCAGCGCATCAGGGATTCCATGCGATGGAGGGTGGATGCATGTATCCTCGCTAACGGAGGACATTTTGAACATTTCCTGTAACAAAGTGTTTGAAGTCACGCTGGTACGTTCTGTTGCTGTGTGTTTCCATTCCATGATTAATGTGATTTGAAGAGAAGTAATAAAATGAGCTCTAACATGGAAAGTAAGCGTTTCCGGACACATGTCACACAACATATTTTCTTTCTTTGTGTGTGAGGAATGTTTCCTGAAAGTTTGGCCATACCTTTTTGTAACACCCTGTATAGAAGCAGTGAGCAGTCTTACAGTTTAGATGTGTGTCTGTCGCGAATGTGCGTGACAGAATTTTGTGTAATATATGGAAAGGGTAACAACGACTCTACACACCAGGAGAATACTGTCGTCAGTTCTGAATGCGTTACGTAAGCTAGCAACCCAGGAATTCGAGACACAGTGAAGTTAGTCATACCAAAATCATGTGGACCAGAGTGCAAAAAGACTATCACGCATGGGTCAGTACATGCCTGACATACCACTGTAATAATATTGGCAGTCATGACTTCGCATATATTGCTCACTTCCTGATGCCATCAATGGGTTTTCACATATCCATGTAGACATTGTTAGGCCACTACCATACTCTTCAGGACAACGCTATTTGCTCAAAACCATCCATCGTTTTATCAGGTGGCCAGAAGTCGTTATAACAAAAGATAAATCTGCTGAGTCAGTGGCAAGGGCGGTAGTGCATTTATAGTACTCCAGGTTTGGCGTCCTGCAGGACATTACCACAGAAGGTGGAACGCAATTTGAAAGCCAAATTGTCAATGAAATTTTAATAATACTCAGCTACAAGTGCCTCTGCGTTACAAGCTACTATCCAGCCAGCAATGTACACTGAAGAGCCAAAGAAACTGGTACGCCTGCCTAATATCGTGTAGTGCCCCGCAAGCACGCGGAAGTACCTCAACACGACTTGGTGTGGATTCGACTAATGTGTCAAGTAATGCTGGAGGGAACTGACACCATAAATCTTGCAGGGCTGTCCATAAATCCTTAAGTGTACGAGGGGATGGAGATCTGTTCTGAACAGCACATTGCAAGGCATCGCAGATATGCTCAATAATGTTCATGTCTGGGGAGTTTGGTAGCCAGCGGAAGTGTTTAAACTCAGAATAGTGTTCCTAGAGCCACTCTGTAGCAATTCCCGACGTGTGAGGTGTTGCGTTGTCCTGCTGGAATTTCCCAAGTCCGTCGGAATGCACAATGGACATGAATGGATGCAGGTGGTCAGACAGGATGCTTACGTATGTGTCACCTGTCAGAGTCGTATCTAGACGTATCAGGGATGCCATATCACTCCAACTGCACACGCCTCACACCTTTACAGAGCTTCAACCAGCTTGAACAGCTCTGCTGACATGCAGGGTCCACGGATTCATGAGGTTGTCACCATACCCGTACACGTCCATCCGCTTGATACAATCTGAAACGAGACTCGTCCACCCAGGCAACATGTTTCCAGTCATCAACAGGCCAATGTCGGTGTTGACGGGCCCAGGTGAGGCGTAAAGCTTTGTGTCATGCAGTCATCAAGGGTACACGAGTATGGTTGGTTGGTTGGTTGTTTGGGGGAAGAGACCAAACAGCGAGGTCATCGGTCTCATCGGATTAGGGAAGGATGGGGAAGGAAGTCGGCCGTGCCCTTTCAAAGGAACCATCCCGGCATTTGCCTGGAGAGATTTAGGGAAATCACTGAAAACCTAAATCAGGATGGCCGGACGCGGGATTGAACCGTCGTCCTTCCGAATGAGAGTCCAGTGTGCTAACCACTGCGCCACCTCGCTCGGTACACGAGTATGCCTTCGGCTCCGAAATCGCATATCGATGATGTTTCATTGAATGGTTCGCAGGCTGACACTTGTTTATGGCCCAGCATTGAAACCTGCAGCAATTTGCGAAAGGGTTGCACTTCTGTCACATTGAACGATTATCTTCAGTCGTCTTTGGTTCCGTTCTTGCAGGATCTTTTTCCGGCCCCAGCGATATCGACGATTAGATATTCACGGTATACTCGTGAAATGGTCGTACGGAAAATCCCCATTTGATCGCTACCTCGGAGATGCCGTGTCCCATCTCTCGTGCGCCGACTATAACACCTCGTTCAAACTCACTTAAATGTTAATAAGCTGCCATTTTAGCAGCATTAACCGATCTAACAACTGCGCCAGAGCCGGCCGGTGTGGCCGAGCGGTGCTAGGCGCTTCAGTCTGGAACTGCGCGACCGCTACGGTCACAGCTTCGAATCCTGCCTTGGGCATGGATGTGTGTGATGTCCTTAGGTTAGTTAGCTTTAAGTAGTTCTAAATTCTAGGGGACTGATGACCTCAGATGTTCAGTCCCATAGTGCTCAGAGCCATCTGAACCATTTGAACTGGGCCTGACACTTGTCTTATATAGGCGTTGCCGACCGCCGTTAAATACCAAACTGTCTTCAGACTTCTGTCGTAAATCAGAAAGACATATGCAGTTCGTTACGTGAATTCTTGTTACTTGCAAAATATTGGAATTTAATTTCACTAAAAGTCATTAAAATTTGTCCCCTATCATTCCTGAAATCCGTTCTCGAGATACTGAATTAGTATTTCCTGCATATCACACTTCTCTTATTGTCACACGAGTAAAGCCAAATTAGTATTTATCGATAAAAATATGAGCAAGTATCTCAACAGGCTGTTCTCTAATTTCACTTTCCTTTTAATAAGGGAAGGTAACTAAAATCAGGTACTTTTTAACGTGCTACAGTCTATTTAGTCAAAGTTCCACATAAGAATCTTAAAAATATTTCTGCTGTATGTTTGTTGAAGTTTTCCCGGCGGACAGATGATTGCATCACGATTTTACATTGACGTTTGATCGCTTTTATAACTGCTACATATCTCTGTATCTGAATACGCATACCTATACCAGTGTCTTTGGCGCTTCAGTATAATTGTAGAACGGTTACACCACACTCTCCAAATTGCCCTGATGTGTATCTCCTCATCGCGGTCCAAAGCACTGTCCCTAGCCCTACCTGGATTGAGAACGACAGTGAAGGAGGATATACAGTGCTCTTCCACAGAATTTGTCTACAGCGAGCAGTTGAGGTTTCAGGAGAGTTAATCACTTCAGCATCCACACAGCCGGTTGCCCCTGAACTATGTAAACAATTTGCTCAACAACTTAGCATCAGAATGAGTAACGTTCAACTCAGTAACCCTGTGAGACATGGAGACTGGATGGTGTTCGTGCGCAATGACCTAGAGAAAACGTCTCACGTATCACTCAGCCCTCAACACCAGAAGAGGCCACTGCAGTGCCAACTGCAGAACAGGAGCAACCATTGCCTGCACCAGCCGTTTTCACGAGAACAGGGAGACAAATCAAATGCAAGTTCCTCCCTATACCACGAGCACTCGGTTTTTTTTTCTTTTTTTTTTTTTAAGCATAGGGCCGGTGTGGTGACATCACTAATTCAATTCGCCATAGTGGGTGAGCGAATCTATGGCTGAGTGTCCAGAAAATATATTTTCCGCTGTCGGCATGGTTACAATTGTTTACTCTCGTTCTGGTTTTCTTCTTATGCGAGTACAAGAGAAAAAATCATAGAGAGCTGGAGCTGTGGCCTTTACAGTTGCCAGGATAGCGTGGAACGGAGTACGGTAGTGTGGATCTGTCGAACCTCTGGAGTCGCTAGTAGACACTGTTGGCAGAATATATTCATTATTCGCTGATACACAGTTGTCTTCTTTCACGGCGGCAGAAGGGCACTAGTCACACCAGTATGCGCTGACGTCAGTGCATTTTGTATGCTCGGTGGCTGCAGTGACGAGGCTGCACATGCAAGTGACAGGTTGCCGACTGGATCCAGTTCGGACATTTCACGCGTGTCCCATTAGCCAGCAGCACGGCTAGCAGTTAAGCAGGGCGCTCTTGTTGACGCCATAGTCGGCACCCTGGTAAGGCACCCAACAGCTCATCACGAGGTGGCCACAGTCTCGAACAGTTAACGTCATGGCCTCTCCGCAAGAGACGGCTAACGATGCCAGTGTCTTCCCGTAGACGCAGTTCGGGGAGCGGCAGCTACTGATCTCCCCAGGACGATGGTAGTTCAGCAGCTCACCGGGTACCGTCAGTTACGCCTCCTGGGCCCTGGTGGTAGGAGGTACCCAAATCTTCTCATCGTCGAAGGTGAAGATGCATTGGCAGCAGCCCACAACAGCAAAGTCCCTCACGTCATGCTGGCTGTTGCATCAAAGGTCGATGTCATCTAGGCGGGATTTATTTATTTATTTCATTACCATTACTCAGTAATCACCTTGGACTGTGGTCTAGCAGTTCTAGGCGCGCAGTCCGGAACCGCGCGACTGCTACGGTCGCAGGTTCGAATCCTGCCTCGGGCATGGATGTGTGTGATGTCCTTAGGTTAGTTAGGTTTAAGTAGTTCTAAGTTCTAGGGGACTGATGACCTCAGATGTTAAGTCCCATAGTGCTCAGAGCCATTTGAACCATTTTGAACCAATCTTGGACGGTAAGGTGGGTCGGATGCTTCTAAATCTAAGAGCAAAGACTTCTTATAATTACAGTCTTATTAGTGTATAGTTAGTACTGCCTTTTTTCAAAATGATATAAAGAACATGTTACAGGGTGATTATAATTAAAGTTAAACGTTCAAACCGCTGTGGAAATAAAACCACTCGTCAGAATGACGTCAAATTGCAACAGAATATTATCCGATAAGGGGGAAACGTATGGCAGAAGAAAAATAAATAGTTACAAAATGTAGCAATAGATGGCGCTGTAAGCATCATAATTCAATACATCATAATTCAATACATCATAATTTAATAGTGGTCGACTACAAATGACAAATGAATCATACAACAATGCCTAAGGTGTACGTTTGACGTTAAACAAACTGTACCACTCAGTGTGCACGGGTGTACAGGTGTGATACTGTCAGTTCAAATGGTTCAAATGGCTCTGAGCACTATAGGACTTAACATCAGAGGGCATCAGTCCCCTAGACTTACAACTACTTAAACCTAACTAACCAAAGGACAGCACACACATCCATGCACGAGGTAGGATTCTAACCTGCGACCGTAGCAGCAGCGCGGTTCCGGACTGAAGCGCCTAGAACCGCTCGGCCACAACGGCCAGCTACTGTTAGTTACGCAAGCGCATCCACCGAGGCAAGGTTACATCACATCAGATGGGAAAAATCGGTTTTTAATTGTCCTGAGGCCAAAAACCGCATAAAAAGCGTCAAACACATCGGTTTTTGATTGTCCTGAGGCCAAAAACCGCATCAAAAGCATCAATCAAAATCAAATCGGATTTGTAATTTCCGTGTGACTGGCGCAAAACATGTTCAGTATGCTGTCCACCATTTCCTGCAACAAGTTGAAGTCGAGAAACAACATGTTCCACAACTGCTCCAAGTGTTTCCGGGGTCACGTTCAGAATGTGTTGCGGAATGCGTGCCTTCACTGCAGCTAAGTTTGCAATCGGAACACTGAACACATCTTTCAGGTAGCCCCACAGCCAGAAGTCACACGGAGTAAGATTAGATGATAGGGACGGCCAGGCTGTAGGGAAAAGACGGCTGATAATTCTAGCATTTCCGAAATGGCACTTCAGTAGCTGCTTAACTGGATTTTCAATGTGTGGAGGTGCACCATCTTGCATAAAAATGATCACATCCACATATCCACGCTGTTGGAGAGCTGGAATGACGTGGTCGCGCGAAAGACGCTCATAGCGCTTACCAGTGATGGTACAGGTAACAGGACCGTAGGCACCTGTCTCTTCGAAAAAATGTGGCCCTATGATTAATGATGTAAGCCCGCACTACACGGTGACCTTCTCAGGATGAAGCGGTACTGGTTGATTTGCGTGTGGCTTTTTCGTTGCCCATATTCGACAATTCTGTGTTGATATATCCTGTTAGATGCAAGTGGGCTTCGTCTGTCCACAAAATCTTCCACGGCCAATCATTGTCCACTTCCATGCGAACAAGAAATTGTAAAGCAAACGTCTCTCTTGCTGGCAGGTCAAGAGGAAGCAACTCGTGCACATGGGTAATTTTGAATGGATAGAAAGAAGGATGTTTCTTAGGATTTTACGCACCGTGCTCACTGGTATGTCCAAAGTTCGAGCAATTCTCCGTGCACTACACGTTTGCACACCACCACTCGCCTCCTCCTGTACTGCTGTGGCCACTGCTTCCACTGACGTCGAACCAATTCGTTTCCTTCCTCTACCAGGTTGCACACCAGGAGAACCCATCTTTTTGAATTTCCGAATCATTTTCTCCAGGCCGGCCGCTGTGGCCGAGAGATTCTAGGCGCTTCAGTCCGGAACCGCGCTGCTGCTACGGTAGCAGGTTCGAATCCTGCCTCGGGCATGGATGTGTGTGATGCCCTTAGGTTAGTTAGGTTTAAGTAGTTCTAAGTCTAGGGGACTGATGACCTCAGATGTTAAGTCCCATAGTACTTAGAGCCATTTGAACCATTTTATCTAGACCCACTGCAGTCATCGGACCAAGGCGTTTTTTCAAACCGTTCAATGTCCGGAACTTCTGCAGAGCGACGTGTGCAGTCATTATTTGTAACACAGCTTTACAAACAGAGCGCAATCCGGCATTGAGACAGTCATGGCGAACGCCGTAGACGCGAAAGAAGGAAAGCCGTGTACCCGGCGTGATTATAGCAACTTCAATGGGACGTGCGCATGACACGTGTTTTCATTTACGTATTCTCACGCGTACAGCGCCATCTATTGATCAATTTTCACACTATTTTTTTCTTCTGCCATACGTTTTCCCTCTTCTCCGATAATATTCCGTTTCAGTTTGACGTCATTCTGACCAGTGGTGTTATTTCTACAGCGTTTTGAAAGTTTAATTATAATCACCCTGTATATAAAAATTTCTCTAAGGTTGCAGAGAATTGAATGCTTAACCGTTGTTGAAGTGGTTCTACATAATCTATTTCTGCCTCGTTAATGAGAATATAATTTATATAACGCAAATGTCAAATAAAAAAAATAAAAAATACAATACTATACAGCAAGTGTGGTGAAAATAAGTTGAATTATGTAGAGGGAACTGGTATACTATATTTTGATGTGAAATGTAGTCTAAGCAGATTGTTGGTTGATAATAGGCTATCTCTAACTATTTCAAGTGAGAAGGTCTCGGTAGAGTCTCGAACATGCCAGGATACTGCATGAGATTCAGTAGTTTTGCGTTTGGCTTATTGTTGGTAGTTGTCGTATATTCTATGTGATACCTTAGATACATACAGTTGTGTTATTTGTGACTGTGTTTCGGCATGCAGTGTCATGTGTTGTTGGTTTGGGTCCCTTACGCGTTAATCCCTTCAGACTCATTTTCACTTAGTGTGTTGATTTCTTCCTCGGTTTCGTAATCTGTGGTTGTGCATGTATCCTCCCATGTGATTTGTTGAGTTGTTTGTGCTTGTCTACGCCTCCTTCCATATGGGTTTTGGCGCTTGTATTCTTCATGCAGTATGTTCGATACAATATCGGCTACTCTGTTTATTGTACTCCAATCATCGGGATTACGCATTATTCTGGCGATGCCACCGTCGTTCTGTATAGGTCTCACGTGTGCTACCGTGTTGCATAGCAGTGTGACGTGTATTGGTGCCCCAGTTTCTCCGCAAATGCATATTCCGTCCTTAGTTACTTCCATGCGGTTTAAGTGTACCGGTACGGCTCGTGGCCTGTCAGGAAATGGACCATCCCCGTGCTTGGGTCGACATGTTTTAGTTGTAATCTTTCGCATACGTCAGGAAGGAAAGAGTACACACGGCGACCCTTGTCGGATGCGTCCCAATCTCTCTGTCATGTTTAAAACCGCCCCCATCACAACGCAAAGTGCCTCTACTGATGTGGTGTCGAAGGCTCCGCTCATTCGCAGGAGTACACTACGTTGACCTCGTCTAGCAATTATCTTGTTAGTCTGTATGTTCAGTCAGTGAGCCCAGGCACTTCCGCCGAAGCATGCGATGGATTCAAAATATCGCAATGTGGTAGGTCCTTATCGTCTTAATATGTAGTTTGTACTGAGTCGTGTTGAGTCTTGCTAGTTTGTGCATAATTTTGGAGGCTTTGTCAATTGTGAGTTTGATATGATGGTTGAAAGTCTGTTTTTCGTGAAGATGCAGTCCTAGATAACGTGTGGCTTGCTTCCTCTGCATGCTAGTATTGTCTAATTTTAGAATTGGATTCCTCTGCGTTGTCCCTCTGAGCAGTAAATATACAGTTTTGTGGGGAGCTATTTTTAGTTTATTTTCTTTGCACCAGTTGTTCATTTTCTGAAGCACTTGCGTTGCTTTTGTCTCCAGTGCTGCTCTGGAGTTGGCTGATACCACTACGAGCAGGTCATCTACGTAGGCCACCACACCTCTCTCCCTGTCGTCACCGTCCAGGGTGTTCAGCAAGGACTCGATTGCGATATCCGGGAGAATTGGTCCGCAAATCGAGCCCTATCGACATCCCTCAGTTATTCTCTCGACAACCTTGCGTGTACCAGCCCTCCACTCCGCCACTCTGCCTCTGCAGTAGTCGAGGAGACTATTGTAGAGGGAAGGTGATAACCTCATTTCCCTTAACCTTGCGAAGAGGGACGACCACCACAGGTTGTCAGAAGCCCCTGCTATGTCGATTAGTATGGCGGCCACTTATTTATCGCTCATGCTATTTTTATTGTCAGTGCTTGATTGACGGCGTCTTCTATTGATCTACCTTCCCTGAAGCCGAATTGATGGGGCGTTAGGCGGAGGAGACGTCTGTGCGATTGTAAGCGGTCACACAGGAGCCTTTCCTGTACCTTGGTGAGGATGTTTAAGAGGCAGATCGGTTGGTACGTTTTGCGGTCTTCTGGCTCTTTGTCCTGTGATTTCCCAATTACTACTACATTAGCAGTTTCCCAGAGGTTTGAAATTCTGGCTATTAATGGTGCCTTATTGAACATATTAGTAAGAAGATATGATTTGTGTTACTGTTTGTTTTAATGTTTCTGAAAATATTTTCTCTGGGCCGGATGCTTTTCGGTTTTTAAGCCTACTGATTGCCGTCGCGCGACTTGTTCTTGTAAGAATGGTATGGTTACACTGTCACCGATGTATGGTCGCCTCGTCCTCTTCTTTAAGTCAGCGTGGTGTAGTTCGTCTTGTGAGGGGTCGTCATCTGGGAGGAGCCTGGAGGAGCCTGTTAAGCAGATTTTCGACTTTTCTTCTCCATCCTCTAGTCATTGTGCCGTCAGCTTGTTTAAGTGTTGACAGAACTGTCGGTGTTCTGTAGCTGGGTTTTGATGAAATTGGTCCAGTAGTCTTGCCTTGTTCTCTTTAGTTGTTTTTGATATTTCTGGTTAGCACCACGTTACTGGTCGAGCCTTATCTATCTTTCGGGAGCTGTCTTTACTTGTTGGTAGTACTTTCTTTTGTCCCGTGAATCCTTCCTTAATCTTGCCAGTTCTGTCGACCACGGTTGTTTCTGTCACTGCCCAGTTTTTACCCGTGGTATAGCTGCTTCCTGTGCCCTTTGTAGGATCTCTGTCAGTACAATGCGTTTCGTAATGTATACTGTCTTGAACAGCGTGCAGTGACGACGCCTCAACAACATCTCTAACTTCTTGCCAGTCGGCCTTCCTATGTGTAAATGCTACTGTTCATTGTCTATGTTATGTGTACTGGCGTGTCTGTCTGTGGTTATGATGATTGCATTGTGGTCGCTGTGTGTGGCTCTATCTAATACCCTCCATGTGTTGACTAGTGAGAGATTTTGCGATCCCTAGAGAAAGATCTGTGTGACGTACGCCACCAGCGTCTCCGCGGTAGTTAGGTGTCTGTTCCTCCCTGTTCACTATGAAGAGGTTGCATTCATTTACCACGTCAAGCACTAGTTGTCCTCTGTCGTCAGTTCTATCGGAGTTCCACAAGGGGGATTTTGCGTTGATATTGGTTAGAATGAGCAGCCTTTTTCTCTCTGAATGTCGTGCAATGTCTTTTCCTTTGTCTAAAGGTCCTATATCATACGAGTGCTCAGCGTATATAGACGACATGAGCTATACATCCTGTCCGTCTGTCATTTCTGCTGTGGCGATGTGTTCAGAGCAAAACTGGGTGATCTGTGTTACTAAAAGGTTTTTATTAACTACTATTATCGTGGCTTTCGCCTTTGGTGCTCATGCTATTGTGATGTAACGTAAGCGGAACGCAGATGGACTGTCCCAGGTCCCACCTTGGGACTGGTTAGCATTAAACTGAGAACTGGACTGCGGAAGTCAGAGTATTTGTACCGGCTGGTCTGTGCCGACGACCTTATCGTGTGGCAAGAATGACTAAATGAGGCCTAGCTTTCTGGACACGTCAGCGCTCTATACTGCGCAGTGTCACGACCACTCTCTTCAGGCCTTCAGTTGCGTTATTTCTGCAACGACTGTGTGCTGAAAGCCACTCTTCCATATGACTCACAAGTTGTTACTCCACTCTGCATGGCCAACTGAATGACGCTATGCTCTCTGCTCCGTGAGGTCACTCTGCTGCATCGGTTCATTGGTCATCGAGCACGGGTGATTTGTGGCAATTAACTCGGTGGTGTGCTCGTGTTACATGCAATATTGGCGGTTTTTTCTTGTTAGTTTTCCAGCCTAGGTATTGCGTACTAGCCGGCCTTGGCTTCATCCAATCCGCTGGCACCAGCCAGGGAAAACATTTAAAAATTTTATATCCGCCTGGAACATCGTTCTGGAGTGCAAAAAATAAATGTTATCTGTCAAATAACTGAGCAGTCATTTGCTGAGGATAATATGCAATATTCGAGTTCCCAGATCTTTTCAACGCAAAATTCCTTTATTTCGACACAAAACTGAAACTCAAAGTGTACTTCCTATTAACGTTGGAATCTGTCAATCGATGAAGCGAATGGGTGATACGAAGTACACTACTTCTCTGTCTCATCTTAACGCATTTATGAAGCATTATGACATGTGTCTCTGTCAGAGTTATGCGCACATAGTTTTAGCCACTTGCTTCCAGTTATTACGAAAGAGAGATCACAATGAGCTAGTGTTCTGTTACGTTCTTCTTCATGACCTCTACATCTACACCTACGTCTACCTCTACACAGACACTCCACAAGCCACCGTAGGGGGCAGGGCGGAGTGTACCATGTACCATTACTAGTCATTTCCTTTCCTATTCAACTCGCAAACAGAGCGAAGAAAACCGACTATCTAGAGTGACGCACCAAAGAAATGGTATAGGCATGCATATTCGAATACAGAGACATGTAAACAGGCAGAATACGGCGCTGCGGTCGACAACGCCTATACAAGACAACAAGTGTCTAGTACAGTTGTTTGATCGTTTACTGCTGCTACAATGGTAGATTATCAAGATTTAAGTGAGTTTCAACGCCGTGTTATAGTTGGCGCACGAGCGATGAGACACAGTACCTCAGAGGTAGACATGTAGTGGGGATTTTCCCGAACGACCGTGTCACGAGTGTTCCGTGAATATCAGGAATCCGGTAAAACATCAAATCTGCGACATTGCTGCGGCCTGAAAAAGGTCATGCAAGAACGGGACCAACGACGACTGAAGAGAATCGTTCAGCGTAACAGAGTACAGCCCGTCCGTAAATTGCTGTAGATTGCAATGCTGGGCCATCAACAATAGTCAACGTGGCAACCGTTCAATGAAACGTCATCGATATGGGCTTTCGGAGCCGAAGTCCACTCGTGTACGCTTGGTGACTGGACTACACAAAGCTTTATGCCTCGCCTGGGCCCGTCAACACCGACATTGGACTGTTGATGACTGGAAACATGTTGCCTGGTCGGACGAGACTTGTTTCAAATTGTATCGAGCGGGTGGACGTGTACGGGTATGGAGACAACCTCATGAATCCATGGGCTCTGCATGTCAGCATGGTATTGTTCAAGCTGCTGGAGACTCCGTAATGATGTGTGCGTGTGCGGCTGGAGTGATATGGGATCCCTGATACGTCTAGATACAACTCTGACAGGTGACACGTACGTAAGCACCCTGTCTGATTACCTGCATCCATTCATGTCCATTGTGCATTCCGACGGACTTGGGTAATTTCAGCAGGACAATGCCACGCCTCACACGTCTAGATTTGGTACAGGGTGGCTCCAGGAACACTCTTCTGAGTTTAAGCTCTTCCGCTGTGCTCCCCAGACATGAACATTATTGAGCATATCTGGGATGCATTGCAACGTGCTGTTCAGAACAGATCCTCAAGATAGCTTACGGATTTATGGACAGCCCTGCAGGTTTCATGGTGTCAGTTCCCTCCTGCACTACTTCAGACAATAGTTGAATCCATCCCACGTCATGTTGTGGCACTTCTGCATGCTCGCCGGGGCTCTACACGATATTAGGCAGGTGTACCAGTTTCTTTGGCTCTTCAGTGTATATACCTCCATATGAGCCCTAATTTTCGTATCATATCTTCGTGGGCCTTACGTGAAATGTATGTCAGCTTCAAAAGCCTTCCCTCCAGGGATTTCCATTTGACTTCCCGAAGCGTCTCGTAATACTTGCTGGTGTTCCAACCTATCGGTAACAAACCAAGCAGCCCGCCTCCGAATTGTTTCGATGTCTTCCTTAAATCCGATCTGGTATGGATCCCACACAACGAGTAGTGCTCTAAAACAGATTGCACCAGCGTCCTATATGTGGTGTCCTTTACAGGTGAACCACACACTCCTAAAATTCTCCCCACGAACCGAAGTCGACCGTTCACCTTCCCTACCACAGTACTCACAGTCTCATTCCATTTCATATCGCTTTGCAACGTTACGCCCAGATATTTAAACGACGTGACTGTGTCAAGCAGGACACTGCTAACGCTGTATTCGAACGTTAGGGGTTTGTTTCTCCTACTCATCAGCATTAACTAACATTTTTCTACATTTAGAGCTTGCTGCCATTCATCACATCAACTAGAAATTTTGTGTAAGTCATCTTCTTTCCTCCTACAGTCACTCATCTTCGACACCTTACTGTACACCACAGCATCATCAGCACACAAGTGCAGATTGCTGTCCACCTTGTCCGCCAAATCTTTTATGTATACAGAGAACAACAGCAGTCCTATTATACTTCCCTGGGGCACTCCTGAAGATACCCTTGTCTCTGATGACATGAGTACAGTATCCACATGGTACTGTTAAGTTCAGACCTCATACGCTGCTGCCCTGCATATGCCATATCTGTCAACGGGCTTGCTTTCATCATCGCAGTTAGTGAGACGCATATTGATAATAATCGGCTTTCGGAATTCTCTACATAACATTATATCAAACCACTGCAAATGCGTAAGAAAAACAACAAAATTCATTATATGTATACACTCTACACGCAGCATGATTGGTGTCTGTCGTACAAAGCCCAAATCGTGCTACCAGTATATTCCGTGCAGTCATGGCACTTCTGCTACGCGCTGTTTTAACGGCATGCTGTCGGATGTAGGGTGCAGCGGTTATATAAGGGACGATCAAAAAATAATCCGTTTGAAAGCGTTAGAGCCAAGAACAGTCAGTCGGCCACAGTAACCTGCACATCACGGCTGGGTTGCGTATCGATTTTCTGGCACGCTGCGTGGGTGTCGGCGGCAGCAGTGGCAGGTAGTCCTCTCATTTACGAATACGCTGCTGGAGTGGGCGCTTGGAGACTTCGTGAGCGGATGGGGGAAGCGCAAGTGGCAAATGTTCAAAGAAATAAAACGCAATAGCATACTTCCCGACATTGCTATCCCATCGTCCTACACACACACACACACACACACACACACACACACACACACACAGAGCACAAGTTAGCTACACTGTTTTAAACTGTTCTGATAACCAGTGGGCTTCCGCCATTTTAAACTTATGGCAAGTGGATTTTTTTAATTTCTCGCCATTTTCAACTTAGGGTAAGTGATTTTTTTTAATTTCACGTGAATTTTAATCTTGGGACAAGTAACTTTTTAATAACTTTCCATTTGAAAGTTTAGAGAAGTAGATAGCAATTGTTTAAAAATGCAGCCTGTGTCAGTAAGCTCGCGGACGAGACAGGTGCTGAAATTTAGAGCAGCAAACAATATCAGAAATTTTCAATTAAAAAGGCAGTCTCTGTTACAGGTCTTTATTTTAAAATGGACGCGTTTCGTGCTAGTGGCGCATCTTCAGAATTTCTGTAAATTAACAATAGCGTATGTATTACATATAGTAGTGACCACGGCCCTATTCAACTCCTGCCAGTAACTATTAATTTAAGTAACTTATAAAAAGGACTTGTCTTAGTGTAAATTGCACTGAATGGAACGAAATCACAATCGTCAAATATAAAATCGAAAGCCCGAAAGGTAAACAAATTTTTATAAACATTCCTTCTAAAACAGATAACTACTAGAATGGACTTTCCGTATCTATGCGCACGAAGAACCCAACAGGGAGTTATTAGACATTCGCACTCACCAAATCATGGAGAAAACAGGTGCGTGGATAGGCTTGTTGTGAACAGGCATATCGCACATAGTAAACAATAACTGCACAGTGCAGCGTGTTGGATGTGACAGAGGGCCGCTCACGTAGCTAATGTGAACGAACAGCTGACTCTAAGAGCCCAGCGTGGTGGCTATTTTGTGGCAACCATTTACATATAGAAGGATAATTCGAAAAAATGGAAAAAGATAGCGCCAGAGGTAAATAGTTTAAATAAATCAATATCCATTAAATAATGCCTTAAAAGTAATTAAAGTCGGCCTGTGTGACCGAATGGTTCTAGGCGCCTCAATCTGGAACCGCGCGACCTCTACGGTCGCAGGTTCGAATCCTGCCTCGGGCATGGATGTGTGTGATGTCCTTAGGTTAGTTAGTTTTAAGTAGTTCTAAGGTGTAGAGGGCTGGTGACCTCAGGTGTTAAGTCCCATAGTGCTCAGAGCCATTTGAACCAAAAGTAATTAAAACAAATAGGAAGTTGAAAATCAAAGGAGCAAACACGAGGTCATGGCGAGTGACAAACGGCAAAGCTGTTCGTGGTTACTTAGCCATAGAGAAACCGGCTACTGAAGTGTTTGTAAAGCTGTCATCATAGTCTTATAAAAAGTTTTCTTCTTAATGACAACTTGCTTTTTGAAACTCAAGTCTTCCGAATGCTTCAAACATTTTGCTGTCTCATGTTCCTCTAGTACAGTTAAGTTTTTACCGTTAGTTGCCGCGTGAAGGATTTGCAAAGAATCTATTGTTGGTTCGGCGTGCCCGCTAATCTTTAAACGCTCCGCAAACGAAGAACTGTTTTCCACAACGCCCTCCTAGTAAGTAAGTGCTCACGAAAACGCGTTCTAACCTCACGTCCTATCTGTCCGACGTATGCATGAGGAAACTGGACGCATGCCAGTTTGTAGGCCCCAGAATTAGCGAAGCTATCTCTGCTAGGTAGTTCGTTATGGATAACGTGGTACTGAAACCGATTTCGGATGGAATAAGAGATTCTAATACCATCCTTCTTAAGGAGACCTGCAAGCCTGTATGATACGCCACGTACAAATGACAAAGCAATGTAAGTACATTCAGACGTATTATGAGAATTGTGGAGCACATTATTCATATTGGCTAATTTCGAGCGGTGTATCCTTATCTACAAGACTGGGGTTATAGCCATCAGAGTATGCGACATATTTCAAATTATTCATTTCAAGCTTCATTATAAATACTTCTCTTTCAACAACCACATATATAGGGTGGAGAAAAATTGTGTCACGAAATTTTAAGGGTATACGGAACGCCCTATACTTACAATGTTAAATTGAGCTAAAAGTTAGGAACATTTTCTCATTTGTTATTTGGACGATACTCTTGATTTTTTCACAGAACGCAGAGATATGTTCTGCTTTTATGCTGAATTATTAATTTTGAAAAAATAATGTATAGTTTTTCACATATTTTATTTTTTGTAAATGTTAAAAAGTTATACATTTTAACAAGTATTTTAAAATTTACATCCATTAATACAAAATAATTCCACATATCTTTTAATTCAGATATATTAGAAGGTCCTGAGGAACAACTACAGAAAATTTCATCTTTCTACTATAAATAGGCCATGAGAAAATGTACCTTACACACAAAAAAACTAAAGTTACGGGAAATTAGCTTCAAAGTTTTTACTTCAGTACAAGCCTGCTCCATAGCCCAGAGCCCAGACTGCTCTTCTCATTAGTTCTGCATCTGCTGTATTCTGTCTTATTGCTAGACCATAGCAGTTCTGCATATGATCTATTGTAGCATCTGTCAGTCTATTTTTCCCATCTAAAGTTTTTCCATCGCTCAATTTCTTGCCTTTCATGCTAGCCTTGAGCTGTCGAAGTCTTGATCCCATCCTTTTCTGAACATGGCCAACACACTCCAGTTTGGAAATTTTCACATCGTTACCATAGGGTCTCAGTTCCTCAATTTCTTTGAAAGCCTTTGAGTCACCATCTCCAAGATAATTTATATGTAACGTTGTACCATTTTACTGAGCGTTGATAAATACTTCTTACACCAGCAACTTCCATACCACCACTTGACCCATAGTAATTTGCCATGCACTCCTCTTCATGTTTATTTTTCATTTTCTCCTTGCATCTGCAATGCTTGGAAAGTACTGCCACATCAACTACCTTACCAGTGTCCTCACTTGTAGCTGTTACTACACCATTCAGAGATGTGTGGCCTCTCTTCTGTCAGCTTCCATCAAAAGCTATGGACAAGTCTCTGCTATTATTATTTTCAACAACTGCTTCCTCAACAGCATCTTTCATGTTTTCCTGTGCCACATCTTCTACAGCAGAGCCTATTGCAGTTATGTGTTTGTTAAATTTTGAAGGTGGAGGAGGGAGGTTCATCACACCACACAACATGGCACCTGCAGCCCTGCCCTTTCCTATACACCGTAATCCATAAACCAGTCTAATGTTTATATCGTATAGTTTACCTGTATCTGCAGTAACATGTGAGGAATTGAAGAAAATAGCACTGTGTTTGCAATAACTGCACATCAACTCTAATGCACAAGCAAGTCCTACATGTAAGTTTGTTTTCAATGAAACACCACATTTTCGACATTGTTTGCAGCACACATTGTTCTCCAAAACGTCTGATAATAAAGAGACGTTAATTACCTCATATTTTGTAGTCCCAGCATTTAGTTTCTTGTATTCTTCTTCAGTTCCAGCTAGCTTTCTTCTTGAAGCACTTTCCGGTGTAGTGGCAGCAGCATCATTCAATGTATCACTACCAGTGTTGAGGTTAGTCGCTACTGGGACATCAGATACTGATGAAGATGAATCAGACGAATTTTTAGTACACTTTACTTTCTTGCGCCAATGTACACGGTTTCTAAATACCTTCAGACTAGGTCTTGGCATGTTGAAGGAAAGAAAACTCAATGACTTCTCCACATACGACTTTCACAACAATGACATGGATGTACTCACAAAGGAAACAATACAAATGGTGCAGAATCTATTGTCAACTGTTTAGCGGTGTAGCCAACAGAAAAGCTAACTCTCTTGTGCTCAATTATATCTCTGGCAAAGCTGTCTGTATTAGGTATATTTCGCGTCTCATATACAATGTGCGGAACATCGTGTGTCGAAATTATTTTAAAAAATTATTTAAAATAGTTCTATTCACGTCATCCAAATATTTTATACATGGTATTAAACGGGAGAGTCTAAATTTTTCGAAAATGCATTTACCCAAAAATCGATTTTTTCATCGAAATTCCATATACCCTTAACCTTGGGTGGCTGATGCCAGTAGGAACCAAAATGACTAATGTTGTGTAGGTCGACAACGCATCATTTTTAAACAACGGAAACTTGGCACCAAGCGCTCCTATTTACTGTGGGATTGACCTGTTGCCGTTCGTCGATTGACGGGCAGCGCCATAGTTGTCGATTCACTCATACAAACGTCCCTCGCCCCGTTACTGCCCCAATGTGATACGCACACGTGTCGAATAGGTCTTGCTGTTTGTCTCCACCTCACTTCAGAGGTATTCACACGTACGCTTCGCTTCGGAGCACACACACGTCACCTGCGATTTAGTCATACAGTAAGCATGGCGGCACAGCATTCGTTTGAAAAACAACGATATATGGTTTTGTTTACGGACTAGCCGACGGTAATGCGCATGAAGCTCGACGGTCGTATGAGGAACGGTAACCAGCAAGACGCCACGCACACCCGCAAACGTTCAGCAATTCACCAGCGACTTGGTGAAACGGGCTCATTAGCGGGATATCATGGTGATATTGGAAGACCTTGAACACGATGGGATGCTGCATTTGAAGAGGCTGTTATCGAGCGCTTCGAGGAAGCACCTACGACAAGTACTCGAGCGGTTGGACACGACTTGGGGTTCACTCAACGGTTAGTCTGGGAGGTTTTGAGGGATGACAGCCAGCATCCATTTAATTTCCACCCTGTCGAAGACCTAAATCCTGTGGCGGACTATGAACACAGGCTAGGGTTGTGCCGGCGGTTTCTGTGTTGCACGAGATCCCGACCCCCCCCCCCCCCCCCCCCCCCCCCGCCATTGTGTTGTTTGCCGACGAATGCACCTTCCATCCAGATGGCCTTTACAACACTCGAAACGATCATTACTGGGCAAGGGGAAATCCTCACGTCACGTGCGTCCACGAATACCAGGAACGATTTTCCCTCAACATTTGGACAGGCATTGTGGGCAACCATCTGACTAGGCCGGTCCGTCTGCCTCCTCGGCTTACTGGGGCAAATTACCTTCTTCACTGTTTGCAAGAAAATCTACCCAGTCTGCTGGAAGATGGTCTCCTAGACATACCGCTACGCATGTGGTTGCAGTACGATGGGGCGCCCGCACATAACAGTCGTGCTATGCGCGGATATTTAAATGAACTCTTCGACGGCCAGGTAATTGGCAGAGGTGCTCGTAGGGCATGGCCCCCTCGATCACCAGACCTCACGCCACCGAACTTTTTCCTGTGGGGATTTTTCAAGGTTCTATTTCATCCACTCGGACGCGAACCACCTAGAAACGAAGAGGAATTGATGGATGGCATTCAACATGCCGCCAATCACATCAGGGCAATGCCAGGAATCTTTGAAAGAGTTGGGAAAAACACCGTTCGACGTCACCAAGCTTGTGTCGCGTCAGAGGGTCGCTAGTTCGAGCACCTGCTTTAAGTTCAAATGGTTCAAATGGCTCTGAGCACTACGGGACTTAACATCTGAGGTCATCAGTCCCCTAGAACTTAGAGCTACTTAAACCTAACTAACCTAAGGACATCACACAGATCCATGCCCGAGGCAGGATTCGAATCTGCGACCGTAGCGGTCGCGTGGTTCCAGACTGTAGCGCCTAGAACCGGTCGGCCACAACGGTCAGCCCTGCTTTAAGTAAACAGTGTCTTAGCTACAAGAAAGGCTCTTTTCAGGGCCGACACAATTTGTAAAATGCTTTATGTACGCGAACTAACAGCCGTTGACGGGTTTATTCCTGGTACGCCCTATCATGAAGCCACAATGGATGTGTCGGGACCCCGGCGGATTCGCCCCCGGGCCCCCAGAGTGGAAGGCTGGCACGCTACCACCGAGCGCCTCGGATACATCGCGAGCTCCGGCAGGCAGAGCATTCGCGGTCATGCGTTATCCAGAGCATCCGACAACAGGGCAATCGCGCGGCCAATCGGAGCGCGTGGCACCAAGTTTCCATAGTTTAAAAACTGTGCGTTGTCGACCTACACAACATTAGCAATTTTGGTTCCTACGGGCATCAGATAGCCAGGGTTAAAATTTCGTGACGCAATTTTTCTGCACCCAGTATATGTCAAAATACGGGTTAGCGTGGCACCTAGCGGACATATTCGTCAACAGTATGGAGTGCAGTTATTTTAAGCAAAAGTCCCCTTTTGCACCAGAAGTATTGTACTGCAATATATACGTCGACGATATTTTTAACAATTTTAACTATATGGGTGAAGATGTAAGTACATTCGAGGAGGAATTTTGTGACTTGCATTCTAAACTATCTTTTACGCACGAACTAGTGGCCCCAATCAATCACTGAACTATTTGGATTTACACTTTCGATTAGTAGAAGGCGCATTAAGCATAACATTTTTCGGAAACCCACAACAAGTGCCACTTATCCGTGCATCTTCGTGTCAACCTGTCGCTCATAAACTTAGGTTTTTTTGTCTGTGACTGATCGAGTGACTAGTACTTTGCTAAATAACGAATTTTTAAAACTTGAAATGGATAATTAGAAATATATAGCATACTCTAATGGCTATAGCCCCAGTTTTCTAGACACGATGCACCGCTCGAAATTAGTTAACATGAATAATATGCTCCACAATTCTCATAATACATCTGGGTATACTTACATCACTTTCCCATTTGTGCGTAACATATCATACGGGTCTCCTTAAGAAGGATGGTGTTAGAATCTTTTATTCCACCCGGGATCAGATTCAGTATCAACTTGTTTATAATGGATAAAAGGCAGGATGCGGCGCTAGTAGGCGTTTTCGTGAGCACTTACTGTTGACTTCTTATCCTACAAATAGTTGAAGATCTTTTTGGTTAATCTACTGTCTTTCATTCGATATAAATGTCCAAAAAGTACCAGTCTTCTTTTTGTCGTTACTTCTGATATATTTTCTGTGTTTCGATAAATTTCATCATTACTACGTAATTTCCTAGAATTTCTAATTTATTTAAATATTATATTTTAATGTTAGACATTCGCTAGGATATAGACATTCTGGCTTCACTACTTTATTGCAAAGCCTTATTTTAGCATTTTAGACAGGAATTCTTTGTTGTAAAAGTCTTTGATATTTTTAACAATTCCCATTTTATTTATCCTTCTTTCTAGAGCAGATTTTCCCAAAGCATTTTCTTGGATTAGATCCTCAAATATTTAAATTTTTCAACCTTCTCAATTTGGCTAACATATGCTTTCAGAAATTTTAGTGCATTTTCAATATTTGCAAAAAAATTGGTTTTCTCTGGTGAACTTCTTAAGCTGATCCTACTGACTATTTCTCCTAAAAGATTAATTTATGGTACAGTAGATGTCACATTTTTAAACAGTATGGCAAAGTCATCTGCAAATGTGAGGCAATTTATTCCAGTACTTTTCTTTCCTCTTCTTAATCTTATTGGTGAAATCTTATATTCTTACAGTTGTTCATTTCAAATTCTCATTATTTTTTCTAGAGCATAATGAAAAAGAATGACTAACAGACCACCACCTCGTCGAACACCTGTGTTTATTTCGTAGTATTGAGATATTTATCCCATAAATTTTACTATGATTACTATGTCTGTAGGCGGTTCACAAATTAAATTTGCTAATCGAAACTTTACACCAAATTTCCGGATTATTTTATCTATAGTTTGTCTATTAATGGAATCAAAGACCTTTGCGAAATCAACAAAAATTATGCAATATCTTTTCATTTCAGTAATCTGTGGTGAATGAATAACTTCATGTTATATATTCGTTCAGAACTTGATATGCCCCTTCTAAAACCACCTTAATGCTGACCTAAATGAATGTCCAGTGGTGTTTCTGCCCCGTTTAGTAAAATCTTCGAAAATATTTTATATGCGGTTGGTAGCAAATAAATTCCTCTGTAATTGTTAACGTCTTGTTTGTTTATGAAGTGGGTGTATCAAAGCTACCGTATAATCTCCTGGCTTTTTTCTGTTTTCCAGATTTCCTCAAAGATTAATTTTAGCTCATTTTTTTATTTTTGGTAGAAACCAAACCTTCTCCACTAGCTTTATTGCTTTTTAAGGTTTAAATTTCTTATTCAATTTCTTTGGTAGTCGAAGGTAAATCTTCTTCTAGAGTTTCAAGAGTGGCTGAGAATTCTAGCTTATGGCTCGATGCAGGAAAATTAAGGACATAATTATTAGACTAGATGCACCAAACAGTTGCTTATAATAATCGCCACAAATTTTATATCTATAGAAAGAATACCACTTCTGACAATATTACAAATGCCAATTTCTGTCATCCAACGGCTCATAAACTAGCATTTTTCCATTCAATGATTAATAGATTAAATAACCTACCATTAGAAAAACCAACAATTCAAAACAAACAACACAGTTCGTTATATAGCCTATAGAAATGATTTTGACCCTAATATAATCATAAAATTATACTACAAATGTAAAACACCAAAGCAGAATGCAATACATAGCGAGATATGCCTAACTCGAGAAACGTCACCGACACAGAAAATAAGATACGCACCAACAGTCCACCTCAGTAGAATCTCCAACAGATTTAATGCATTTTTTAAAGCCACAAATATTCAACTAGACTTTCGAACCAATAACAACCTTTCAATAAAATTATGTTCCGCCACCAATATAACATTAAAATATGATAACCCAGGAATACATAAAATCACATGTGGCAGCTGTAATAGCTTTTACATAGGCCAAACAGGAAGAAATTTCAACGTGGGATATAAAGAACACATTAGAGAGGGCAGTTAGTTCATGAGCCCACGCGAAAAGGAAACGGTTGTGGAAACACCTGAGTTAATAACGAGCATCAAAACCGATTCCGGCATTAGTTAACACAGGGTTGTCGTAATGAGACTGAATATTGTAATCCCCAAATACTAGAAAAATAAGCGAAAAATACACCTATTCAAAAAAGCAGACAAAAATTCACTTTATGCCTTCCTAAGAGACAATCTCCACTCATTCCAAATGAATAATATAAGTATAGACAAGATGTGGCACAAATTCAACGAAATAGTAGTGACAGCAATTGAGAGATTTATACCAAATAAATTAACAAACGACGGAGCTGATCTTCTTGGTACACAAAACGGGTTAGAACACTGTTGCAGAAGCAACGAAACAAACATACCAAATTTAAACAGACGCAAAATCCCCAAGATTGGCGATCTTTTACAGAAGCTCGAAATTTAGAGCGGACTTCAATGAGAGATGCTTATTACAGTTTCTACAACGAAACTTTGTCTCGAAACCTGGCAGAAAATCCAAAGAGATTCTGGTCGTATGTGAAATATGTTAGCGGCAAGAAACCATTAACGCCTTCTCTGCGCGATAACAATGGAGATAATATCGAAGACAGTGCTGCCAAAGCAGAGTTACTAAACACAGCCTTCCGAAATGCCTTCGCAAAAGAAGACGAAATAAACATTCCAGAATTCAAATGGAGAACAGTTGCCAACGTGAGTAACGTAGAAGTAAATATCCTTGGAGTATGCTGATGCATTAGCTCCATACTTAACAATCATATACAACCGTTCGCTCGACGAAAGATCCGTACCCAAAGACTGGTAAGTTGCACAGGTCACACCAATATTCAAGAAAGTTGGTAGGAGTAAACCACTAAATTACAGGCCCATATCTTTAACGTCGATATGCAGCAGGATTTTAGAACATATATTGCATTCGAACATTATTAATTACCTCGAAGAAAACGGTCTATTGACACACATTCAACTTGGGTTTAGAAAACATCGTTCCTGTGCAACACAACTAGCTCTTTATTCACATCAAGTGTTGAGTGTTATTGACAAGTGATTTCAGATCGATTCCGTATTTCTGGATTTCCGGAAGGCTTTTGGCACTGTGCCACACAAGCGGCTCGTAGTGAAATTGCGTGCTTATGGAATATCGTCTCAGTTATGTTACTGGATTCGTGATTTCCTGTCAGAGGGGTCACAGTTCGTAATAATTGACGGAAAGTCATCGAGTACAACAGAAGTGATTTCTGGCGTTCCCCAAGGCAGTGTTATAGGCCCTTTGCTGTTCCTTACCTATATAAACGATTTGGGAGACAATGTGAGCAGCCGCCTTCGGTTGTTTGCAGATGCCGCTTTCGTCTATCGACTAATAACGTCATCAGAAGATCAAAACAAACTGCAAAACGATTTAGAAAAGATATCTGAATGGTGCGAAAAGTGGCAGTTAACCTAAATAACGAAAAGTGTGAGGTCATCCACATGAATGCTAAAAGGAACTCGTTAAACTTCGGTTACACGATAAATCAGTCTAACATAAAAGCCGTAAATTCAACTAAATACCTAGGTATTACAATTACGAACAACTTAAATTGGAAGAAACACACAGAAAATGTTGTGGGGAAGGCTAACCAAAGACTGTGTTTTATTGGCAGGCCACTTAGAAAATGTAACAGACCTACTAAGGAGACTGCCTACACAACGCTTGTCCGTCCTCTTTTAGAATACTGCTGCGCGGTGTGGGATCCTTACCAGATAGGACTGATGGAGTACATCGAAAAAGTTCAAAGGAAGGCAGCACGTTTTGTATTATCTCGAAATATGAGAGAGAGTATCACAGAAATGATACAGGATTTGGGCTGGAAATCATTAAAAGAAAGGCGTTTTTCGTTGCGACGAAATCTTCTCACGAAATTCCAATCACCAACTTTCTCCTCCGAATGCGAAAGTAATTTGTTGACACCGACCTACATAGGGATGAACGATCACCACGATAAAATAAGGGAAATCAGAGCTCGTACGGAAAGATACAGGTGTTCATTCTTTCCGCGCGCTATACTAGATTGGAATAATAGAGAATTGTGAAGGTGGTTCGATGAGCCCTCTACCAGGCACTTGAATGTGATTTGCAGAGTATCCATGTAGATGTAGATACAGGTGTAGAATATAATCAGTCGAGCTTCTTTCTACACTTGGAAAGTCAAAATCACACTGCTGATACGATCGAAAATACACTCCAGATTTTGCATAGAATACCAAAAGGTTTTGCAATGAACATTCTTGAAGAATTATAAATCTATATGTATATGAGAAAATACCCACAAGAAATATTAAACGAACATGCAGAATTTATACACAAGCACTACCTCAAAAACTGTATTGAATTTTTAGAACACGAAAATAGATAAATCGGAGGTAACATATGCAACAACCAAAGACAATCATAACAAATTTTAGTTAATAAAATAATATCGCTATTCATCTGCACAATCTTTGTAAACATCACCATCGTAAGAGTGAAACTGTCAAACTACTGTCACATCCTGATTAATATTTTATTTTCAACGTATTGACATCATTTACCATCTTATTAAAACAGTGGCAGTTATAAGACAGTCCACTAACGACGTAATATGGACGTAACATCAATCTAGACATTAGTACAATACCGCTACCTTAATATAAATAACATTCACATTCATACATGTTCTCGCCAAAATTGTAATTGCATGTACTTGAAAATGGCTATAAATCAGAAGCAATCCGTCGTGAATAAAGGTATTTTCGATCGTATCAGCAGTGTGATTTTGATTTTTCAAGTGCAGAAAGAAGCTCGACTGATTATATTCTACACTTGTATCTACCTACATTTACATAGATACTCTGCAAATCACATTCAAGGTAAGTAGCTATTTGGCGAATATACTCTAATAATCATGTCATTATCAGACATCTATTATGATGCTTTCCCTCAAGAAGAAAAATTAAGGAGCTGATCAAAATATTTTGCAAGTATTTCGCAATTTTAAATGTTCCTTAACGGGGCATACCTCTTTGAACGCACGAAAAATAGGTGATGTTAGTTATTTTTTTCAGGTAAAATAAAATCTGATGTTAAATCTGATGGTGCAATTTTATTTCCTACACTATCGTCAGTAACAAATCATTTTTGTGTCCACATCAGACGCTTCCGGTAAGCGCTGCACAGGTAGAAGGACCTCTTGTAGCCAGAAAATTGGTCAGCGGCGGGAATTCTCGATGCCCTCGAATTGGACCTACAACAAACTAATTTTGCACAAGTTATTGTCAACATATTTTCTATGAGCATCCAGAAGATAATTGAAAACTATTAAGTTCTAGCAAAATCATTACATGTTGAAACAAATATGTTTTCACCAAAAACATTGAGACAAAAGCACGCAACGAAAATAGACTTTTGAAGGTATCGCAAACGCCTACGTACGCTTATTTCTCAAGTTATGTTCCCCCCCCCAGCATGAGAAACATAAGTATCGAGAAAAACATGTTTATAGTTTCGGGCTACATTTTTTTGTAGTTAAGTTAAAGCGAACTGGGAACTTTTAAAGGCAGAATTCAAGATACAACCACTGTACGGAAGCGGATTTGATGTTGACGCCAAAGCGGATGAATTGGTGCGAGCGTTGTAGACGGTGCCGGACAAGGCGATCCCAACATTTGTTAGGAAGTCAAAAGGGTTTAAAATTCCCTGGAGAGTTCCGCCCTACAGTCCTTAAGACGCAGAGCAAGACAGGCGAGGAGATACTACCACAGGTCCTTAGCGGAAACAGAACGATTAAGAAGGCTGAGTTTCTATCGAACAGTCAAACAACAATATAAAGAACTACTACGCCAAACAAATGTATGAAAATGGGAAGAACACATTAAGAACCAAATGGTAACAATCGTTTCGGATTTTCCATTCAAACTTGCAGCAAACAAGGTTCGATCACCCACTATATTTTATAATCGACCCTAAGGCGGTCCGACGGCACGATGACAACAGACCAGGAGAATGACAACAGACTGGAAGACATCGGTCCAGTACCTACTCAGAACTTTGCTGCCGGACGATACAACGATGGAAGACACAGAGCACCATCAGAATCTTGGCTCTAAATTGTTAGACCAGAATGTTAATAACAGATGCCATTTCCCCAGGAGGAAGTGAGACTGGCAATAATGAAGCTAAAGAAGAAGAAAGCACGAGGACATGATAGAATACTGGCAGAACTGTTGCGTCAGTCAGTGGACCAAATTGTGCCATGTACAACAGTGTTATTAGACAAATGTCTTTTGCAGGGCTGGGTGCCCTGAAACTGAAAAATCTTGAATATCATTGCACTGAAAAAGATTCAAGATAAAGACCCAAGAAAGCCGAAATCTTATAGGCGGATTTGTTTGGTATATGCTCCAGCCAAAGTACAGGAAAAGCTTCTATGCTGCCGCCTGAGGGATCACAGACATGTAGTAGGCATGAGCCCCTGCAGTACGGTTTTACGAAAGGGAAATCCACCAAGGATGGGATAAATCACGCAATGAATGCTATGAACACCTCACACGAAAAGCATGTTATACGTCTAATGACTGATATAGCTGGGGTGTTTGATAATTTATGGTGCCCTGCCCTGTTCAAAAGAGTGAAACAGATGGACTGTTCCAGGTGTCTCCATCACAGTCCGCGAGATTATTGCACAGACAGGCAGGTGCAATAAGAATGTCCCGGAAGGACAGTGCAATAAGAATGTCCCGGAAGGACAATTGTGAAAGACATCAGCAAAGGCTGCCCACAGGGCTCTGTTTGTAGTTCAGAGTTCAGGGATGCAGGCATGGGGCCATTATTGGACCAGCTTCAAGATATAACAAACACTATAGGCTGCATCGCCTACACAGACGTTCTGAAATTTATAGTATCTACTAACACAAGGCCTAAATTAGGGGAAAACAGTAGAGTGGGTCTTGAGGGACTAAGTAACTGGTGCGGGGAAAGCAAACTAACAGAAGCAGCGCACAAAACAGTTTATATGGCACTAAAAAGAACATTAACAAGAACGAGAAATCTCACAGTTAGAATAAATGACCAACCCATGGAAAGAAGAGAAGTATAAGGTACCCTGGGATTAACATTGACGAAAAGCAAAACTTTCATGCACATGAAGCAGGCATCTGTCCGATAATGGCAACAATTGGCCAAAGAAGTTTTCAGCTGCCTCTAAGTGCAATAAGAACGTCCCATAACGCAAGCTTCCTCGCTATTGTGGGCTACAGGTCGAGCGTTTGGGCTCATAGAGTCAGAAAGGTAAGGACAGCGCAGGCTCTACGGCGAGCACAGAGAAGTGTACTCCTGCGCCTAACAGGCGCGTATAGAACAACACCGTCTGAGGTGCTGCTGGTGTTATTATGCATTGATAGAGAACGGTAACAAATCTGGGACACGGCAGAAACAGGGAGGAGAAATTACCAGGTCCTTCCTAACATAAAAGAAATAAAAAGAATGTCAACTCCCTTCCGGCCAAGGGAGCTGTACACTACCTGTCGGGACGTGGTCTGTCTCCCAGCTACTTACTAAAAATACGACAGCATACTACAGACATTTGTGAATGTGGAGTAATCGGCATCCCGGATCACATTGCCCACGAGACACACCACGGCAGAACTTCCACCTACGACAACCTTCTGGAAGCAGTGAGCAGATAAGTGTTGATGAGGAACAGGAAAGATTTCCTGAGATTCTGACAGCCGTCTCCCGATCTCTACACCTTGAGTGACATAGCAGCGCAGCCGGTGTGAATCCTGAGTTGCACATCAGCGCGCTGGGGCTAACGATCCAGACAAATGAGAAATCCAGTACAGTAGTGTGTAGTGCAGTGTCGTGTATTAGTGTTGCGTAGTGTAGTGCTGTATAGTAGTGTAGTTCCAGAATTAAAAACTGCAAAATTTGTGTTCACTAATGCTGCATAGTGTAATAGACCAGAACTCCCCCCCCCCCCTCCCCCCTTTCCGGATTTTGGATGAACAGACACCTGTGCGCCAGATGGCCAAATGATATTTTTTAGTTATTATATTTATTTTTCTGTAGCTACTCTATGTAGCTTTTCCCACTTAAACAGCATAATGCTTAGTTACTACTAACACGTTTGAAATTATGTCAAAATATTATGTGTCATATTCATGCCAATTCATGTGCAACTTTTGACTGTTCTTTTATATAGTAACAGACTAAAAGAAAATATCAAACACATAAATGGTTAAGTTAAACATACCTCCAGTCAGCGATCCCTGGACCACACTGCAGTCCTTCCAGACCCAAAAGGAGGACCTCCTCCACCCTCTTCGTGGGAATTGTAGTCCTGCGGCCCTCTACGGCAGCTTCTGTCATCCGCTGCTCTACTCGCTCAGTACGCTTTTCATCCGTTTTTGTGCAAAAGTTGTAACAGGCTAGCCAGATTTCTTAGAACGTCGTTGAAATTACAAGCTTCCACATTGGCCAAGATTTCGACTATTCTTTTCCCGCTGTGAATGCTTTTCGGGGACACTTTTTCACAAATCGTCTTGTAACTAGATAACGCAGTTTCTGGCGAACTTGAGATGAAAGCTATAATAAACCAGACACCAGAGAGAACGTTTTAAGCAACAACAAAAAAATCGATTATTTGAAATTTTCGGAGAGGAAGTTTCCCATTTTCATTTACGGAACACACACTTGTTCTTTGAAAAGCTTTCCTTAATTTCTACAAGTTTCTTCTCTTCAAAATCTGTTTTAGTTCTTCTAATTATCCTTACTGTTTCCTTTTTTGCTGTTTAAATTGATCGTGGTGCTCAATTTTTCTCGAGCATCTCACTTTCTTCCGTCATTTTGCCCTCTTTGTTACAGCGTCTTCACATACTTCATTCCACCATATTTCATTTTTATTTTTGATTGGCCCAAATGTTTTCTGTGCAGCATTATTAATTTCTTCAGATAATTCTAGCCAGTTGTCATGATTAGCTGATATAATTTCATCTTGATATTTTTGAATTGAGTCTTCTGTTGTCGTAAATCTGTCTGTATTATATATTACTAGTTTTTTCGATTTTTGTTCTATTTTATTAGGTAAAAGTTTAATCGTAATTTTAGAGGGGCAGTGACCATAATAAAATTCACCACTCCTTTTTACTTTCAAACTCATAATTTATTTAGTACCTCTTTGAGAAACAGCTACAGGATCTAACTGAACTTCTCCCAACATCGAGTGTGGAGGAGCCCATGTTTTGACTTTTCTTGGGAGCTTCCTGAAGGAGGTCGACATTAGTTTCAAGTGAGAATTTTGACACAGACTATTTAGTCTCTTACCATTTGTATTGGTTCCTTTGAGAGCTGGGTAATGCACTACTATGTCTCCAAATTTGTTTTCTCTACCTATATGAGCACTGAATTCACAAACAGATATTGTGCTCGTCTCCGGTATGTTTGACATCACTGTTTCTAAAAGATACCAAAATTCTTCTGTTTTTTTCCGATTCTTCCTGTTGTCTTTATTTATCGGCGCAAGGCAATTAAAAAGAGTGTATTTTTTTTATTTTGCATTTTATTTGTCGGATAGATAATCTTTCTGAGTCAGATTTAAATTCTGTTAAAATTCCTATAATATTTTTTATTTATTATACAGGAAATTTTTCTTATTGTTTGCTTACACTATAGAATGTGGAAAGGCTGGCCGGTGTGGCCGAGCGGTTCTAGGCGCTTCGGTCTGGAACCGCGCGACCACTACGGTCGCAGGTTCGAATCCTGCCTCGGGCATGGAGGTGTGTGGTGTCCTTGGGTTAGTTAAGTAGTTAAGTAGTTCTAAGTTCTAGGGGACTGATGACCTCAGACGAGAAGTCCCATAGTGCTTAGAGCCATTTTCTTAGAATGAGGAAAAGGCGATTTGGGGGTACACAGGAGTGCCACCTCTGGCAGCATCAATAACTGTAATCTGGCTGGACATAGAGTCAATCTGAGTTTGGATAATAGATATAGGTACGTCGTTTATGCTGGTTCAGTTCTACGTTAGAGTTCATCAACTGTAGAGGCTAGCGAATGATGGCATGTCAGTCTCTCGGCAAACCGTAATCACATGTTTTCAATGGTTGAGAGATTCAGAGGACATGCTAGCTTGGGTATCATTCGAACCCTCTTTGTAACGATGTATTACAGGGTAGCATGAGCAACATGTGGTCTGTCGAAAGATAACTTCACTGACACCTCGAATATAGGGCTCAGCCACATTCCTTAACACGTAAGTAATGTCACAACTGCTGTCCAAACTACCGACTATGCGAACCAGAGGTGATCATATCGTGAGCACAGTGGCTTGCGATCCCATGGCACCAGTCACTAGGCCTGTATGCCGATGTCAAATGCAATCTAGCCACGTTCGTTCTCCTTGGAGCCTTCACACGCGGGTATGTCCCTCATGATGCAGTACGCACAGCTGGGACTCGTCTGAGAAGATGAGCTGGTGACATTTTTCTGTCCGATGTTGCCACTGGGTGCGTCTCTCTCTGCCTGCGCAACAATGGTCGCCGTGCTGACAGTCTGTGCCGGCCGCGGTGGACGAGCGGTTCTAGGCGCTTCAGTCTGGAACCGCGCTGCTGCTACGGTCGCAGGTTCGAATCCTGCCTCGGGCATGGATGTGTGTGATGTTTTTAGGTTAGTTAGGTTTAAGTAATTCTGAGTCTATGGGACTGATGACCTCAGATGTTAAGTCCCATAGTGCTCAGAGCCATTTGAGCCATTTGACAGTCTGTGATGCTCCAGATGGCGTCGCACTATCTGTGTGAATACTTGTCTTGCTGCTATCTCAAGGTACACGATGTGGCTGTACGATGCTACACCGCAGAGTGAACAATATGTCTGTGCTCTCGGGCGCTTGCCGTGCGGGGCCATTGATATCCTTCCCCCCCGAATCCATCGATTGCATATTCGCATGACAGTCGTGAGATCCTGACCAATGCAAGCAGCAATAAATGGTGATTCGAAAAGAAAGAACATGTTTCAAATGATTATTACAGACAAACTGTGAAAGATTCGAGGACTGATTGGAAAGTAAGCTCCGATCGGTCTCAGAATGGAAACCACTGTAAAAATAGAATGAAGCTTATCACAGATGTGTTGGGCAGTGTCTCTAGTACGCCCGTAGATCACGTCACGTCACTCTTTTCAGTTCTGAGCGCACAGTGAGCACGTAAAGATGCCTAGCAAATAGTGTCTCCCGCCAAGTACGAGAGCCTAGTGAGAAATTTCGTCTGAAGCTATGCAGCCCACATAACATATGTGTCATGTGCTTCCTTCTTCAAGACAATTCTCAGCAGCATTCTGCAGGGGCAGTGAAGAAGCTCCTGCTGCATTTACGATGTGAAGTGTTTGATAATCCACAGTTCAGCCCATAAACAGCTCCCTCTGAGTTTCATCTCTGGTCACATGAACCGCTGGCTGTGAAGACAGCCTCTTTTGGCACAGACAGTGAGCTGTAGACTAGCGTAGAGAATTGGCGCAAAGCACTGGAGGCTGCCTTCTATAACGAGGATCTTGGAAAGTTGGTTCAAATGGCTCTGAGCACTATGGGACTTAACATCTGAGGTCATCAGTCCCCTAGAACTTAGAACTACTTAAACTAACTAACGTAAGGACATCACACACATCCATGCCCGAGGCAGGATTCGATCCTGCGACCGTAGCGGTCGCGTGGTTCTTGGAAAGTTGGTACAACGCTATGACAAAGGTCTAAGTCAGATCGGCGATTATGTAAATAATTAGCTGGAAGTTGTAACTAACTCCTGCAAACACGATTTTCATTTTCACAGTAGTTTCTATTTTGCAGTCGATCGGAACTGACCTTCCTAATACCGCTTGGGGACGCATTGTGCATGTCACTACATAGAGGAAGGTTCAAAGTCAAGTGTTTGCACGGACACTATACCACACACTCACCATGAGCGCCATGCGTTGCTCGAATAACATTGAAACAGTAGTAAATTTAATTCCTCCACGAATCGATAGAACCCTATTTATTAAATCGAGAGTTTCAGCAATTCAATACCTCATATCTTGAAGAGTAGCTGCCACAGGTAGCACAAAGACTCTGTCTTTTATACACCCTCACAGAATAAAATCGTAAGGTGTGAGGTCTGATGACCTGGGAGGCTGGTTCAAATGGGTCTGAGCACTATGGGACTTAATATCTGAGGTCATCAGTCCCCTAGAACTTAGAACTACTTCAACCTAACTAACCTAAGGACATCGCACACATCCATGCCCGAGGCAGGATTCGAACCTGCGACCGTAGGGGTCGCGCGGTTCCAGACTGAAGCGCCCAGAACCGCTCGGCCACAGCGGCCGGCCGGGAGGCTGAAAACGATGATTTTCCATATCCTGGAGAACAGAAATGCAAAATTCGTACCTTCTGTTATCGTCGCCGGGCCACAATTCCTGCAGTAGGTGCAACTTGTAAGGCTCCATATGCAGGCTTCGTTTAACACACGCCACAAAGATATTTGAGGAAGTTGAAATTCCTGGCTTGCTCCGTGTAAACGGATCTTGGATCCGCTCGATATTTTCATCAGACGGGCGTGGCCGAACGGTGCTCCTCCCTTGACATATGCAACCAACTTCCAAGAATTTTTTATGCCAGTCATAAATTGCTTGTGCAGAGGCAGCTTCTTGCTGAATCGACGGCGGAATGCACGTTGCACTTGAACAATGGATTGACATCGCGCAGATTCTAACACACAAAATGATTTCTCCTATGGTGTAGTTGCCGTGTTGTACAAACAAATAACACCGCAGCTTTGTCAAAACTTTGAACCTACCTCCATACAGTGACATGCGCAATGTGCTTCTATCTTTCATAATTTGTCTGTAATAAACAGCTGAAATCTGTTCTTCTTTTTGAATCACCCTGTGTAGCGGAACGACAAATCGCCTACTCGATGGGCCACGATATTGCCGCGTTGAGTACTGACCCGTGGTGGTAGACATTTCTCCGCCAAACACAAAGAATAACATGATTTCACAAACAAACTACACTACTGCCCATTAAAATTGCTACACCACGAATATGACGTGCTACAGACGCGAAATTTAACCGACAGGAAGAAGATGCTGTGATATGCAGATGATTAGCTTTTCAGAACATTCACACAAGGTTGGCGCCGGTGGCGACGCCTACGACGTGCTGACATGAAGAAAGTTTCCCTGAGTCAACAGATGGGGACGATGGCAAGACAACAACCATCTACACGAACGGTTCGACGACGTTTGCAGCAGCATGGTCTATCAGCTCGGAGACCTTGGGTGCGGTTACCATTGACGCTGCATCACACACAGGAGAGCCTGCGACGGTGTACTCAATGACGAACCTGGGTGCACGATTGGCAAAACGTCATTTTTTCGGATGAATCCAGGCTCTGTTTACAGCGTCTTGATGGTCGCATCCGTGTTTGGCGACATCGCGGTGAACGCACAATGGAGGCGTGTATTCGTCATCGCCATATTTGCGTATCACCCGGCGTGATGGTATGGGTGGTACATGTCTCGGTCACCTTTTGTTCCCATTGACGGCACTTTGAACAGTGGACGTTACATTTCAGATGTGTTACGACCCGTGGCTCTAACTTTCATTCGATCCCTGCGAAACCCTACATTTCAGCACAATAATGCACGACCACATGTTGCAGGTCCTGTACGGGCCTTTCTGGATACAGAAAATGTTCGACTGCTGCCCTGGCCAACACATTCTCCAGATGACTCACCAATTGAAAACGTCTGGTCAATGGTGGCGGAGCAACTGGCTCGTCACAATAAGCCAGTCACTACTCCTGATGAACTGTGGTATCGTGTTGAAGCTGCATGGGCAGCTGTAACTGTACACGCCATCCAAGCTCTGTTTGACTCAATGCCCAGGCGTATCAAGGCCATTATTACGGCCAGAGGTGGTTGTTATGGGTACTGATTTCTGAGGATCTATGCACCCAAACTGCGTGAAAATGTAATCACATGTCAGTTATAGTATAATATATTTGTCCAATGAATACACGTTTATCATCTGCATTTCTTCTTGGTGTAGCGATTTTAATGGCCATAGTGTACATTCAGAAGAGCATTATGAAGGTGAAAGCCACTGCGTAGTCTTTACTCGTATGCAGTATGTAAATGGCGTTACCCCTACTGTGTGCATCTACCCTGGTATGCTAATCACTTGTGTATCCCAGCATGCGAATTTAAAGTTCAAAAATGGTTCAAATGGCTCTGAGCACCATGGGACTTAACATCTGAGGTCATCAGTCCCCTAGACTTAGAACTACTTAAACCTACGTAACCTAAGGACATCACACACATCGATGCCCGAGGCAGGACTCGAACCTGCGACCGTAGCAGCAGCGCGGTTCCAGACTGAAGCGCCTAGAACCGCTCGGTCACGGCGGCCGGCTATTTAAAGTTCGTCCCACGCTCCCTCCATTGCGTTGCAATTTCAATGACCAGTAGTAGTCTAATGACTGAAATGCTCCCTTCTGCAGTGATTATATCTCCCATAACAAATTAATAATGATGGAAAGATGTCGACAATAACAGAAAGTGAAATGAAACACAGCTGCTACATTTTTTACCGGGACACGTATTCCAAGTTTCTACACCAGTGATTAACATTGCAGTTACGGCTGGGGAAGGCTTGAATGAAGTTTTCAAAAGCAAACTACTTTTGAACTGATTCAGCCAATTAAAATAATACTCCTAACAGAGTAAAATAATTACCTCTGTGACAAGCACGATAAAAGCAGCTTGATCTTGTGCTACTGTTGATTAAATTCAGATAGGAGCAACGTAGTAAGTTCTGAAAGAAGAAATGAGTTATAAAGCCAGCCTGGGGTGAAACTGCTTGACTGTGTACTTGCTATGGTCATGCAGACAATTTTCTGCGTACTGTAAGTGATAAACATATCCTGCCTACAAGCACCGCAACACATTAAACACATTAGTAATCGATTCTCCAGTCGATTGTTCTTTCATTCAGACGATTTTTTTCAGTAGAATGAAACAACCGAATGACACTAGAGTCTGCGGCCACGCCAGCTATACGACTATTTTTCTCTCACTCCCCAGGCTTTGAGTGGTTCCATTTAAAGTGAGACGACCGACTAGCACAAGTCCGTGACGGTTATGTCTGTTACATGTATGTTTTCACTCAGCCACTGTGTTTGAATGATTTCATACTTTTTCAGGTTTTCGGTTATACGTGAACCATGACTAGGGTTGTGAACTTCCTTAGAGACAAAAACTGTATCTTATTTCACGGAATAATTATATTTCTAAAAATATTAGTTTGTTGAGGGGACGTCATTTTACGTGATCACATTAAGAAACACCCGGTATACCAATACTGGATACTGTAGGAGATGTGAAAGCCAACAGATGTGCCGATATTTGCTTCATATGAGCGGAGGCTTACTACATTAACCTCACCCCCTTCCCTCTTCCCATTATCCCTCACCCCCCCCCCCCCCTCCTCTCGCTGCCACAGCAGGTCGCGAGCGGCCCTGTTGATAGAAGGCTGCAGACAGCGAGTAATGCGCGCCACCTCTGCTGTTCCTGCTATCCTGGACAGCGTCGCAGAAAGTGACGTAACATGTCGCTCACTGAGAGGGGCCCAGGAGGCTACTACGTACGTCAAGTGGGTGGTGTGATAGGCTTAACTGGGAAACTGAAATAACAATACAAGTTCCAATACTTAAATGCGAATAGTACTTCTCCATGTCTGTGAAATACTCCCGCGAGCACGCAGAAGTGCCGCAACACGACGTGGCATGGTGGACTCGGCTAATGTTTGAGGAAGTGCTGCCGGCCAAAGTGGCCGAGCTGTTCTAGGCGCTTCAGTCTGGAACCGCGCGACCGCTACGGTCGCAGGTTCGAATCCTGCCTCGGGCATGGATGTATGTGATGTCCTTAGGTTAGTTAGGTTTAAAAATGGTTCAAATGGCTCTGAGCACTATGGGACTCAACTGCTGTGGTCATTAGTCCCCTAGAACTAAGAACTACTTAAACCTAACTAACCTAAGGACATCACACACATCCATGCCCGAGGCAGGATTCGAAACTGCGACCGTAGCAGTCGCACGGTTCCGGACTGCGCGCCTAGAACCGCGAGATCACCGCGGCCGGCAGTTAGGTTTAAGCAGTTCTAAGTTCTAGGGGACTGATGACCTCAGATGTTTCGAACCCTGCCTCGGGCATGGATGTATGTGATGTCCTTACGTTAGTTAGGTTTAAGCAGTTCTAAGTTCTAGGGGACTGATGACCTCAGAAGTTAAGTCCCATAGTGCTCAGAGCCATTTGATTTTGATTCATGAGGTTGTTTCCATACTCGTACACGTCCATCCGTTCGATACGATTTGAAACGAGACCAGGCAACATGTTTCCAGTCATCAACAGTCCACTGTAAGTGTTGACGGGGCCACGCGAGGCGTAAAACTTTGTGTCGTTCAGTCATCAATGGTACACGAGTGGACCTTCGGTTCCGAAAGCCCATATCGCTGATGTTTTGTTGAATTGTTCGCACGCTGATAGTTGTCGACGGCCCTGTATTGAAATCTGCAGCAATTTGCGGAAGGGTTACACTTCTGTCACGTTGAATGATTCTCTTCAGTCGTTGTTGGTCCCGTTCTTGCAGGATGTTTTTCCGGCGGCAGCGATGTCGGAGATTAGGTGTTTCCCGGATTCCTGATATTCATGGGACACTCGTGAAATGGTCGTAAGGGAAAATCCCCATTTCATCGCTACCTTGGAGATGCTGTGTTACATCGCTCGTGCGCCGACTATAACACAACGTTCAAACTCACTTGAATCTTGATAACCTGCCATTGTAACAGCAGTAACCGATCTAACAACTGCGCCAGACAGTTGTCTTAGATAGGTGTTGCCGACCACAGCGCCGTATTCTGCCTGTTTACATACATACCTCAGTATTTGAATTCGCGTGCCTGTACTAGTTTCTTTGGCGCTTCAGTGTACTAATTGGGTTGTTTGGGGGAGGAGGCCAGTCGGCGAGGTCATCGGTCTCATCGGATTAGGGAAGGACGGCGAAGGAAGTCGGCCGTGCCCTTTCAAAGGAACCATCCCAGCATTTGCCTGGAGCGATTTAGGGAAATCACGGAAAACCTAAATCAGGATGGCAGCACGCGGGATTGAACCGTCGTCCTCCCGAATGCGAGTCCAATGTGCTAGCCACTGCGCCACCTCGCTCGGTCAGTGTACTATACCTGCTACTTTTCGCCGGGGGTAGGTAGGACTATCCCGTGCATGCGTACCCCGGTTGTATATTCTATTGCTTTACTTCAACTAATGGAAGCACAACAGATTTGTTTCACTTGGATGAATGAACGGATAGCTCAGTAACCAAAGAGTTCAGTTGAAACACCGAATGCGTGATTGAGCAGACAGAAAAACTACAGCCTTGTTTCACTTGAAAAAGAAGTCTTCCGAAGTAAGAGTGATTTCAGGTGTTCCGCAGGGGAGTGTCGAAGGACCGTTGCTATTCACAATATACATAAATGACCTTGTGGATGACATCGGAAGTTCACTGAGGCTTTTTGCGGATGATGCTGTGGTACATTGAGAGGTTGTAACAATGGAAAATTGTACTGAAATGCAGGTGGATCTGCAGCGAATTGACGCATGGTGCAGAGAATGGCAATTGAATCTCAATGTAGACAAGTGTAATGTGCTGCGAATACGTAGAAAGAAAGATCCCATATCATTTAGCTACAATATAGCAGGTCAGCAACTGGAAGCAATTAATTCCATAAATTATCTGGGAGTACGCATTAGGAGTGATTTAAAATGGAATGATCATATAAAGTTGATCGTCGGTAAAGCAGATTCATTGGAAGAATCCTGAGTAAATGCAATCCGAAAACAAAGGAAGTAGGTTACAGTACGCTTGTTCGCCCACTGCTTGAATACTGCTCAGCAGTGTGGCATCCGTACCAGATAGGGTTGATAGAAGAGAGAGAGAAGATCCAACGGAGAGCAGCGCGCTTCGTTACAGGATCATTTAGTAATCGCAAAAGCGTTACGGAGATGATAGATAAACTCCAGTGGAAGACTCTGCAGGAGAGACGCTCAGTAGCTCGGTACGGGCTTCTGTTGAAGTATCGAGAACATACCTTCACCGAGGAGTCAAGCAGTATATTGCTCCCTCCTACGTATATCTCGCTAAGAGACCATGAGGATAAAATGAGAGAGATTAGAGCCCACACAGAGACATACCGACAATCCTTCTTTCCACGAACAATACGAGACTGGAATTGAAGGGAGAACCAATAGAGGTACTCAAGGTACCCTCCTCCACACACCGTCAGGTGGCTTGCGGAGTATGGATGTAGATGTAGATGTAGAAAAGAAAGAACGAATAATTCAGTCAATACGCAATACTACAACGCAACGGATCGACTGTTTTTATTCGGTTGCTCCCATACACTGGTTTCACTCAAAAGAATGGATGAATAGTTGAACCGAAACGTAAAGCTACAACAGAGTGATTCGACTGTTTCTTAACAACTGATTCAATCGATTGTTTCTGGACTGTGCGGCTGGTCCCGGGAGAGGTTCGAGTCCGCCCTCGGGCATGGGTGTGAGTGTTTGTCCTTAGTATAATTTAGGTTAAGTAGTGTGTAAGCTTAGGGACTGATGACCTTTGCAGTTAAGTCCAATAAGATTTCACACACATTTGTACATTTGAATCGATTGTTTGCTTTCGGTTGTTCCCATCACAACACAGCATCCCGCGAACTTCACAGTTATTGAAGCAAAAGTTCTTTGTGGTCAATTCCACTCGGCCGCCTTAACGTGCTACGTCTTCCATGCAGAAAAACAAAGTGCGGGAGACGAAAGCTCCTCTGGCCTTTTTAACGCCTCCGATCTTGTCAGCGTCGCCTGTCCCTCGTGAGGGAAACAATACAAGAAAAAGAAGCAGCTCGGGTCGGCTGGTAGGTGAGGTTCCCGGAATAGAACGTCCTAAGACCTCATTCCGTGACCAGGTCTGTCTGTTAAACAGAAGGGTCCTGAAAATTTAAATCGGGGCTCACCTGATCTTTATTTGCAATGATCGACGCCACTTGTAATAAATTTGAATCTCATTGTGTATACATGACACGTCCAGAGAAGAATTACCCGAAATTAGCGCGGTTACAAAGTACTCGTATTCTAACTACCTCATTCCTTGTTCTCTCCTCAAAGAGGAACATACCTAAATGCACAATTGTTAACTAAAAGTTTATCAAATCCTAATTAATTCGAACTGTAAGTACAATATTTTTCAGGTTAAAGTTAACCCCAGCCTGTGTTACATTTACAACTGAAAAGCACAAAGTTGTGCATGATTTGCAGTATTATTTTATTTCGTAAGGCGGTTCTCGACTTACGAGGCTAAGGCTGTTAGCTTTAGTCTGATGATGACCTTGTAAGCCGAAAACCGGTTAAAGAAATAAATTAAGGCTGTAAAGCATCCACAATTTTGTGATTTTCATTTATAATCATGAAGTTGTTCTACCGAGCAGGGATGGAAGAATTAATTAACATGTGTTCCAATATATTGTTAGAAGGTGGTGCCCACAGCTCGTAAATATTTGAAGAACGTCATGATTTACCGCCAAGAGCTGCTGATAAAATTTCTTTATTGAACAACCAGTTTTGGTTCACGGACCATCATCAGTTTCATAAAAGCATTTACAATATCATGCTAGACGATATAAAATCAGTGGCTTCAGGTAATAAAATCCATGAACTCGTCACTGTTTCAGATAGTAATATAAATTACATCGTCGACCTCAAAATGTGCTAGGCAGTGCACTCCTTCATGCTATATCAATAGTCAGCATTAACGCTTCGAGCGGAGGCATTCTACGTACTCATATATTACATGCTCCTATACTAGGCTATATATGCAGATTGCCTTCGTTCGTCGCATTAATACTGATTATCGTTATAGCATGAAGGAGTGCTTAATCTTTCACATTTTATGATCGGCGATGTAATTTGCATTACTATGTGACAATAGGGCCGCATTCATGGATTTTATAGTCTCTTTCCATTGATTTTGCATCACCTAGTATGATGTTCTAATTGTTTTTATGAACCTGATGATGGTCTATGAACCGAAGTTGGTTGTTCAATACAGAATTTTTTCCAGTAGCTCTTGGCGGTAAATCATTACGTTCTTCAAACATATGTTCCATTTTGTCAGTGACCAATCTGGTACTGTTATATTATACGGTGGTTTTGTTAACTTTAACACACAAATGGAGAAATTAACGGTATTACGAGCCCAAAGCTAGTGCAAGACTTGAAATCATTCCAAACATGGTGGAAATCTGTTCGAAGGAAGAAAATTACTTATATAATTTTAGTACATAGAGATTTTCAATTATATTACTGATTTGTCTTTTGATTTAATTCAGGTACTTTATGCAGTACTTTGTGATTTTATCTTTTTCTAGTTTCGAACTCATTTTCGACATTGCAGGTGATAAAAACCTAAGAGAGTAGCAACTATTTACTCAAGTCGTGACGAATTACGTGGTCTGCCTCCATATCACAGCGACACAAAGCTAATCAGTCTTTGAACCTAATGTTAGTTTAAGACTGCTGCAAATAAAAAGGCAAGTACAACATGAGACATTTGTTAGCTGTATAGAATGTAATAGATTAGAACAGAGTAACGCCACTTTAGTGTATATGTACATAATGAACTACTAAACTAAAACTAGAATTATTTTATCCCTTGATACTTAAGCAAATCACTATATACGTTACACTAGATGTATTCTTACGGGGATATGTTTGCATGGTTTACATCATAAATTAAGTTTGATTCATTTGCCTAATATATATCTAAGTGGTTCATTGCCTAAGTAGACTATAAATTTGGTCGACTATGAGTTATCAGTCGAATGCTATTCTCTATATAGTGCTTCATCTTACTATGCTTACTTGACATATCACATTAAATAATATTGTTAATTACTGTTGTTTACTTTGCCTTACAAAAAAGTAAGCACTATGCTATGGACAAAAAAACATAGTAACAACTGTTGTAGATGATGACTACCATAACAAACTTAATGTAGTGTTGTTAATATGTGCAGTCATTTTACCTCAGTAGCTGCTTCCAAAATGCTTTATCACATACATAAGAAAAATTCCACTTTTTGCAACTGAATGTTCTACAATACAAAGAAACTAATTTAATTGTACATATTTTATGCGAGAACTTGTGAGGCGGCGGGTTGAAATAATTTTGCTTTTATACTGGTTTGTATAAGTTGTATACGCCGTCTTACTCACGCAAGCCTGGCAACTAATTTAGTGGTCAGTCAGAAAGCGAAGGGAAACATTAGATGAACGTCGGCCGAAGAACCCGAGAGAGAAGCCAATAGGCAGTTTGTCAACAAGTGGCCACGAAAGCCTTAACAATTTTGTATACTGACCTTAGTTTCCAGTCTACACGGCCACATTCTGGTCGAGCCCACTGAAAGAAAAGTTTCTATTCTCCTATTTCTTTGCGGGATCAGGACTATGATTTAAATAAAAGTATATCGTTTCAGTTAAAAATTGTATTACGTAAAGTTTCTCACGTACAACACTAGGAAATTCACTATGTTCAATTGAAAACAGTTTTTCTATTCTAACAGCACATTTATCAGTTCAGAGGCGACCCCTACGGTACATTCATACCAGACTGTCTTTCGCCCTGACTAAAATTACTCAAATGAAAGTTTGCAAAAAATGTTCAAAGTTAATACCCGCCATAAAAGTGGAAATAAAGTCACCACTTGCCACGTGGAATTGTAATTCACACGGACGGCACGCTAACAGTTACTCTGCAGAATTTTAAGCGAGACGGTGTACAGTCCTCGCGAGTTCACTATTCGTTTTTACCGAAAAATACGCGCTTTGTCGCGGTTCGGCTCTGACGTCATCCGAGGCAGAGCGCGATCCGACGTTTAACAGACGTGGATCTTATGGTAGCTGAATGCGAAGTGAACCTAACTACTGCCTCTCGGGCTGTGTTTATATAGGTGCCGGAGCGGACGACCGAGGGAATATCTGTTGTTTACGACTATCTGCATACTGCAGCAACCCCCGAACGAACGCTTTCTAGGGCACATAAACTTTAATAATATAGTTACAAATTACTTCAGAAACCTCTTCATTTTTATTCGTATACAGTTAAGTTGTTTGAACTTACAGAAAAAGTTTCAGCTCGCTAGAATGAAAACTTTGCCTTCTAGAATTTTTATAGTGGAACTAGATCTTTACCTCTGAACCATACCTTTACTAGAATTTAATACTAAAACTCTCAAATGTGGTATATCTCTATTAATTGGTATGTTTTATCATCCATTTTAACCAAAATTCTCTATCATTAAAATTACAAGCACCTAATCTACAACAATTGGATACATTTTAGTTACAAAATTGGTTTTTTCTTAATTACTCGAAAACTATAAGAGGTAGCTTAACGTGGTCTTTCAGTTATTACTTTTGGGGTGAACTGAAGCATAAAACAAATTTTCATGTTTCTAAAGTCCATTATTTCGCGCCTCTCATTTTTCCTAAAACGTGGATTCCGGTGTTAATTTTTGTCATATGGTTTTGGAAAAAACCACTTATTTATGAGCTGTAATTGCACCCTCTGACGAAATTCTGGCTTTCTAGCCTCATTATTTAGCACCACTTACTTTTCTCTTAAAACGACATTTTTACGTAAACTATTAAGTCTAGAACATAAAGACTTGATATTTGGAACGTTAAACTATATTTTAACAAAGTTTTAAACATAAATTTTGATTTTTAATTTCATACTTAATTGTGGTGCAATACTTGCTCGCTACGCGCAGACGCGTTTAAAGTTACCGTGGCGCTACTAGCAGTGACCTGAGGTAGGTCCCGGAACACTCGCTCGCCTCTGTATCTCACACATGATACAGCGCTTGGTTTGCTTCAGACTGTAGTGATTCTTGGCAGCTTACTCAAATCTAACTATTTCTGTTTACAAGTATACACTGAGGTGACACACGTGATGATGCAAAAGCAGCGTTGATAAAAAAACACCACCTAATATCTACAATTACTGAGGCCGCGTAACTCTAGTTATGAAAGAAAGTTCTGCAGAAATACTGTCATCCAATTTTATCGGGCAGTAAGAAAATGGATTGGCCTCTCAAAAATAATTTCCGAAATTTCCACACACTAATGTTTATTTTGTCCTTGATAACCAAAGAAAAAGGTACTATTCAGTCCACATTTAAACTACTGGCTATTTCCTTCTAGTTCACAATTCATACACACATTTCACACGCACAGCAGCCAGAAATCTGTCCAAACTCGACCCAAATAAAACAACTTTTCACAGTCATTAATTTCACCACTAATATGAGTTATTACATTCGGTGCTTCTTGTGGATTTCTAAGAAAGAAACTGCTCGCCAAAAATGCTCTGTAGTTGAATACTGAAACATGCCATGTGGATTCCATGGAGGCCAATATTTCACAAGCGAATATCTGTCCAACAGATTTAGTCAAAATCTATGAAATTTCGCCAAGCAGTCCTCACCAAGAACTGCTATCAACTTAGCTCACCAATAACTCAAACACTAAGTAATTCTTCATCTTACACATTATTTTTACTGGCATTAATAACATGACCGTCCGCGTTCAAAGCTGGCGAGCGGCTTCCTTCTTCCAGCTTCACTCCCAGTATAACTATCAGGTAACGAGCGGGAACCGCCCATTCTGATTGGCTGACCATACTGACTGCCAATCAGAATACTCGCATGTGATCATACTCGCACCGAAACTGGTCTGCACCAATCCTTACACACAGACGCATTTGTGTCAATCTGACATACGAATATTATAGTAATGTTTAATAAACGAAAACGAAAAGACAATAATTCTGGAAATATTCTTTAGATACAGATTTTACTCCAGCTGCCTTTCTGGCTGCACTGTTACAATAGCAATCACACCTAGACATACGTCATCAGCAAAGTGTGTAAATCCCCTAGGATCATTTCCCCACAACAGGCTTGTGTAACTCTTGCACGTTACTTAAGACGGTGTATAATGCAATATTGAAATTTGACGAATGTCCCACACACACACACACACACTCTCATTTACTCACAGGCTCACATAACACATAATAAATCTCCATCTTTCTCCTCTGAATGCGAAAATATTTTATTGACGCCAAACTACGTAGGAAGAAATGACCACCAGAATAAAATAGAGAAATCAGAGGTAGTACGGAAAAATTTAAATGTTCATTTTTCTCACGCCCTGTCCGTGAGTGGAGCGGCATTGAAATAGTCCGAAGGTGATTCGATCAACCCTCTGCCACACACATAAGTCTGAATATCAGAGTGGTCATGCAAATATACATACCCCATATGATCGTACTTTCGATAAAAAGCGTATTGTGTGGCACTGAGTGATATGCCTTTCAAGAAACTGCGTCTACCAGACTGCCTTGAACGATGTCATGTGAGAAAAGGTCGAATTGAGTTTCACATGATCGATGTTTTCAGAATCCATGCTGGTTGGCATGGGGGAGATCGTTTTGTTCGAGATAACTTATTGAGCTCAGAATATGTTCTAAGATTCTGTAATAAATCGATGTTAAGGCTATTGGACGGCAGTTTTGTGGATCATTTCTGCTGTCCTTTTTGCAGATGAGTGTGACCTGTGCTTTCTTCCAATCTCCAGGCAAAGTTTTTTATTCGAGGTTTCTTCGGTATGTTATGGTTAAAAGAGTGCTAAATCAGCCACAAATTCGATGTAGAATCTGATAGCGATTCCATCCGCCCCTGAAGGTTTGTTCACTTTTAACTTCAGCTGTTTCTCAACGCCACTGACACTAATACCTATTTCACTCATGTTTGTATTATAGGATCATTAATTGGGGCAATATTCCTCCTTTTTTTTTTATAAAGGATCATTTGAAAACGGATTTAAGCATCTTTGCCTTTGTTTTGTTACCTTCAATTTCAGTTATTATCCCGTCCGTTTATCACTCTCTGAACGCGAACTTTTATGCCACTAACTGCCTTTACATACGGCCAGAATTTCATTGAGTTTTGTGAAAGATATATCGGTAATATCCTGCTACGATACTCACTGGAGCCACACTCACTGAGCTTATAACACCCAAACGCTTTTCATTCAGCAGCACGCTATCTATAGTCCTACTTTTCGTTTTACATCTATTACGCAGTAGTATATGTTTCCTTCGAAGTTTCTTTGCAGTGACTATGTACCATGGTGGGTCCCTCATATCACGAACTGTTATGTTAGATACATAATATCAGTCCAGTGCATGTTCAAATATTCTTTTAAACTTGAGCCATGGTTTCTCTACATACTCGTGTCCTGAATTAAAGTTTCAAGTTCCACAGCAAGATATGACACTACAGCTACCTTGTCTAGTTTACGCAACATACTGGGTGTCCCAGGAGAAATGGTTAATATTGAGTGATGTGGCAGGAACGATCATTCGAAGCGTTTTAGTAAGCATGTGCTCTAGAATGAATACCTTCAAAGCTATGAGCTTTTCTTCATCTTTGATACTGCGAAACAAATCTCTTATAGTGCAAGCTTTCATATTGTGGGAGGAGGCAGTATGTACCAAAACAAGAACAAATTGTCTAGCAAACGTAGGGAAGTAGTGTGCAACAAAACAAGAAAAAAATTCTAATAAAAATGGGCTCTCACATGCGAATCTTAAGAGCTATGGGCACTTCTTCAGTAGAAGAGATGTATTTCACAGTAGCGAAGATAGACTAGTGCTCACAGATCTTAAGGTATGCACTTTAGAAACCATGTTTACTGGGCGCTTTTTTCTCGTTTTAGTCCATACTACCGCCTTTCAAAATATGGAAAGCAAAAAAGTTGCAGTACAAGTGATTTGTTTCCCAGTACCGAAGATGAAGAAGTGCTCATAGTTCTTAAGATATGAGTTTTAGAGCCATGTTTACTAGACCTTTTTGCTTCGAATGGTCGTTGTTGTCATATGCCTAAATATTGACAACTCCTCCTGGGGCACCCTGTATAAATCTTTCTACTTGTTACAGTCGCCTGGTAGAGATATCCAGGCCTATGAACGACGCACACTCAAGCAATCGATTAGATAAAGGGCGAGTGCTTCAAATAGATGCTTGATTTGTAAAAAGAGCGGAGAATTCAATAGAATTCTATCACAAGCTGGCCGGCATGAGCAGGCCATTAGATATCTCGGCAGTAGGGTGGTATAGAGATGGTCGTAGTGAGGACTTGACGAAGGATAGGCTTGGTGAGACACACTGGTGAGCTTACGTCGGCTGCGGGCGCAGCCGCGGTCTCCCACGTGCTGTCTGCCCACTGTCTCCCAGTAACGACACGCACTGAGCACTCCTGTCACAGTCGCCCTGCCTATTTCCCTCTTACTCCCTGTAACAATTACCAAAATACCTGACAGGCTCCCATCGAAATAATGAGCATATTATTGTTTTAGCATGTCAGTCTTAGGGATGGATATACACTATGTGATCAAAAGTATCCGGACACACAGAAAAAATTTGTTTTTCATATTAGGTGGATTGTCCTGCCACCTACTGCCAGATACTCCACATCAGCGACCTCAGTAGTCATTAGACATCGTGAGAGAGGAGAATGGGGCGCTCCGCAGAACTCACGGACTTCGATCTTGGTCAGATGATTAGGTGTCACTTTTGTCATATGTCTGTACGCGAGATTTCCACACTCCTAAACATCCCTAGGTCCACTGTTTCCGATGTGATAGTGAAGTGGAAACGTGAAGGGACACGTGTAACACAAAAGGGAACGGGTCGACCTCGTCTCTTGACTGACAGAGACCATCGACAGTTGAAGATGGTCGTAATGTGTAATAGGTAGACATATATCCAGACCATCACACAGGAATTCAAAACTGCAACAGGATCCACTGCAAGTACTATGACAGTTAGGCGGGAGGTGAGAAAACATGGATTTCATGGTCGAGCGGCTGCTCATAAGCCACACATCACGCCGGTAAATGCCAAACGACGCCCCGCTTGGTGTAAGGAGCGTAAACATTGGACGATTGAACAAAAGAATAACGTTGTGTGGAGTGACGAATCACGGTACACAATGTGACGATCCGATGGCAGGGTGTGGGTATGGCGAATGGCCGGTGAACGTCATCTGCCAGCGTGTGTAGAGCCAACAGTAAAATTCACAGGCGGTGGTGTTATGGTGTGGTCGTGTTTTTCATGGAAGGGGCGTGCACCCCTTGTTGTTTTGCGTGGCGCTATCACAGAACAGGCCTACATTGATGTTTTAAGCACCTTCTCGTTTCCCACTATTGAAGAACAATTCAGGGATGGTCATTACATCTTTCACCACGATCGAGCACATGTTAATAATACACGGCCTGTGGCGGAGTGGTTACACGACAATAACATCCCTGTAATTGACTGGCCTGCACAGAGTCCTGATCTGAATCCTATAGAACACCTTTGGGATGTTTCGGGACGCCGACTTCGTGCCAGGCCTCACCGACCGACATCGATACCTCTCCTCAGTGCAGCACTCCGTGAAGAATGGGCTGCCATTTCCCAAGAAACCTTCCAGCACCTGATTGAACGTATGCCTGCGAGAGTGGAAGCTGTCATCAAGGCAAAGGGTGGGCGAATACCATACTGAATTCCAGCATTACCGATGGAGGGCGCCACGAATTTGTAAGCCATTTTCAGCCAGGTGTCCGGATACTTTTGATCACATAGTGTACATTCGTCTTTTTGTAATGCTGACTATGATAAGGTATACGAAGGTAATTACCATGGTTAGAAACGCTTTAAAAATGTTTGTGACGTAATCTATTTACATTCTTAATCCCTTTACATTTTGTTACAAGCTATCTTCTGTACATCATGAGCTACATTTAAAATATTTAACTGCCAGACCGGTATTCGGGTGTGCAGCCAATCGCAGTGGCATCTGACACAGAGGACAAAGGACATGATACAATCGATATCTATAACATAATAACATTTGTGTAGCTGACAGTAGAAAAATAGGTTACTCATATGTTATGGATTTTCATATCACCCAGCATGATTGTCAATTATAAAATTCGCATGAAGTCAAAACGAAGTGGCTCTAGAAACACGGAACCCAATTAATATTTAAAATCTTATTATAGCCGTGTCTACGTGATCATGATAGGCTCCAGCGTATGTCCCATCTCACAGTTTGCTGGTCGTGGCGAGAACATTGTACAATAGTTAAACGAAAAAAGTCCACGCCAAAAGTCCCGCTCACACTTTACACCATTGTTACGGAACGAAAACATAAAACTGGTGGACGGCCAAGGAGTCCACTTAACAGGTCTCTTGTTATCTTTGAGATCCTCCATACATCTGTGACATGCTCTGACATATGGACTGAAAACCGCCCTTGAACAGTTAGCATGTAAGGCTACGATATACCGGGTGTCTCTCTTAAGAGTCGTCAGACGTATTTTCCTGGTGCTTCGGCAGATATATGTAATTTCGTTTTTACATTGTGTAACTGAAGTCGGCCAAAACACTTACTGCTCGTCGCGTCTTTCATGCGATAGTGTCAACAGAAAACGTCGCTTTGTTTCCCATTACAAACAAAATTATTTTTAAATCGGAATTGTAGTTCCCCGTTGGATAGGGCGCTCCCAGATTAGTATATTCTGATATGCGTTTTGTCGATATGCACTAACTGTGACAGTAAAAACGTAGGATAAACAGCAATCCAGCAGCGACTCAGTGGAGCTACATCATGGCGGTAGCAGTCAGCCATCCCAGGGTGGTGCTCTCGCTGCTGCAGCACTGGTTATCCTTCGAGTTTAATTGTCCCTGTAATGCACATCGGTGAAACAAATATCGCACTACTCTAATCTGAGATCACTCTATCGAATTAATACCTAAAATCTCCCCTTAAGAATCATTCTGAGCCGGCACGGTAGCTCAGCGTGTTCGGTCAACACCGACTCAAAGGAAGGCCTCGGCGCTTGTTGGTGACGTCACGTCAGCTAGGCACGGCGAACGCCAGGTCTGTTGCAGGCAGAAACGCCTGGGCGTGCTTACCACTATAAATCTCTTATTTTTGGACAAAATGTTTGGTATTGTTTTGGATTCTGCAGTTTTATTTAGATGAAAGATTTTCTTACTATCGTAAAGCTACAAATGAAGATCATAGTTCTGTATTACTGAATCCTGTCGAAACAAACGTAGATCAATATGAGAAGATGCTTTGCCCCATTGCAAGCTTCGGAAATTTTACATTCAAGTAACTATATTTACTTGATCCATTTTGTTATCGAAACTTACTCCAACCCCCTTACAATGAACTCGTTTCTTTTATTTATTTATTTATTTTCGTTTGACATCATCACTGGAAATGTGAACTAATTTACATGTGTAAATGTCCAACTGTTACCAGTCATTAGATTACAGTCGTTTTCAACGAAAGGAATTTTAAACAGGAAACAAAATAGCTTCATACATCGAAAATACAGCTGAGCTTAAACTTTTTTAAACATGCACATTAGAAAAGATAAATATTCCCCTCTTGCAACTGAAAGGAGAAACTTTATAAGATAAAAAAATTTTATTTGATAAAACAAGTATCTCTCTTTGCCTCTTCTTAACATTCAGTGCTCCTCACCCCATAGTCAACCAAGATACCTAAAGAAGAGCACCAATATGTTCACAGTTTCTTGTAAAAGCAACCCAGTACAAACGTAACTTCTCCAGATTTACAAATAAGGTAAAGAAGCACGAATTCTGTTGCTGCTGGACCATGAAGTTGTTTTTGTATGTCAATCCTTAACCCTTTCCACTCTGTCCCGCACAATCGTGCGGGTTCGGTCATAAAATTTTTCGCGGTTCAGCTACCTCACGTTTCTGCGTCACTCCAGACTGCAGCGATGGTGCGAGCTCCCGGCTACCGTTTGGCAGCTGTGTTATTTCATACTGTGACCACCAGAGCGCAACAGGTCATTTAAAACTTCAATGACAAGACAAAGCCATGCGTTACTGAAATAAATGCATTTTGTTTTCCTACATTTCGTTTATTTAAGGAAATTCCTGAATCATTTTGGACTGAGAATGTATCACTTAAGGTGTGTAAGGTTTCTAGACACTTTCTTGAAAAGCTATTTGCATTTTATACATGTTTGAATTTTGAGTAGCACGATAATGCTGGTGACATCTTGAACGCGAATTTTTTCAGTATTTTTACCTCATTCTATACGTAATAATGTATGGTGATTGGTACATATCAGATAACGTTTTAAGAAATTTTCTCTCAGGGTGGAAAGGGTTAAAACAGGTGGAAATTTAAGTTCAGGAGTACACTATTTGTTAAGAAGTGTAATGAATTGCACAATTAATTGATTGCAGAAATCTCTCAGAACAATGTGTGTTGGTCAACTACCGCCAATAGTTTTACATTTTCCTGTGTCAGAGAGGGAGACACCACCATTTTGAGTATGCCTGCAACAGACCTGGCGTTCACCGTGCCTAGCTGACGTGACGTCACGAACAAGCGCTGAGGCCTTCCTTTGAGTCGGTGTTGGTTCGGTCAGAGGATTAGCTGCCCTCTGTAGTAAAAAAAAAACAAAACTGAGTTAATCGAGCAACGACGAACTTAAACGGGTGTCTTACGACCTCCGCCCCGAGCAGATGCAATGAACGAAAGCAAACAAAATTAGATTAAAAAAAACAGATAGAATGTCAATCTTAAGGGCCCGGGTTCAATTCTCGACTGGGTCAGAGAATTGGGTTGTTTTGGGGGAGGAGACCAGGCAGCGAGGCCATCGGATTTCATCGGATTAGGGAAGGGTGAGGAAGGAAGTCGGCCGTGCCCTTTCAAAGGAACCATCCCGGCATTTGCCTGAAACGATTTAGGGAAATCACGGAAAACCTAAATCAGGACGACCGGACGAGGGATTGAACCGTCGTCCTCCCGAATGCGAGTCCAGTGTGCTAGCCACTGTGTCGCCTCGCTCGGTGAGATCGGAGATTTTCTCAGCTCAGGGACTGGGTGTTGTGTTGTCCTAATCATCATCATTTCATCCCCATCGACGCACAAGTCGCCGAAGTGGCCTCAAATCGAAAGACTTGCTCCCGGCGAACGGTCTACCCGACGGGAGGCCCTAGTCACACGACATTATAATTTGTTCGTAACGGGAAACAAACCGACGCTTTTCGTCGACGCCGGGTGTCTGATGAAAGACGTGATGAGCACCATTTGTCTGGGTTGATCCCAGATACTCAATGCAAAACCGAAATTTTATATATCTGCTGAAACACCAGAGAAAATGCTCCTGACGACTTTTAGGGTAGACATCCTGTACAATGTATTCAAGGGTAGGATATATAAAAGGGTAAAACTGATGTTAACTGTCACGAAGAACATACTGAGCAAGACCAAGGATACCAGTCTGGCAATTAAATATTTTACCTGAAGCTCATGGTGTATAGCAAGAAGTCATTTAACAAATACTGACAAGTTCCTTAAGACCGAACACACAAGACGTTCATTTTTTATTGATTTGCAAATGTCGCGCTCAAATTCAATTATAATTAAGAGAAGTAACCTAAAAAAATTAATAGAAATAAAGCGCCCAACATGGAACCTCAATAAAATCCATCACTACGCTCTCCATAGGCATGATGACAAATTACGTGCGGAACATGGAAAGGTGAGTGGGTATGTATGTAAATGTTTCTACAACTGGCGCTCAGTGTCATCCATAATCTGGTTAGATGACATGGAAAACCGTCTATGGTCTTTTCAGCCAGTGTATTTTGTTCTAACGCTGTATCAAACTCTGAGTCGACCAGATGGGGATGTGTGCATCTGGCACAGAAGCGGCATCCCTATCCACAAGACATCTCACAGTATTGTGATAAACTACCAGTTCGCCCCAAACCGACAGCCTCACAAGGTCGCGGCTTCCAGCTCCTTAAGCCTTTGGCACTGAATACCCACCATTGCCCTTTGGGTCATCTCCAAAACTAGCGCGGGCCGACACCTGACACGAGACAGAATCCTTACACTTCACTTCAGATCTTGTGGCTCTACTGACACGAGAGGCGTATTGTCACTGTTTCCTGCGGACTGTTCCCGCTGGCTGTGTTTGAGTCCTCGCACCACTTGGCAGTCAGGTTTCCTGGCACCGTTGCTATCGTTGTCCTTGGAGTATCATGTTGCACTTTCTGCGGTGATATATGCTTATAGTTCCTTCTGCGTGTGTGTCTGCAGTAAACCGCGACGCTTCACACTCCTCTCTGAAGGTAGCACTTTGTAGGTAGACAGTGTTTGGGCAACACATCAGCTGCGTCCTTAATCGGGATCTGGGCCCCTCATACGTAGAATATCTTGTTACGGAGTTCGAATTTTAACACACAAACACACCTCATGCACAAAATTGTCATTTACTTCGTTGTGAATTCTGTAAAAATATGAAAGGTAAGACCATGTATTTTAAGGCAGAGTATGCCAGGAATCTTGAGGGAACGAAGTGGTTCAGCTCATTTCACTCTTTATTATCTGGCAGAAGTGAACGGAAAAAAAGTTCAAATGGCTCTAAGCACTATGGGACTTAACATCTGAGGTCATCAGTCCCCTAGACTTAGAACTACTTAAACCTGACTAACCTAAGGACATCACACACATCCATGCCCGAGGCAGGATTCGAACCTGCGACCGTAGAAGCACCACGGTTCCGGACTGAAGCGCCTAGAACCGCCCGGCCACAGCGGCCGGCAGAAGTGAACGCAGCTTACGTGTAGTACACATATTTTCTATCGTTGCCATTATTTGTCCACCCTCTCCGCTATCCAGTACATCTCCCGTTCGTACCTCAACTATGTCGTGATTGGCTGGAAGACCTTATGGGGAAGGTACAGCTGCCTGGTGAGAAAGGTTTCTCCTATCCTTCGCTCACCCTGGCACTTTTCCTTTACGAAGTGTACGATTTGTGCGTTAAGCGCGTGTCTGATACGTTTAGGTGACCGTAGTGGGTATGTGTGCCGTGCGGTGTCATGTTTGCATTGTTTGGTGCCGGTATATAGCCTACTTCTCTCTAACTTAACGTCCCAACCCGACGGCCGGAGTTTCGCCTGAAGGCAACACAACCTGTGACACATGTATAACTATAACTCAAATTGACTCCTAAAAATGAAAGTAATTGTATATGAAATCTAACGTAAATTTTCGTGGCTTAATAAAAACATATACAAACGAGATACATTAGTCGTAGTTAGTAAATTAAATATGTCATACATTGATTCCGTTAAATGGGGCGTACCGCCAGTTAGTAAACACAATTTATTCGTTAATGATGAGAGATATGGCTTTCATTCGAAGTTTAAAAATAATTTCGGGTTAGCTACTTTTCATATGCGGCAGTGTATGGCCTACAGCTTATTCAACAAAGCTGTTCAGCGAGCACATTTAACAAATGCAAAAACTTAGTTACGTGCGATTGGTTACTTCATTTCGAAACATAATAGAAACGATAATTTTTTAATCACGTAGCTGCGATGTGAGACTACAAGAAGTAAAAGATTCGAATTTTTAGCAGAGCCACATCCCTAAAAATCAACTGAGAAACGTTTTCTGTTTATATTTCTTTATATATAACTAAAGTATATACTAAAACATTAACTTTGAAATGGTGGTAGCCTTACTTAATCTGTGTTTTTTTTATTGTTGATACGTGACCGACAGAATAGCTCGCACCGTTGCATAAAACGCCTCCATATATGATACATCAAAGCAACAGAGGCAACCTCGGCAGCTTTTTTTCGGCTCAACATACAAGTTGACTGAGACACTTCGAATGAGAACGGTTACATATTCTTCGGTATACGTTCAGTCTCGTACATACGAATTTCTCGAGTGTGAAAGCGGCCTAAGGCTGTTACAGCGTAAATGACTATGAATGTTAAAATGAGTGTTAAGACAGGTATGCAGATATTACTTCTTAATAACTGCGACAAGAAGTAGATTGCTAATTGCCTGGGTAGCCAACATCAAAAATTCATCTCTTAGGCTGTGAATGTCCATGAGCAATGACAAAAATTCAAGCCGTTGTACAACATGCAGTACGTAGGTGTGTGTCAAGAAACGTCAACGATGGAAGAGATCCATCGTGTTCAATAACAGTGATAAACAGTTGCTGCGAATGGAAATACAGCTGCAACGTACATTTTAACAAACCCAAACCCTTGTTGACAAACAAAAACTGGACGTAGCGAAAATGAGATTAAAGAGATCAATGCGAAAAACAATCAATGCATTCGGTAACAATATACGAGTATTATCTAGTGAACTGCTGAAGAACTCTAAGAAGTTCTGGTCTTACGTAAAGCCATTAAAAGGCTCGAGGCCAACTATTTAGTTCACCCTTAGCTCATACTAACAACGAAAGGGACGACGATAGAGAGAAGGCCCAGATACTGAATACTGTCTCCGAAAATTGTTTGCCAGCCGCTGTGGCCGAGCGGTTCTAGGCGCTTCAGTCCGGAACCGCGCTGCTGCTACGGTCGCAGGTTCGAATCCTGCCTCGGGCATGGATGTGTGTGATGTCCTTAGGTTAGTTAGGTTTAAGTAGTTCTAAGTCTAACAAGGGGAGGCCGCCAATTGTGAAATTCAGATTCGATTCATACTGCGCATAATAAAAGCTCATGGCCAGAGGTGTAATGTGGCAAAGCACCAAGATGCACTTCTCAGCCGTTGTCGAGAAAATCGACAGTTAAAAAAAACCGTTGTCGTGAAATACTCTCTACGATTAATAATTTTCTACAGCGTCGTGGCGCAGCGGTAAGCGCTCGGGTTCGTAATCCGAAGGTCGCCGGATCGAATCTCACGCCATGCAACCCTTTTTTTGTATTTGTTTTTTGTAATTCATATATATATATATATATATATATATATATATATATATATATATAATTCCCGGCAATCAGTTGCAACAATTATGCATATAATAAGTTGTTGAAAGCCGTTTGTCGTGCAAAAACTGGCGACTTCGAACATCATTATGTTTTCCGCAAACAAAGTTCTATTTCACAGAAGTTATTAATTGTCTTCATAATGTTAACCACGTATAGTTAACGGAAGACGTACAAACGGTATTCCGAAACGAATACGTGTAGCGTAAGTCAAACGTTAGAATTAGAATAGAGACCCCACGAACACAAATTTGCTGCGGCATGTATGAAATATAAACTCCGTTACTCGCTCGTTACACTTGAAGGACAGATGTTGAATGGGCCGAAACGAGCCGCCGCATAACAGCGTAGTTGCCTGCTAACTTCGAAAGAAGGTAGATGCGGTCCCTAGCGCAACTTATAACATCGTCGAAAATCAGTGCGGACGGGAGAGCTTTGGTACACCCTGTTAAAAAAACGGAAAAATGAAGGCGGTACAATTGGAGAGCGATCCGCCTTCACCAGTATGCATAAGCAATTCATTAATAGTATATATATATACATGAATTACAAAAAACTAACAATAAAAAACAATTTGCATGGCGCGAGATTCGATCCGGCGATCTTCGGATTACGAACCCGAGCGCTTACCGCTGCGCCACGACGCTGTAGAAAATTGTTAATCGTAGTGAGTATTTCACCACAACGGTTTCTTTTAACTGTCGATTTTCTCGACAACGGCTGAGAAGTGCATCTTGGTGCTTTGCCACATTACACCTCTGGCCATGAGCTTTTATTATGCGCAGTATGAATCGAATCTGAATTTCGCAATTGGCGGCCTCCCCTTGTAAGTCTCAGATGTTAAGTCCCATAGTGCTTGGAGCCATTTGATTTGAAAATTGTTTCAACTAAGTAGATCGTACACACGTTCCTCCTTTCAATCGTCACACGAACGCAGGACTGAGATACATACAGGTACATTGATGAGCCAAAACATTACGACCACCTGCTTCATAGCTTCTTTGTCCATCTTCAGAACGAAATAAATCACTCAGTCTGTGCATCGGGGATCCGGCAATTTGTTTGTAGGTTTGTGGAGGTGTGTGACATTATATTTCTACGCACAGGTCATGTAATTCGAGTAAATAACGAGTCGCTAATTTGCGTACACGGCGATGGTGACCGACAGCGACCCAGATGGTTTCCATAGGATTTACATCAGGAGAACTTGGTCGCCGAGATGTCAACTTGAGGTCACTATAACGCTCCTCAAACCACTGTAGCACGGTTCTGGCTCCGAGGCACGGATAATTACACTGCTGGAAGATGACATCAAGCACCATGTCTTTGGGTCAACATGTGAACACGTAGGGGTGGTCTGCTGCGGAGCTCCGTGTTCAACAATGTATGATGAACGGTGTGCTCTGAAACATTTGTGTGAGCGCCAGAGTTGTGCTCTTTCGGCAGAGAGGCCACAGATCACAATCTGTCCTACCTTCCAGAGCAAACAAGCCTTCGAATCCCATGTTCTGTCAGGAGTCGTGGACGTCCAACCACTTAGCGCCTAGTGGTAGTTTCACTGTCCTTCTACCTTTTTCCGTAGATGCTCACGACAGCAGCACGTGAACATCCGACTAGCTTCGCCGCTTTCGACATACTCGTTCACAGGCTCTGCCTAATAATAATCTGCCCTTTGTCAAAGTCACTTATCTCAATGCAGCTCATATCTTCGCTAGGGCGATCCCCCGTCCGCGTCTGCTCCGCTTACATACTTTTGTTACCGCGTTACGTGCCCGAACGCCACCAGGTGGAATCCAATGTCGCTGTAGGCAGTGGTCATAATGTTTGGCTTATCTGTGTATATAATATCAGAAATAAAAATCAACTATACTCTGTCAATAGAAGAAAGGCAGCTGGTGCAGGCAGTTTACGTAGTAGAACTGTATAGTAAAATCGAAGGAAACAATTCTCATTCTTACAAAAGTTCATCATAGGTTATTCATGCAATGAAGTGATTGGAGAGTCCGCCCCCGGTAACTGAGTGGTGCCGGCACGGTAGCTCAGCGTGCTCGGTCAGAGGGCTGCTCGCCCTCTGTAATAAAAGAACTGAGTAAAGGAATCAACGATCAACTTGGACAGATGTCTTGTGACGTCAGCCCAGACCAAACACAACGAACAATACCGAACAAAATGAGAAAAAGAAAAAGTGGGCAGCGCGACAGAATGCCCATCCTAAGGGCCCGCGTTCGATTCCCTGCTGGGACGAAGATTTTCTCCGCTCAGGGACTGGGTGTTGTGTGCCCTAATCATCATCATTTCATGCCCATAGACGCGCAAGTTGCCGAAGTGGCGTTAAATCGAAAGACTTGCACCCGGAGAACGGTCTACCCGACGGTACAAATTGCTCTGAGCACTATGGGACTTAACATCTTAGGTCATCAGTCCCCTAGAACTTAGAACTACTTAAACCTAACTAACCTAAGGACATCACACACATCCATGCCTGATACAGGATTCGAACCTGCGACCGTAGCGGTCACGCGGTTCCAGACTGAAGCGCCTAGAACCGCTCGGCCACACTGGCCGGCCTACCCGATGGGAGGCCCTAGTCACACGACATTTACATTTTTAGTGATTGGAGAAAGGTGCAGGTCACTATCGTTTTCAAGAAGGGTCGTCTGACAGATGTACATAAATGACGTCGATCTGTTACCAAATAACGGAACACGTTTTATTTTTGCGTATTATCACCCACATGCAGACCGTGAATCTCCTCCTTAGGAATTAACTTCAGTTCCGCAAGCGGCGATTATATGAATCTCAGCTCTCTGTCATTCGACGAGATCCGCAGGACAGTATACAGAGAGTGGCGTGTAACTTGATACTGTCCTACTTGGCTTCGAGAAGGCATTCAATACTGTTTCGCACCGTCGCTTAGCGAAATAATACGAGAGTACAGGTTATCGAACCATCTTTTTGACAGGACGTCCTAGCAGATAGAACGCAACACATTATAAAATTATAAGATATGAATGTATTCTTGTGCGGCTCGCAAGGATGTGTTATACGAAAGATACTGTTGTCAATGTACATAAATGATTCGGTGAAATCGAGGGTCGTCCACAAAGTAAGTTCCGTTTCTATTTATGTCCACGGCAGTGCTACGATCGCAGTTCCGAGCATGCACGGCAGTTACTCTGACTCAAGGAGAAGACATGTACGCCATTTTCAGATCGCTGCTGCCGACGTGTGCTTTGTAGGGCTTCTTTATAATGTCAGCCGTAATTGAAAATGCTCGCTGTTGCAAAAGGACGTTACAACACGACGCAGACACAATTATGAATACAGTAAACAGCATGTCAATGACCGGACGGACAGTTCATATTTATGGGGTACAAGGAAGATTTGAACACGGATTCCCCCTTTGCACCCTTTGCAGTCCGACAGCGTGAGCACATAACCACGACGCCGTGCCTATTAAAGTGTGCTCGATGTTGCACATCTTGATATTGCACCGTTCACTGTTTCTGTTTCCCTTATTTTTTCACAGTACAGCACAGCTTCTTCTTGTTTTCACGCTTGAGCTGTGATGAATTTTTGAAAAGCTATTCACTGAGCCATTTTACCATTAAATCTGTGGCGGTGCGATGGGGAGTTTCCCTTGTTAGAGCAGAAGTTCAGATTTTTATACGGTAGAGAATGTCAGACCTATCCTTTTCAAAGAAACCACTGTGGCATTTTCCTTAAATGATTTAGGGAAACCGGGGAAAATCTAAGCGAAGTTGGGCTCGCGAATGCGGATTACAACTAGGTCACCTTACTCGAGGAGGGACTGACAATTCACACAGAACGTAAACAAATGCAACATAATGCGCGTAAATAGTGGGAACATTTATTGTTTCATCAGGCGATTGACGACAAATTATTGGCGATAGTCGCAAACGTCAAACATCTAGGAGCAAGCATCGGGATAAATTTAACGCAGAACAATCACGTAAAACTACACTGCTCAAAAGAATTAGTGGAACACGTGTATCAATGTCTGGTATGTTAAAACTATTTTGATACAGGATGTCAAATTAAACACCTTTCAGCCCGCTGAAATGATAATTAAATCAAGACCCTACGCTGCTGACAGGCGTTGATATACATCAATGGGGACAGTTGAAAATGTGTGCCCCGACCGGGACTCGAACCCAGGTTTCCTGCTTACATGGCAGACGTTCTATCCATCTGACCCACTGAGGGCACAGACGATAGTGCGACTGCAGGGATTTATCTCTTGCACGCTCCCCGTGGGACCTACATTCTCAACTTAATGTCCACACTCTACATTCGTAGTGCCCCTGCCCATTAAACTCATTACTCACGGCAGACAATCTTACCGAGTCCCGTAAGAGTTCGGGCAATGCGTGTACATCCAGAACAGAAGAAGAAGGTCAATCGCCGGTTAGCCTTAACTATATGAAGATGGTATCTGTTCTTTCGGACATGTGCTGGATGCACACGCCTTGCCCGAACTCTTACGGGACTCGGTAAGATTGTTTGCCGCGAGTAATGAGTGTAATGGGCAGGGGCACTACGAATGTAGTGTGTGGACATTAAGTTGGAAATGTGGGTCTCACGGGGAGCATGCCCTCATTGGGTCACATGGATAGAGCGTCTGCCATGTAAGCAGGAGATCCCGGGTTCGAGACCCGGTTAGGGCACACATTTTCAACTGTCCACATTGATGTATATCAACGCCTGTCGGCAGCGTAGGGTCTTGATTTAATTATCATTTCATTCTAGAGCGCTGCATGGCCACCGATGGTATCTGTTCTTTCGGACATGTCCGAAAGAACAGATACCATCTTCATATATTTCAGTCCTCTAGTTGGCTAGACGCATCAAAGGTGTTTGACATTCTGTATCGAACGGCCGAGTCCCGCTACCATCTCTGAGAAGATGGACATACAGAGACTATGTGATATAGGCGGTACCTGTTGCCTTATTGCACTGCCTGAGATCTTCACTGTCAATGTATGCAACAACTAAAGTCATTCGCCATCTATAAACTGTTTCATGCATCACACTATCAGGTGACCTCCCATAAGAAAGTTAGTAGAGATGTCCCAGTGTTCTCTAGTGAGGCACACGGACGGCAGTTGTCATTTGTGGACTTATATTCGACCAAGTACAGGCAATGCGACGTCTTAGTGCAGTGCAAGTTGCAAGAGTAATCTGTTTGAGCCAAGACGAGTGGACTTTCCGTAGTGTTTCTGCAGATGCCAGTGTCTCTCCATCTGTCATCCATAGTTTGTGGACACGCTACAGGGAGAGAGATCAGTACACAAGGCGAGTTGGACAAGGTCGTCGACGCATTACAACCCCATATGGAGACCGATATCTGGCCATATCTGCTTTGCAGCGTCGTACGGCTACCGCCAGAGCAGTGCAAGAGGATATCAGCAGGGCCACTGAACTCGCTGTGTCCTATCAAAGTGTAAGGAACGCATTACGAGACAGGACCTTCCGACCCAGACATTCTGTTCGCTTGAAACGGCAGCATTTCGCAGCCTCCTTTCAGTTTTGCCTTTCCCTTGTCAACTGGCTACTTCGTCACTAGCGAAATGTGTCATTTCCAGGGGATCCAGATTACCTCTGACGCAAGGGGGATGGCCGTGTTCGTGCGTGAACCAAATCTTTTCCAGAAAATCGACAGAATCGACCAAGGTTCTGTGATGGTATAGGGAGGCACCAGTGTTGACAGCCGTACGGATCTTGTCGTTTCCACGGTCGCCTTACCGTCAAGTAGTACATCGAAAGTAACCTGTTGGACCATGTGTTGACTGCTGCATACGGTGATGCCCATGAATTCCTTCTCATGCATCACAGTGCCAGGGCCCACATGGTGGACTTCACCAGGTATGTCTTGTGAAGCCTGCACATTGAAGTAATGGAATGGCCAGCGGTAAGGCCCGACCTGAAGCCATCGAGCACGTGTGGGGCATGCTTGACAGACGTATTCATGGTCGTCCTGTTCTACCACGGACTCTTACTTAATGGCTCTTACTTAATGACTCTTTACAGCAAGGGTGGACACCTGCCTGTTGGAAGACGGCCAATGCAGTCATTACCACAAAATCAGATGACACGGACTCAACAGACACAAAATCACATAGACCGATCTTTCTACTGAATGTACTGTGCAATGTCCAGGAGAGGCTACTGTGTGACAGGCTACAGTCACACATACAGCTTCTTGGCGTCTGTCAGCATCAGTATGGGTTCAGGTCTCAGAGTCCATTGGCATTGCAATAAATAGGGCTTTACAGATAACTCAGAGCACACAGGACAAATACGTGGTGGCAATATTGATTGATATATTTGGTGCTTTTGACAACCTTTGGTGGCCTGCGCTATTCATGATGTTAAGAAAATGCAAATCTCAACAGCTTTATATAACAGCACTCTCGACTAGTGCAGAGAGTGAGTCCGCAGCTCGTGGTCGTGCGGTAGCGTTCTCGCTTCACGCGCCCGGGTTCTCGGGTTCGATTCCCGGCAGGGTTAGGGATTTTGTCTGCCTCGTGATGACTGGGTGTTGTGTGATGTCCTTAGGTTAGTTAGGTTTAAGTAGTTCTAGGGGACTGATGACCATAGCTGTTAAGTCCCATAGTGCTCAGAGCCATTTTTTTTTTTTTGCAGAGAGTGAGTTGTAGAATGCCGAGCGGGCCACCAAAGGGCTCTCGAGAAAATCACCAAATGACAGGGGTCCATATGTGGACTCATATTCTGGGACATTACTGTTGAGCCACTGATAGACAACTTAGACAGAGATGATATACACTACGTGATCAAAAGTATCCGGACCCCCAAAAACATGCATTTCTCATATAAGGTGCATTGTGCTGCCACCTACTGCCAGGTACTCAATATCAGCGACCTCAGTAGTTATTAGACATCGTGAGAGAGCAGAATGGAGCACTCTGCAGAACTCACGCACTTTGAACGTGGTCAGGTGATTGGGTGTCACTTGTGTCGTACGTCTGTACGCGTGATTTCCACACTCCTAAACATCCCTAGGGCCACTGTTTCCGATGTGATAGCGAATTGGAAACGTGAAGGAACACGTACAGCACAAAAGCGTACAGGCCGACCTCGTCTGTTAACTAACAGAGACCGCCGACATTTCAAGAGGGTCGTATGTGCAATAGGCAGACATCTATCCAGTCCATCACAAGGGATTCAAAACTGCATCAGGATCCACTGCAAGGACTATGACAGTTAGGCGGAAGGTGAGAAAACTTGGATTTCATGGTCGAGCGCCTACTCATAAGCCACACATCACTCCGGTAAATACCAAACGACGCCTCGCTTGGTGTAAGGAGCCTAAACATTGGACGACTGAAAAATGGAAAAACGTTGTGTGGAGTGACGAATCACGGTACACAATGTGGCGATCCGATGGCAGGGTGTGGGTATGTTGAATGCCAGGTGAACGTCATCTGCCAGCGTGTGTAGTGCCAACAGTAAAATTCGGAGGCGGTGGTGTTATGGTGTGGTCGTGTTTTTCATATAGGGGGCTTGCACCCCTTGTTGTTTTGCGTGGCGCTATCACAGAACAGACCTACATTGATGTTTTAAGCACTTTCTTGCTTCCCACCGTTGAAGAACAGTTCTGGGATGGCCATTGCATTTTTCAACACGCTAGAACACCTTTTCATAATGCACGGCCTGTGGCGGAGTGGTTACACGACAATAACATCCCTGTAATAGACTGGCCTGCAGAGAGTCCTGACCTAAATCCCACAGAACACCTCTGGGATGTTTTGGAAGGCCGATTTCGTGCCAGGCCTCACCAACCGACATCGATACCTCTCCTCAGTGCAGCACTCCGTGAAGAATGGGCTGCCATTCCCCAAGAAACATTCCATAACCTGATTGAACGTATGCCTGCGAGAGTGGAAGCTGTCATCAAGGCTAAGTATGGGCTGACACCGTACTGAATTCCAGCATTACCGATGGAGGGCGCCACGAACTTGTAAGTCATTTTCAGCCAGGTGTTCGGATACTTTTGATCACATAGTGTATCAAAGCTGATGATTTGATCGTAGTGGCAGCGGGAAACTCAAGAAGGCACTTAGAACAATATACGAGGCAGCTCATCGTAGATATCAATGAATAGTGTAACAACAATAAACTAACAGATGTAGCTAATAAAATGGCGTTATCACTATTGAAAGGGGAACTTAAAAGAAACCAAAGCATCAAGCTAAATAACGCAACCTTGCAATGTAAAAGAGTGACAAGATATCGAGGTTTACACACTGACGACAAACTGAAGTTCACTGAACAAATCAGTCTTAAGAGCGACGAAATAATGAAAATAATATATAACTTATCAAGACTAAATAGTATAAATATAGATTACCCATAAACACAACACGTACGTATCATATCACACTATTCGAGTACATAGTATACTTTTCAGGGAGTGCCGACTGAGGCTTGTAACACTTGAAATCATTGTGAGACAAGGTGAAAGAAGTGTTCTGCTCGACGTCGGGTGCCTTCGACACAACATCGTCGGAGACAGCATGCTTGATGATGGGAGTGTGCCCCATTGACATCACCATCCCTCAAGAGCAGTAGCGATGTGGCTGAAGAAAGGCAGGCGTGACAAGATAGTTGAAATTATAGGAGAGGACATCACAAAAAAGCGCCAACTAAACCGTTGGTGAAATGGTACCTGGCAGAGAGAGTGGGATTCGACAGAAAAGGGGCGTCGCGTCAACACCTTTTTACCAAACATCCAGGAACGAATGAGGCTAAAACATAATAGATCCAGCAAGAGCAGGCATTGCCTACAGGGGAAGCGAATGTTAAAACGAAGTTTCTGAAAACAGTCATAAGTCGCGTTTAGTATTTTTCATTTACCGGTCTCGCTCTTCAAATGAACTAGATCATCATCAGAACATACTCTGTAAGAGATAACAATTGAGATAATACGGAAGACTTACATTTACGTTACGTAAAGTAGATATTCTATTTCAATACGGTTACTTACGTTTAAAGATGGCTGACAATACCAAACTTTAAACGCAATCTTTACTGCTGTCAACTTTAAACATTAAGTCACCATACTGGAAATAGAACATGTACTTTGCGTAAGTCAGTACAAGTTTTCCTTACTATGTTGATTTCTGTCTTTTACAGTGTATATTCTGATGATGCTCTTGTTCATTAGAAGAACGAAACCGGTGTATAAAAAATACTAAGCGTGGCTTGTGGATGTTTTAAAAAACTTACATATAGACCCCGAATGTGGCATCGTCCATTTCCTTACGGGTCACGGTCCGTATCCAGAACACCTCTATCGGTTTGGTCTCATCCGAACACCCATGTGCATTTGTGGAGAACTAGGAATTCCCGAACGCCACTTTACACTGTGACAGACTCACATGCATATTACCCCGAATTGAGCGTGACTACATAGGACAATTTCTTCGACAGCCGGACGATTGGTGCACACTGAATGACATAACCGACAATGTGTCATGTACCTTACACGAGTTACAGAAACAAGAACAATCACATACACAAATAAGAGAATGCACACAAACAGGGAAACAGGATACTTGGAATGAGACAGACACAAACACAGAAACAGACTCAGATACTGAAACAGATACAATCAATGAGGTTAATATACAGACCTAGATGTCAGATAAAACTAAATTAAGGAACACGGAAATGGATCAGCTGTTATCAAGTATTTTACTGTATATAGAAACGTCTTGAGTAGTGCGTCTAATTTAAATTGTAGTTGAAATGATGCAATTGGTTATTAAGCTCGGATAAAGATTTATCTTACAGGCAATAGAAACACCATGTATACACCAATTAGAAATAAGAAAGTCAATAATGCACAAATAATATACCGATTATGCCTTGTGTGAAGCACACCTGTAACATATGTAATTTAAGAGTAATACAGACACATGTCTGCACACATAATTTATTAAATTCATATTAAAACTACTTTTGTATGGTACCTAGAATGTGGCAGGTTCGATGATTTGCCGAGCCCTTACACCCGAGACAGTTATGTGGTGGGATCTCTAATACAAAGCTATATATTTCCCTGTTATAATTTATTTCTCATGAAATGCAAGAATCTCGTTACCTCAGAAAATTTTCCAAATTTATAATACGTCATAACGTTATACTATGTCATAACCTCTTTTCTATCTTCTATTTATAAATCGTTAATTTTAAGATGATCATTTCTTAATTACGTTTAAATCTATATTATTAATCCTTATTACAGGTAAGAAATATCAAATAAGTTTCGCATTCCGTACGTGTACAATTTCATATTGTGAAAATACGACCCGTCTTAGTAACTAGAAGGTAAGTCATTTGTAAATGGCAGCAAATAAAATAAAAAATAAAAACTCTCCAAGAACTCTCAAGGGCTCTCATTGAAGAATGAGAACGAATATCATAGGATGACCTCCGTAGACTTATACGGAGCATGCCACGTAGGTGTCAGGCAATGATAAATGCTCACGGAGGGCATACAAGTTTTTAAAGCTCTCAAAGTCCAATGAAAAGCACCTAGAATGGCGGTATAAATGATTGTTTCCATTTAGTTTTCGACACCTGTCGGACATTTCAGTTCTTGTTATGTAAATGAACAAGGATGTAATGACGTTTTGTTGTGTACTTAATTTGTGAAAGATAAAAGTACACTTCGGTAACACGTCCAGATCTGAATTATTGATCAGTGGAGCATGGCAGACACCCATAAATCTTTTGAGCAGTGTATTTGTAGGAAGGGCAGATACCAGGCTAATATTCGTTGTAAGAATTTTAAGGAACTTATTCACGAAGAACGCAGCATACAAAACCCTCATTCGATCGTTCTTGAATATTGCTCGTCAGTTTGGAACCTTTATCTGGCTGAATTAGTAGAGAAGAGAGAGAAATAAAAAGATCCAAATAAAAGCTACTTGCTTCGTCAATGCTTTGTTTAGTCAGTGCGAAAACTCCTCCAAATCCAGTTAGATGTTACAAAAGTGGCATTGCTCATCACGCAGAGACATATCGTTAAAATTTTGTGCACGCTCATTCGAAGAAGAGTCAAAAAACGTATTGCCTAATCTCACATATGTTTCACTGACAACGGCGGTAAAGTCAGGAGGTTCACGCTTGTGCAGAGGCCTACCTACAATCGTGCATCCTACACACGATTTACGAATGGTACAGCAAAAGGGAAGATCGATAGTGACAATCCAAATATATTCTACCAAACACGAAAACGAGACTTTCAGAGTACAGCTCTAAATGCAAATGAAACTTCCAGTAATAATAATCCTTGACCAAAAGACCAAAAAATCACACTCATAGACGTTTAATAGTTGCGAACGTTCTACAATTTTATGTGCATCTCGGTTTTGTAGAGGCTTTATGCAAAGGAGATCTGAGGCCGGATTTGGGTATTACAGACGTATTATCTATAATATTTACATCTTATTTCGGTTGATAACCATTCAGGGAGCCTCTGACTCGCCTCCACAATGACTGGAAGGCTGCAGTTGAAATGTCGCAGCAAGAATAGTTATTGATGACCCCGCCGGCGCATGCGTATGTGTGGGAGTGGAGAAGCGGCTGGCGGGGGGAGGGGAAAGGGGCGGTGATTAGAATGGTGTGCGCTGTAATTCCGCTACGCGAACTACAGTGACTTGCAGCGTACAAAGGTACTCGTAAGCTGCGCATAGGTGGTGCATTTTTTGCATGGCGGAAATGAATTTCTCAGCACTGTAACAATGTATGGACAGTTTAAACAAGAACCCCATTGATTTTTTACGTCAATTTGTAGGTCTACTACCTTACGACGAAAACAAAGAACGGTCAAATAATTGGTTTGAGTGCCGCCCCCTTAAGCACGAGAAAAATGAACTTGAATTCAGGCAGTGGATAGATTGAGTACAGCTTTTTGTAAGATGCAAAACGGGCTCATCTTGTTGATTACCTTGCACAGAGTACGCCAGCAACTGATCAAGTAAAACAATTATCTGTCATTGTGACGGTACGCCTACCCACATTGGAACCTTGTGGACCGGAAACTGTGGGATTGGAGTACGAGGTGTTGGAACATTCACCCTGTTCAGCACATTTGGCACCGGCACGCCTACAGAAATTTGGCGCTGCAAAACATTTTGAGTACAAAGATCTTATGGTAACAGTAGATACGTATTTCCAATTCTTCCAGGATTGTTTTTTCTGTACTGGAATCTACTCACCGGAAAACACTAGACAAAGTTTGCTGATTTGTAAGGAGACGTCGCGAAGAAATATATTCTCATCTGAAAAACACGGTTTCTACCTTGTCCTCATACTTATTATTCCTCATGCAACAATTTGACTATGAATATCCAATACTGATTGCAAAGATAACTACTTTTCCATGTAAACTGTGTTACATATCGTAGCACTTTTTTCTGTGTCCTATACCTCTTAAATCTACACCTACATTTTTACTGGGCAAGGCACCATACAGTGTAGGGCGAAGGGTACATTTATAGCCACGTAAAGCCTCCCCTCCCCCCGTCCCCAAAGCAACCAGTCGTCCACGCCCCACCATTCTGACCTTTTCTTTGCACGAATGACGCGTGGGATGTACAACTGGCGACAGGTTGTAGTAGTTCAACTAGCTCTAACTCTACCATCTAGGTAATTTGCTAAAATGGGTTTGAAATGGTGCAATATATTTCTACTCTCTTCGTGGAATGCACATAGACAGAATTTTAACAATTTGACAATCGATACACGCAGCGCCTCTCTGGTAGCGTCTAGCAGTAGAGTTGAGTTCCGCGGCATTATCGCACTGCGTAACGATCCCGTGACGTAACGCGCTACTCTTCTTTGGTTTCCTCTATCTCCTCTATTAATTCTACTCGGTAAGAGTTCCATATTAACTAGCAATATTCAAGAACCGACCCAACCTTCTTCGTGGATGAACTAAATTTCCTTACGATTCTTTTAATGAGTCTCAATCTGGTATCTGAATTTTGTAGTTTTATATGGTCATGTTGCCTTAATTCACTCCACACGAATACTCACAATGATCCCCTTGAGTGCGAGGTTCAATCTTTAGTAAGGCTCATTTGAAAGTGTTGTGTTAACAATTGTGACAGGAAAACTATTAGCTGCTAATGACTCACCACGTGCATCAAGAGGCTGACAGAAAATGAGCGTCCAGGAGATGCAGAGATCAACCGTCTACAGGATGTCTGTATTATACTTCACAAAATGGACATCGTCGACCTTCAACAAACGCTCATAACAAACCATTAACTTGCACCATGAACACAGAATGAAAAATGGCGTGCCACAATGATTACAAATGTTCGCGCCATCAGGATCGAAGGCGAACTCCTTGGGAATTACAAACTACGCAGGACGTTCAGCTAGGTATAAACTCTTAAGGAAAGTATATAGAATTATACTGGTGTAACGAGGTGATGAGAAGTGATGGAATGGGATGACATCCAACCGAATGTGAAACAGTCTGTCGTGGAGCTTATCGTGAAACTGGTTATCCTTTAAGACGTAGTTGCAGATAGTGTGATAATATGTTTTATACGCACGAAAAAAAAAAACATCCTGAGGTTGAGTTTGTCCAGTGGTTCCAGGTGGTGTGAATTGCGATAGCACACACTTTTCACAAGGGATTGTTTGCTCTAAAGGAGTATGATTTTTATACGCAGGCTAGGAATCAAGCAAAAGCAAGTTATTTTGACAAACTATTGGTCAAAAGCAGAACTCATACCACAGTTGTAGTTCTCTTCTACCCATTATCCCACTCTTGCTTGCTGTGACGCACGTATTCCTATCGCCCTTACAAGATCACGCACAAGACAAAGGTTCGCAGTGGGCAGAGCACCTCCAATTTTTCGCAGAAAAATAAATAACTTTACAATCAATTTACGAACCAGATTAATAGCCCAGTAAATGTATACGAATGCGTTAAGGCAGTGATGTTAGTTGATCTTGATACAACTCTCTTGGTATATGTAATTTCCAGGGTTGGTTTCATATGCATTTCCTCTTGAAATCCCGAAAGTTCCGATATGAAAACAAATTCCTCACTGAACGATGGGATGAGTTTCTTTATATTAGCAACAAACTTTCGGACCGATTGGCTCTGAGCACTATGGGACTTAACATCTGAGGTCATTAGTCCCCTAGAACTTAGAACTACTTAAACCTAACTAACCTAAGGACATCACACACATCCATGCCCGAGGCAGGATTCGAACCTGCGACCGTAGCGATCGCGCGGTTCCAGACTGAAGCGCTTAGAACCGCTCGACCACCAGAGGCCGATCGGACCGATTCGGCAGTTTGCTGTGCCTCGTCAAGTTGACGCTTTGTTTGAAATTTCTTACGTCTTGCAACTCTGTAGCACTGTCTGAAGTTATGCACCTATCCACTGCTCCCCTTGAAATCACTGTAATCTTTGTCGCGCGCAATTTGAAGTGCATAACGTTTCTAGCATTTTTAGACTTAGAGAAAGCTTTTGACACTGTTGACTGGAATACTCTCTTTCAAATTATGAAGGTGGCAGGGGTAAAATACGGGGAGCGAAAGGCTGTTTACAATTTATACAGAAACCAGATGGCAGTCATAAGAGTCGAGAGGCATCAAAGGGAAGCAATGATTGAGAAGGGAGTGTGACAGGGTTGTAGCCCATCTGTACATTCAACAAGCAGTAAAGGAAAATCCATGGAGAAAAAATAAAAACTTGGAGGTTTGCCGACGACATTGTAATTGTGTCAGAGACAGCCAATGACCTGGAAGAGCAGCTGAACGGAATGCACAATGTCTTGAAAGGAGAATATAGGATGAACATCAACAAGTGCAAAACGAGGATAATGGAATGTAGTCGAATTAAGTCAGGTGATACTGAGGGTATTAGAGTAGGAAATGAGACACTTAAGGTAGTAAATGAGTTTTGGTATTTTGGGAGCAAAATAACTGATGATGGTCGAAGTGGAGAGGATATAAAAAAAAATGGTTCAAATCTCTCTGAGCACTATGGGACTTAACATCGGAGGTCATCAGTCCCCTAGACTTAGAACTACTTAAACCTAACCAAACTAAGGACATCACACACATCCATGCCGGAGGCAGGATTCGAACCTGCGACCATATCAGCAGCGCGGTTCCGGAATGAAGCCCATAGAACCGCTCGGTCACAACGGCCGGCAGGATATAAAATGTAGACTGGCTACGGCAAGGAAATCGTTTCTGAAGAAGAGAAATTTGTTAACATCGAGTATAGATTTAAGTGTCAGGAAGTCTTTTCTGAAAGTATTTGTATGGAGTGTAGCCACGTATGGAAGTGAAACATCGACGATAAACAGTTTAGAAGAAGATGAGAATAGAAGCTTTCGAAATGTCGTGCAACTGAAGAATGCTGAAGATTAAATGAGTAGATAACGTAACTATTGAGGAAGTACTGAATAGAATTGGGGAGAAGTGGAATTTGTGGCACAACTTGTCCAGAAGAAGGGATCGGTTGGTAGCACACTTTCTAAGGCATCAAGGGATCACCAATTTAGTACTGGAGGTAAGCGTGGAGGGCAAAAATCGTAGAGGGAGACCAAGAGACGAATAAGCTAAGCAGATTCAGAAGGATGTAGGCTGCAGTAGTTATTCGTAAATGGGCTCAAATGGCTCTGACCACTATGGGACTTAAATTCTGAGGTCATCAGTCCCCGAGAACTTAGAACTACTTAAACCTAACTAACCTAAGGACATCACACACATCCATGCCCGAGGCAGGATTCGAACCTGCTACCATAGCGGTCGCGCGGTTCCAGACTATAGCGCCTAGAACCGCTCTTCCACTCTGGCCGGCTATTCGGAAATGAAGAGGCTTGCTCAGGATAGAGTGCATCAGATCAGTCTCTGGACTGATGACCACACCAACAACAACGTAGTAGCTCACTCTCATGCACATCCTATAACTTGTATCGAGCAGCCTTGAAACGCGCAAACACCGGTTGTTGTATCAAGTGCGCCGTGTCCCCCATTGTACATCCGCAATTTTTCTTATGCACTACACGATCATATTGCTGCGGACTTATTCTAAATGTGTTCATAATTGTTTTTTTACTATGCTGTGGATGATCTTCCATGTACATAATTATGTTCAGAACCGGCTCCTTGGACAACGATTGTCCTTTACTATGTCCACTGGGGACGGGATTTGTGGCTCCCAGTCGGAAAAGAGTGACGAACTACATGGCTCGACTCCTGTTTCATTATCGCTTTCACTTGTTGAACGGGTATCGTCATCATTGTACTCATGGACATTGTCTGCACAGTCGAGTGCATACGTCACCACACATTCCACTGATTCATCTTGCAGAAACCTTAATATTTCATCTGCCACTTCTTGCTCACTCTGCGAAATTCCTTTGGTTCCTTTCTGATGAAATGTCAACTTCGGCAACCGTTGTTGTAAATATGATGCAATGCTTGCTTTGTTTGTTGTTGACATTGCTCTGCTTTGTATGAACACCACCACCAATGTAGCACTGTTGTGAGTTATTCGTCGTCTAAGCAGTTCACCTAGCCTCATGCTGTACTCACCTTGGATACCTTCAGGCCCGCCCCCTGTTACCGTTAGCAGCCATATTGCGGTTGCATGGTAGACAATATGTGGGGCACCGAATACCGTAAACATCATTGGCTTTGATGGTAGTGACTGTTTCCGGTGACAGATCGCCGGCCGGAGCGGCCGAGCGGTTCTAAGCGCTACAGTCTGGAGCAGCGCGACCACTACGGTCGCAGGTTCGAATCCTGCCTCGGGCATGGATGTGTGTGATGTCCTTAGGTTAGTTAGGTTTAAATAGTTCTAAGTTCTAGGGGACTGATGACCTCAGAAGTTAAGTCCCATAGTGCTCAGAGCCATTTGAACCATTTTTTGGTGACAGATCGCTAATCATGTGATCAAACAATAACTGGTCTTTCCGTCTACTTACGTGCAATATGTAACATTTGTTTACATCACGAATAAACTGCCAGTCCCCTTGACCAATCGTCGATCAGCTGAAGGTCTTCACACAGGGCGAGATGGACTCGCATCCAAACCCTGGTCCGCTTTCCATACACGTATTCGGTAGCTTTCCTTAAACTATTAAAGCAAAGGCTAGAATAATTTATTAGAAAAGACGCAGTCGGCTTCGTTCCCCATCCTACCCCAATCCGAGCTTATGCTGCGTCTCTGATGACTTCATCATCGACGGTTCGGTGAACTATAATCTCCTCTCCTGTTTAGCAGATCTTCTTACAAATCGCTATAATTTTCTGGCGTTCGAATAACCTATGTGTAACACAATAGTCCACTAGTAGATGAAGATCGGTGGAGAGCCAGGATGGCCCTAGTGTGGGTCTCACAGCGTCCTTGACTTGAGTATAAAAAGTACTTCATATATCTGCCAGTCTTTTGAAAGCTTACAAGTTGCATGGGTGTGTGTGTTTGTCCTTAGGATAATTTAGGTTAAGTAGTGTGTAAGCTTAGGGACTGATGACCTTAGCAGTTAAGTCCCATAAGATTTCACACACATTTGAACATTTTTTTGAACCAGACTTTGAGCTAAAGTCCTCGATTAAATTTCAAGCTTCTCCGCAGTATCTCGTGGAGAGAGGACATGTGAGTCTGTTGACGGTGATGTAAGTTGGATGAGAACGCTCGGTGCTATTTGGAGAGGAGCAAGCTACGTGCCGGGGCCGTATCCCCTCCATCGCTAGACGGCGCACGGCTAAGACACTGGACTCGCTTTCCAGAAGATGCTTCTTCAAATCGCCGTCCGGCCACCCACATTTAGATATTGCGTAGTTTCCCTAAACTGCTTAAGTCGAATGTTGGGATGGTACCTCCGAAAACTGATATGGCCTATTTCCTTCTCTATCTTTCTCCAGTCCGATATTCTGCACCGTCTTTAATGATCCTGTCGTCGACGGGACGTTAAACTGTAATCTTCTTTTGTACCCTCTTCATCAACATACAGCGCGCAGCTCGTGTTCTAGTGGTTGGCGCCACTGCCTTTAGATCGCGGGGTCTCGGACCGGTCGGGAAATTTCATCGCTCGGTATCTAGTTTTTTGTCTTGTTGTAATCATTATGTCTCATCTTCACCGAGGCACAAGTCGCCGAAGTGACGTCAAATAGAAAGACTTGTTACAGGCGGACGAACAACCCCAGGATGGGTCCCCTGGCCAATAATGCTATACGATCATTTCAAGAATCACCATACTACACAAACAACGCACTGCACTGTACACCCACACATTTCAGCTAGTTACACTCACAAGTTACAATTAAGAACAACCCTCATACATCGCTAGCAAAGAGACCGTTATGCACATAGGAAGAAAACAATTTCCGATTAGTTCATATTTGCCATGTTATTGGCAGAGAGAACCAGTGAGCACATTACTTTTTAATTACTAAGTCTACAGAGCGTCCGAAAAGTCTTTCCCTGATTACATAAATTGATAACTCAGGCTAGAAGTAAGATATAAATATGAAACTGGTGTCTAATTGTTTACAAACTATCAAAGTTTTTTTTCACACATCAGTAAACTTCCACATGAGCACCCTTGGTAGCACGTAGCACATCTAGGCGATATTCAATTTCCGTCCACACATTAGCCAACATCACTGGAGGGATCGATTCAACGACTGTGGTTATCCGTTGCCACAGGGTTTCAAGATCTGGTACACGTGTCGGTAGACCTCGTCCTTGACATAACCCCATAAAAAGAAGTCTAATGGGGTTATGTCAGGAGAGCGTGGAGGCCAAATCGTTGGCCCATAACGACCAATCCATCGCCGAGGAATGGTCATATCGAGATAGGCACGGACGTCCAAACCCCAATGAGGCGGTGCACCGTCTTGCTGAAACAAGACATTGGGGTGATACTGAAGCAGCTGATGAACAGCATACAGTTGCAACATGTCCAGATACACAGGCACTCTCAACGCTCAACGTTCGGACCGTGCTGTCGAACGTTAAAGCCGTCGGCACACGGACCGTTCATCCGAACGTTGAACGTTGAGCGTGCCGAGTTTCTGACGTCATAGCGTGGAATAGCACTTTCGGGAGTCTTTCCGAACGTGCAGAGCAATATCTGGCATGTCAGATATTCTGAGCGTGCGTCTGAGCGTTGACCAATGAGATGGCACAACGCCACCTACGTCACACGCACGCCGTCTCCCTTCAGTACAGAGTTGTGAGGCGCCATATTGGCGTTCATTTCAAGCCTATATGTATATATGCCGTTTCTGAGCACCAGCAAATTGAGAATCATTGGAAAACCCGTTGTTAATTCTGTGATTCGTTCCAATAAAATAACGAGAAACATCATATTCATGGCAAAAGAATTATTGTAACTTGCGTATTATGAGAGTAGGCTATTTGAAGGCAGTGACACAAGGATGATCCACCCAAAACGCATTGTTCTTGTACAATTTGTTATAATTAAATTTCAATTAGTAACGTATCTACGATAACGTTTTCTGCAACGGGTAACATACTTGGATTAATTGCGAGAGGTGTCCGCGTGTTGTTGGATTAGCGTAATGAATAGCGTAACTGTCTGGTATTTAGTTGATAGTTGGGGTGGTGGTTCGCTTCTTGACACTTCCGTATTTTATTTCTTAACATTAGCGTTTTTATTAGGTTCTGATACTTCATTATTAGTTTAATATAAGTATATACTATGATATTTGATATTATGTAAATATAAGTTCACCTTTTTTTGAGGGGTGCCTTTGTTCGATTGGCTTAATCTACAGGACAGCTTGCGCTACTTCCATAAAGATATTTTGCTCCTTTTCTTTTTCGCTTCGTAATTCACATGTTGCAAAGATTCTGCTGTTGGGTAGGAACAGTGATTGAGTAAGACTGACCTTGGGGTTTTAATAAAATGTGGGAATGATGAAATAATGTTTATCTTATGCGGAGAAGTATTCCAAATTTGTAACACACTGTTTGTAATGGAACTTTTATATGTCTCTGTCCTTATTGATTGGACATGGTACTTTCCTTTTCGTGGACGATGGAGGAAATGTGCGTTTTAATAGTGCTAACGTGGGAATTTTACGCGCGCCCGTTGAGTAAACAGTGTGATTTACGAACTAGAAACATCGCTCAACTGCCGCTGTAGTGCGTTGCGATCGCGTATACCACGTTGGGGCCCACGTACCGTATGCACAAGTCGCATCATTCCTGAGCGTTCAGCAGCACGTTGAACTTGGCACGCTCAACGTTAACGTTCGACAGCACGGTCCGTGTGCCGACGGCTTAAGCGTTAACGTTGAGCGTGCCAAGTTCAACGTGCTGCTGAACGCTCAGGAACGACGCGACTTGTGCACGCGGTACGTGGGACCCAATGTGGTATACGCGATCGCAACGCACTCCAGCAGCAGTGAGGGACGTTTCTAGTTCGTAAATCACATTGTTTACTCAACTGGCGTCCGTAAAATTCCCACGTTTCCTCTATTAGAACGCACATTTCCTCCATCGTCCACGAAAAGAAAGTACCATGTCCAATCAATAAGGACACAGACTTATAAAAGTTCCATTACAAACAGTGCGGTACAAATTTGGAATACTTATCCGCATAAGATAAACATTATTTCAAGAATCCCACATTTTAGCGAAACCCCAAGGCCAGTCTTACTTGATCACTGTTCCTACCCAGTAGCAGAATCTTTGCACCATGTGAATTACGAAGCGTAAAAGAAAAAGGAGCAAAATATCTTTATACAAGTAGCGCAAGCTATCCTGTAGATTAAGCCAATCGAACAAAGTCACCCCTCAGAAAAAGGTGACCGTATATTTACATAACATCACTATCATAGTATATACTTAAATTAATAATGAAGTATCAGAACCTAATAAAAACGCAAATGTTAGGAAAAAAATTTGGAAGTGTTATGACATGAACCACCACACCATCAAAGAACTCAATACGGAAGAGCAGCGCCACTCATTACGCTAAACCAACACCACACCTGGTGCATCTGCTATTATTACGTTATGTTGTTGTTGTTGTGGTCTTCAGTCCTGAGACTGGTTTGATGCAGCTCTCCATGCTACTCTATCCTGTGCAAGCTTCTTCATCTCCCAGTACCTACTGCAACATACATCCTTCTGAATCTGCTTAGTGTATTCATCTCTTGGTCTCCCCCTATGATTTTTACCCGCCACGCTGCCCTCCAATACTAAATTGGTGATCCCTTGATGCCTCAGAACATGTCCTACCAACCGATCCCTTCTTCTGGTCAAGTTGTGCCACAAACTTCTCTTCTCCCCAATCCTATTCAATACTTCATCATTAGTTATGTGATCTACCCATCTAATCTTCAGCATTCTTCTGTAGCACCACATTTCAAAAGCTTCTATTCTCTTCTTGTCCAAAGTATTTACCGTCCATGTTTCACTTCCATACATGGCTACACTCCATACAAATACTTTCAGAAATAACTTCCTGACACGTAAATCTATACTCGATGTTAACAAATTTCTCTTCTTCAGAAACGCTTTCCTTGCCATTGCCAGTCTACATTTTATATCCTCTCTACTTCGTCCATCATCAGTTATTTTGTTCCCCAAATAGCAAAACTCCTTTACTACTTTAAGTGTCTCATTTCCTAATCTAATACCCTCAGCATCACCCGACTTAACTCGACTACATTCCATTATCCTCGTTTTGCTTTTGTTGATGTTCATCTTATATCCTCCCTTCAAGACACCATCTATTCCGTTCAACTGCTCTTCCAAGTCCTTTGCTGTCTCTGACAGAATTACAATGTCATCGGCGAACCTCAAAGTTTTTATTTCTTCTCCATGGATCTTAATACCTACTCCAAATTTTTCTTTTGTTTCCTTTACTGCTTGCTCAATATAGAGATTGAATAACATCGGGGAGAGGCTACAACCCTGTCTCACTCCCTTCCCAACCACTGCTTCCCTTTCATGTCCCTCGACTCTTATAACTGCCATCTGGTTTCTGTACAAGTTGTAAATAGCCTTTCGCTCCCTGTATTTTACCCCTGCCACCTTTAGAATTTGAAAGAGAGTATTCCAGTCAACATTGTCAAAAGCTTTCTCTAAGTCTACAAATGCTAGAAACGTAGGTTTGCCTTTCCTTAATCTTTCTTCTAAGATAAGTCGTAAGGTCAGTATTGCCTCACGTGTTCCAGTATTTCTACGGAATCCAAACTGATCTTCCCCGAGGTCGGCTTCTACTAGTTTTTCCATTCGTCTGTAAAGAATTCGTGTTAGTACTTTGCAGCTGTGGCTTATTAAACTGATGGTTCGGTAATTTTCACATCTGTCAACACCTGCTTTCTTTGGGATTGGAATTATTATATTCTTCTTGAAGTCTGAGGGTATTTCGCCTGTTTCGTACATCTTGCTCACCAGATGGTAGAGTTTTGTCAGGACTGGCTCTCCCAAGGCCGTCAGTAGTTCCAATGGAATTTTGTCTACTCCGGGGGCCTTGTTTCGACTCAGGTCCTTCAGTGCTCTGTCAAACTCTTCACGCAGTATCGTATCTCCCATTTCATCTTCATCTACATCCTCTTCCATTTCCATAATATTGTCCTCAAGTGCATCGCCCTTGTATAGACCCTCTATATACTCCTTCCACCTTTCTGCTTTCCCTTCTTTGCTTAGAACTGGGTTTCCATCTGAGCTCTTGATGTTCATACATGTGGTTCTCTTATCTCCAAAGGTCTCTTTAATTTTCCTGTAGGCAGTATCTATCTTACCCATAGTGAGATAAGCCTCTACATCCTTACATTTGTCCTCTAGCCATCCCTGCTTAGCCAGTTTGCACTTCCTGTCGATCTCATTTTTGAGACGTTTGTATTCCTTTTTGCCTGCTTCATTTACTGCATTTTTATATTTTCTCCTTTCATCAATTAAATTCAATATTTCTTCTGTTACCCAAGGATTTCTACTAACCCTCTTCTTTTTACCTACTTGATCGTCTGCTGCCTTCACTACTTCATCCCTCAGAGCTACCCATTCTTCTTCTACTGTATTTCTTTCCCTCATTCCTTTCAATTGTTCCCTTATGCTCTCCCTGAAACTCTGTACAACCTCTGGTTTAGTCAGTTTATCCAGGTCCCATCTCCTTAAATTCCCACCTTTTTGCAGTTTCTTCAGTTTTAATCTACAGGTCATAACCAACAGATTGTGGTCAGAGTCCACATCTGCCCCTGGAAATGTCTTACAATTTAAAACCTGGTTCCTAAATCTCTGTCTTACCATTATATAATCTATCTGATACCTTTTAGTATCTCCAGGGTTCTTCCATGTATACAACCTTCTATCATGATTCTTAAACCAAGTGTTAGCTATGATTAAGTTGTGCTCTGTGCAAAATTCTATCAGGCGGCTTCCTCTTTCATTTCTTCCACCCAATCCATATTCACCTACTACGTTTCCTTCTCTCCCTTTTCCTACACTCGAATTCCAGTCACCCATGACTATTAAATTTTCGTCTCCCTTCACTATCTGAATAATTTCTTTTATTTCATCATACATTTCTTCAATTTCTTCGTCATCTGCAGAGCTAGTTGGCATATAAACTTGTACTACTGTAGTAGGTGTGGGCTTCGTATCTATCTTGGCCACAATAATGCGTTCACTATGCTGTTTGTAGTAGCTTACCCGCATTCCTATTTTCCTATTCATTATTAAACCTACTCCTGCATTACCCCTATTTGATTTTGTGTTTATAACCCTGTAGTCACCTGACCAGAAGTCTTGTTCCTCCTGCCACCGAACTTCACTAATTCCCACTATATCTAACTTTAACCTATCCATTTCCCTTTTTAAATTTTCTAACCTACCTGCCCGATTAAGGGATCTGACATTCCACGCTCCGATCCGTAGAACGCCAGTTTTCTTTCTCCTGATAACGACATCCTCTTGAGTAGTCCCCGCCCGGAGATCCGAATGGGGGACTATTTTACCTCCGGAATATTTTACCCAAGAGGACGCCATCATCATTTAATCATACAGTAAAGCTGCATGCCCTCGGGAAAAATTACGGCCGTAGTTTCCCCTTGCTTTCAGCCGTTCGCAGTACCAGCACAGCAAGGCCGTTTTGGTTATTGTTACAAGGCCAGATCAGTCAATCATCCAGACTGTTGCCCTTGCAACTACTGAAAAGGCTGCTGCCCCTCTTCAGGAACCACACGTTTGTCTGGCCTCTCAACAGATACCCCTCCGTTGTGGTTGTACCTACGGTACGGCTATCTGTATCGCTGAGGCACGCAAGCCTCCCCACCAACGGCAAGGTCCATGGTTCATGGGGGGGTTATACCTAGCTGAAAATCTTAATCGTAGATAAGTTACTAATTGAAATTTAATTATAACAAATTGTACCAAGAAAAATGCGTTTTGAGTGGATCTTCAGTGTGTCGCTGCCTTAAAATAGCCTATTCTCATAATACGCAGGTTACAATAATTCCTTTTCCACAAATATGATGTTTCTCATTATTTTATTGGAACGAATCACAGAATTAACAACCGGTTTTCCAGTGATTCCCAATTTGCTGGTGCTCAGAAACGGCACATTTACATATGGGCTTGAAATGAATGCCAATATGGCGCCTCACAACTCTATACTGAAGGGAGACGGCGTGCTTGTGACGTAGGTGGCGTTGTGCCATCTCATTGTCAACGCTCAGACGCACGCTCAGAATATCTGACATGCCAGATATTGCTCTGCACGTTCGAAAAGACTCCCGAATATGCTGTTCCACGCTATGACGTCAGAAACTCGACACGCTCAACGCTCAACGTTCGGATGCACGGTCCGTGTGCCGACGGCTTTAACGTTGAGCGTGGAAAGTTCAACGTGCTGCTGAACGCTCAGGAACGATGCGACTTGTGCATACGGTACGTGGGCCCCAACGTGGTATACGAGATCGCAACGCACTCCAGCGACAGTTGAGGGATGTTTCTAGTTCGTAAATCACACTATTTATTCAATGGGAGCGCATAAAATTCCCACGTTAGCTCTATTAAAACGCACATTTCTTCCATCGTCCACGAAAACGAAAGTACCATGTCCAATCAATAAGGACACAGGCTTATAAAAGTTCCATTACAAACAGTGTGTTACAAATTTGGAATACTTCTCTGCATCAGATGAACATTATTTCATTATTCCCACGTTTTAGTAAAACTCTAAGGTCAGTCTTACTTGATCACTGTTCCTACCCAGTAGCAGAATCTTTGCAACAAGTGAATTACGAAGAGTAAAAGAAGAAGGAGCAAAATATCTTTATTCAAGTAGCGCAAGCTGTCCTTTAGATTAAGCCAATCGAACCAAGTCACCCCTCAAAGAAGGTGAACTTGTATTTACATAACATCAAATATTATAGTCTATACTTATATTAAACTAATAATGAAGTATCAGAACCTAATAAAAACGCGAATGTTAGGAAAAAAATTTGGTTGTGTCAGGACGCGAACCACCGCCCAAACAAAACAAAAAAAAAAAAAAACTAATTATACGTCAATGACGCTATTCATTACGCTAAACCAATAACATGCTTGTCAAATCTAATGATAGTATCTTAGCGCTTGTTAAAAACCTTAATCGTAGATATGTTACTAAATGAAATTTAATTATAACAAATTGTGCCAAGAACAATGTGTTTTGGGTGGATCTTCAGTGTGTCGCTGCCTTCAAATAGCCTACTCTCATTATACGCAAGTTACAATAATTCTTTTGCCACGAATATGATGTTTCTCATTATTTTTTTGGAACGAATCACACAGTTAACAACGGATTTTGCAGTGATTCTCTATTTTTCTGGTGCTCGGAATGGCATATACAGGGTGTTACAAAAAGGTACGGCCAAACTTTCAGGAAACATTTCTCACACACAAATAAAGAAAAGATGTTATGTGGACATGTATCCGGAAACGATTAATTTCCATGTTAGAGCTCATTTTAGTTTCGTCAGTATGTACTGTACTTCCTCGATTCACCGCCATGATTTCATACGGGATACTCTACCTGTGCTGCTAGAACATGTGCCTTTACAAGTACGACATAACATGTGGTTCATGCACGATGGAGCTCCTGCACATTTCAGTCGAAGTGTTCGTACGCTTCCCAACAACAGTTTCGGTGACCGATGGATTGGTTGAGGCGGACCTGTTCCATGGCCTCTGCGCTCTCTTGACCTAAACCCTCTTGACTTTCATTTATGGGGGCTTTTGAAAGCTCTTGTCTACGCAACCCCGGTACCAAATGTAGAGACTCTTCGTGCTCGTATTGTGGACGGCTGTGATACAATACGCCATTCTCCAGGACTGCATCAGCGCATCAGGGATTCCATGCGACGGAGGGTGGATGCATGTATCCTCGCTAACGGAGGACATTTTGAACATTTCCTGTAACAGAGTGTTTGAAGTCACGCTGGTAAGTACTGTTGCTGTGTGTTTCCATTCCATGAATAATGTGATTTGAAGAGAAGTAATAGAATGAGCTCTAACATGGAAAGTAAGCGTTTCTGGACACATGTCCACATAAGATATTTTCTTTCTTTGTGTGTGAGAAATGTTTCCTGAAAGTTTGGCCGTACCTTTTCGTAACACCCTGTATACATATAGGCTTGAAATGAATGCCAATATGGCGCCTCACAACTCTGTATTGAAGGGCGACGGCGTGCTTGTGACGTAGTTGGCGTTGTGCCATCTCATTGGTCAACGGTCAGACGCACGCTCAGAATATCTGACATGCCAGATATTGCTCTGCACGCTCGGAAAGACTCCCGAGCGTGCTATTCCACGCTGTGACGTCAGAAACTCGGCACTCTCAGCGTTCGGATGCACGGTCCGTGTGCCGACGGCTTAACGGTCATACGGACAGAAGAGGTTCCGAGGTTGAGTCGCGTCGCGAGCTGAGATCTACCGCGTCATTCGCGAAACGCCGGACGACACCAGCAGACCGCGAGCTATCGGCCAGGCAGCCCGCGCGGGTGGACTGGCGCCACCTCCGTGGCACTCCCAGAGCGCGGTCCGCGGCGGAAAGAATACTGGTGACGCGCAGCACCTGGAGTGGGTCGCGGCGGAGGCGGCGCCGCCCACGCAGCGGCTGCGCGCTGCCAGCCCGCAGCTCGCGGCCGCCGCCGCCGCCGCCAGTCGCCAGCCGCTCGCACTGGTCGCTGTCGCCCCGCGCCGCTCGTAAGTAAGCTCGCCTCGCAGCTTGGCCTTGCCGTGCGCTCGCGCCGACGCCGCAGTCACTAGGCCGACCTCCCGCCGGCCGGGAAGCGCCCAGCGTCGCTAGTAGTAGAAGCACCCGTTACCTGTCTAACTTTTCTGACGAGATATCGGCTGTTAGATCGCGGGGCGACCTTACGCGTATATTTTGCTGCCTCGTTCTACACTGCCGGAGCAGTGATCGGTGAACACTTAAGTGAATTGTGAACGTTACCTAAAACATCAGTTACTTAAATATTTATTACGAATACATTCTATTTTAAATGCGAGCATTTTAGGTTAGGCTTTACTTTGACTGTTATTGACGTTTAATGACACAAGTTTACTATTTCCAGTCACTGTTTATTTATCTTCACGACGCGTTTCAAAGGTTTAAACCTCCATCATCAGGTGGATTTACATTTGTTAGTATGACATGTGTGTGTGTGTGTGTGTGTGTGTGTGTGTTTTGTGTTACGATTTTTTGGAGAAATTTATGGCACTGTCTAGTGAAGAAACAAAACACTATTTCAGAAAATGGTTTTGGGTTTCTTTTGACAAAAAATTAGACGTATATTTAACGGCAAAAATAAAATAAGTAAAATAGACTACGACTGGAGGTACTCTATTTTACTTATTTTTTCCCGTTAGATATACGTTTAGTTTTTTGTCAAGAGAAACCCAAAACCATGGCCGGCAGGAGTGGACGGGCAGTTCTAGGTGCTGCAGTCTGGAACCGAGCGACAGCTACGGTCGCAGGTTCGAATCCTACCTCGGGCATGGATGTGTGTGATGTCCTTAGGTTAGTTAGGTTTAATTAGTTCTAAGTTCTAGGCGACTGATGACGTCAGAAGTTAAGTCGCATAGTGCTCAGAGCCAGTTGAACCAAAACCATGTTCCGAAATGGTGTTTTGTTTCTCCAGTAGACAGTGCCATAAGTTCCTCCAAAAAATCGTAACACAGCACACACACACGTGTCATACTAATGAATGTAAATCCACCTGATGATGGAAGTTTAAACATTCGAAACGCGGCTTGGATATAAATAAACAGTGACTGGTAACAGTAAACTTGTTTCAAAAATGGTTGGTTCAAATGGCTCTGAGCACTATGGGACTTAACATCTGTGGTCATCAGTCCCCCAGAACTTAGAACTACTTAAACCTAACTAACCTAAGGACATCACACACATCCATGCCCGAGGCAGGATTCGAACCTGCGACGGTAGCAGTCGCGCGGTTCCGGACTGAGCGCCTAGAACCGCTAGACCACCGCGGCCGGCAAACTTGTTTCGTTTAATACTATATTTGCATCCATATCCGTACTATCCGAACCATTATTAAGTACGTAGCAGCGGCTACTTCTCCTTATAACTTACTAGTATTAAGGTTGATTTCCGTTCCGTGGAAGGAAGGACTGTTTAAATGCTTCTGTGAACGCTGTTGTTAGTCTGCTCCTGTCTTCGCGGTCACTAGGGGAACATTTCATAGGGAATTTCAGTGTATTTCTAGGATCCTCACAATGTACTAGTTACATTTTCTAAATAGATTTCCGCTGGATAGTAGGCGTCTGTCTTCGAGCGTCACCCAGCTAAGATTTTTCAGCTCTCCCGTGAGTCCAAAAAACTTGTCACCATTCGTATCGTCCTTCCTTGTATACGTTCAATATCCCTGTTAGTTCTATTGGCATAGGCCCTACACTTTCGAGCATTATAATACGATTAGGGGAAGAGTGTTTTATAAGCAATCTCATTGGTAGACTTCATGTATTTTCCCGCTACCCTGCGAATGAATCGAATTTTTCAAACTGCTTTGCTACCACCGAGCCTATGTGATTAATCCCTTCATATCGCTAAAAATTGGTACACCGAAATACACTCCTGGAAATGGAAAAAAGAACACATTGACACCGGTGTGTCAGACCCACCATACTTGCTCCGGACACTGCGAGAGGGCTGTACAAGCAATGATCACACGCACGGCACAGCGGACACACCAGGAACCGCGGTGTTGGCCGTCGAATGGCGCTAGCTGCGCAGCATTTGTGCACCGCCGCCGTCAGTGTCATCCAGTTTGCCGTGGCATACGGAGCTCCATCGCAGTCTTTAACACTGGTAGCATGCCGCGACAGCGTGGACGTGAACCGTATGTGCAGTTGACGGACTTTGAGCGAGGGCGTATAGTGGGCATGCGGGAGGCCGGGTGGACGTACCGCCGAATTGCTCAACACGTGGGGCGTGAGGTCTCCACAGTACATCGATGTTGTCGCCAGTGGTCGGCGGAAGGTGCACGTGCCCGTCGACCTGGGACCGGACCGCAGCGACGCACGGATGCACGCCAAGACCGTAGGATCCTACGCAGTGCCGTAGGGGACCGCACCGCCACTTCCCAGCGAATTAGGGACACTGTTGCTCCTGGGGTATCGGCGAGGACCATTCGCAACCGTCTCCATGAAGCTGGGCTACGGTCCCGCACACCGTTAGGCCGTCTTCCGCTCACGCCCCAACATCGTGCAGCCCGCCTCCAGTGGTGTCGCGACAGGCGTGAATGGAGGGACGAATGGAGACGTGTCGTCTTCAGCGATGAGAGTCGCTTCTGCCTTGGTGCCAATGATGGTCGTATGCGTGTTTGGCGCTGTGCAGGTGAGCGCCACAATCAGGACTGCATACGACCGAGGCACACAGGGCCAACACCCGGCATCATGGTGTGGGGAGCGATCTCCTACACTGGCCGTACACCACTGGTGATCGTCGAGGGGACACTGAGTAGTGCACGGTACATCCAAACCGTCATCGAACCCATCGTTCTACCATTCCTAGACCGGCAAGGGAACTTGCTGTTCCAACAGGACAATGCACGTCCGCATGTATCCCGTGCCACCCAACGTGCTCTAGAAGGTGTAAGTCAACTACCCTGGCCAGCAAGATCTCCGGATCTGTCCCCCATTGAGCATGTTTGGGACTGGATGAAGCGTCGTCTCACGCGGTCTGCACGTCCAGCACGAACGCTGGTCCAACTGATGCGCCAGGTGGAAATGGCATGGCAAGCCGTTCCACAGGACTACATCCAGCATCTCTACGATCGTCTCCATGGGAGAATGGCAGCCTGCATTGCTGCGAAAGGTGGATATACGCTGTACTAGTGCCGACATTGTGCATGCTCTGTTGCCTGTGTCTATGTGCCTGTGGTTCTGTCAGTGTGATCATGTGATGTATCTGACCCCAGGAATGTGTCAATAAAGTTTCCCCTTCCTGGGACAATGAATTCACGGTGTTCTTATTTCAATTTCCAGGAGTGTATTTATACGAGTTACCAGATTCCAATTTTCACTTGTGGGCATTTCAGTCATAGAACACAACGATTTTTCTTTTTGTGAAGTGCACAGTCTTACATTATTGAACATTTAAAGCAATTTGCCAATATTTGCACCACTTTGAAATCCCTTCAAGGTCTGACTGGATATTTATGCAGCTTTTCTTAGACAGTACTTTATTACTGATAACTGCATCATCTGCAAAAGTCTGAGGTTACTACTAATACTTCCGAATGCGCATCCAGTATCTTATATTATTCGTAAAGAGTTTATTTAACTGTAACACTGCAATAAATTTTTGTAGCGTTTGTACTACTTTCAGTGTAAGAGGAAGTAGCGATTATTGTTGGATAGATTGTAGTAAGTATTGCCACAAAACATCTGCGCCCGGTTACCGCCGAGCTTCTTAGTTGCTGACAAGAGATCCTTACAATGGTAGCAAAACCTCATAGCTGTGTGAGACCTAACATTTTGACAACGTAAACGTAGCAATGATGAAAAACACTGATACTCCTCGTTTGTTTTCTTTATTTGGCCTTCAGCAGCTAACGACTGTTTAGCCAGCTAAAAGGCAAACAAATGGCATATAATACAAACAAAAATTGATGACATATAAGGACACAGATACAAGTTTAACAAAGGGCTTTAGAAACCTGCTGTTGATAGACCTATATGTAAGATATGTTACAACAATTTTTTTTAATTTAGAAGATAATATGGAACAACAATATAACAATATTAAGAACGGTGTTCTGACACAAATATCAATAAAAATAGAAGTATAGGTTTGTTAAACCTGTGTTTGACACGCTGTGTAAAATTTTACGTTATTTTGACAGACTTATTTGTCGTAGCACCACAAATTTAAGAAATAGAACTAAAAGAATAGGAACAATAGAAAAACAAATGTTCAGTGTCTAAATTGAAAGAACTACATCCATAAATTACTCAACGAAAGTAGAATGGCGGCACTCGTAGGTAACTACTTTCAGACGACTGATAGTGGCCTTAAAGGCCGGATTAAGAGAATATGGACCGGAAAATGCAGCCGGAATTTGAACTTGGACCGCTTGTACGACGTTGCCGGAGTACCTCACTACCAGAAGATCGCCTTGCTTCTTCTCTTTCCCGCCCTCGTCGTTAATTACGAGAGCTTGTCTCGGGGCTGCGGTAAGCGGAGTCTCCGCTTGAAAGTCAGTGTGAGTTTCTAATCTAACTTTATCCTAAACAGTTAAATAACACAGTAAGCTATATGTAACACGCGCTAAAATCAGATAATCCACCTGGTGAAACTCACCCTCCCCGACATATGCGCACAGTTGAGTCGAGTCATAATTGATGTTCTCATTGTAGTTAATTTCCTTGGCTGATAAGCATTTCTGGACTACATGTCTCTTCCTAACTCAGTTGCAATAAGAATAACATAAAATCGCTTCAGCGCAGTTTAAGAGCCACACTCAGTAATTATAATGACTCATTAAAAAGTACGAAAATTTTGTAAATCACTAAAAATTGAAGCTATGCGGTATTAAAAATTCACAACCGGGCAATATTGCTGTACACAGTTTCACCTTAACGTTATTCTACTGACAAATACTTCAAAAATTTTGCGAAACAAATTATTTCATTCTCTGCAGTCCGATACGTTTATTTAGACTTCCATGTTTATTGAAATAATTCTTGCAAGAAGGTCATCCAGAATTAATTGACAGCGGCTAAATATTAAAAACAAATTCATAGCAAAGCTCAGTTTCATGACGAGTTAGCGCCCTTAATTCCTGCTTTCCAGATCATCTTCCTAACGGGGCATATCACGAAGATACATAACTATTGAAAGGTAAGGCAGCAATAGTATACATTTATATAGCGTGTGTTTATTAGTGTGGTTATTCATATAGCAGTTTTAAGTATTTTATATTGAACACGGATCGCAGTTACTGGTATATATCCATATACGCAAATAAATAAGCAGAATTTAGTCGTGATTGTATCATATTTATCCACGGTGATTGAGGATTAAGTTTATACTGTACATGGTGATTAATGCTAATGTTAAAAGTTTTCTTGGACAGGCTCAACTCAAAAGTGTGCCAGAGATTCGCATCTTGCAGCTTCATAGGGCTAAACAAACCGAACCTGACTATGTGAACGCCGCTTCGCAACAACAACAACAACAACAACAAAAAAGTTAATGACCTGCAACAAACTTGTTTCCTATAAGAAAACTTGATCTCCAATGTCAGAGAACAACATGCGGTGCACAATAACTTTCGTGTGCAGTCATCTGCGGAAGGCCGCCAAAACAGAAGCTACAAACGGTGTATCAGAAACTTTTTCTCTGTATGCGTCACGGCAAGCTTACGCCTCACCTCGGTGACGTACGTCAGTAACGTTGCATCAGCCAGTTTTAGTGTCAATAAACTTTGTTGCAGAGAAACCTGCTACCTAAGTTGGTAGTGCAGGTGCGGTAAATGCGAAATTTCTTTCTTGTGGTTGTACTAATCTTTAATTCTACTATTAAGTGTTCGCGGTATGACACTTTATACAAAATATGCTACGCATGATTTATCAAGTTATCAAATTCGACATTTGCAGAGAAATTTACCGGTAAGAAGTAGTACTGGTAGTATGTGTGTGTACCTTTCCTTAATCATCTGTCTCCTTACAACAAACGTTGGACAGTTTTATTCAGTCGACAGAGACGGAGCACAAGCGCGAATTACTGAAAAATTTGTAAGAAAGTCGGGCGTCTCCTCTTCGGTGAAACCACCTCTGGATTTACCTTAAATCATTTAATGAAAACACAGAAGATCTTAATTTGCATTGCTGAACTGGAATTTGATCTCTGCACCTCCCAAGTGCGAGCCCAGTATCCATCACTTCCTCGGCAGCTGCAGTTGTTCCAGTCTGTGAGTTATGGAAATGTTAGTACTCTCTAATCAATATCTTATCAAGTCTCAAAATAAATTTCATTTGTTTGCTAACATCTAAATAAACCATCACGAAGAACGCCATTATCGTTCATGTAATATACAGTGTAGGTATCATGTGAGAAATAAAATTACCTAACAAAATAAATTTTAAAAAGAGAAGAACGCTGTATTATCTGGAATAAGATTTTTGTTTATTTTTTTTTTATTTTTTTATTTTTATTTTTTTTTTTTTTTACATATACGTAGTTACATGAAAGATACAGAAACCAGCCACTGGCAACTTGCTGTGCCTGCCTGCTTTATTTTTTCTAGTAATTTTATCCACAGTCACGGAGCTCAGTCATCATTTTAATGTATAAATTAAGGTACATAACGATGTAGGTAAATCTGAGGAACCGAATAAGCTAATAATTGATGGTTGCATTCTGACTGACCTACTCGTATCAGGTGGTTATAAATAAAGTGCAGCTGCCCACGCAGTTCCAGTATGGGCTGTAATTATCGTGTGACAGCGAAACTTGGTAGATATGCTAATCCGTTAATGCGGAACTGATTTATGCCGGTTAGTTCTAATTTTGGCCACCATGTGTAAATCTGGCTCTGTATTATGCAGCCGCCTGTCCGTGACATAGCTACTGGCTTTTCGGACGGCCCTCTCCATGACGCCGCTACTGGCATACTGAAAGAGGCACTCCATGACACTGCTGATAGCGATCTTCAGAAACTTATGTTGATTTTCACGTGATATCCTCCTGTAAACACATCTGATGCGCATGGCTGTAACGGATCGTGCAGCCACGTCTCGATCCCTGAATCAACAGATGGAGACGTTTGCAAGACAACAACCATCTGCACGAACAATTCGACGACGTTTGCACCAGCATGGACTACAGACCGGAGACGATGGCTGCCGTTACCCTTGACGCTGCATCACAGACAGGAGCGCCTGCGATGGTGTACTCAACGACGAACCTGGGTGCACGAATGGCAAAACGTCATTTTTTCAGATGAATCCAGGTTCTGTTTACAGCATCATGATGGTCGCATCCGTGTTTGGCGACATCGCGGTAAACGCACATCGGAAGCGTGTATTCGTCATCGCCATACTGGCGTATCACCCGGCGTGATGGTATGGGGTGCCAATGGTTACACGTCAAGGTCACCTCTTGTTCGCATTGACGGCACTTTGAACAGTGGACGTTACATTTCAGATGTGTTACGACTCGTGGTTCTACCCTTCATTCGATCCCTGCGAAACCCTACATTTCAGCAGGATAATGCACGACCGCATGTTGCAGGTCCTGTACGGGCCTTTCTGGGTACAGAAAATGTTCGACTGCTGCCCTGGCCAGCACATTCTCCAGATCTCTCACCAACTGAAAACGTCTGGTCAATGGTGGCCGACCAACTGGCTCGTCACAATACGCCAGTCACTACTCTTGATGAACTGTGGTATTGTGTTGAAGCTGCATGGACAGCTATACTTGTACACGCCATCCAAGCTCTGTTTGACTCAATGCCCAGGCGTATCAAGGCCGTTATTACGGCCAGAGGTGGTTGTTCTGGGTACTGATTTCTCAGGATCTATGCACCCAAATTGCGTGAAAATGTAATCACATGTCAGATCTAGTATAATATACTTGTCCAATGAATACCCGTTTATCATCTGCATTTCTTCTTGGTGTAGCAATTTTAATGGCCAGTAGTGTACAATGGCTACATTCCTGCCTAGTCTTTCTGCAGTGCTGCAGTGTCGCAGAACTAACATCCAGATTCTCGTAGCCCTATTGCACGACCTCATTCAAACTCAGTGAGATGTTGATAATGGAGTCTTTGTCGAACTAAAGGCATTCTTGACGCACATCAACTCACCGCGTCTAATCTCAGAGGTAACTAACGCTCACGACAGTTACAGAGCGTATTTAAAGCAAACTTGATTTGCCCTCATAGTGGCGTTACTAGCACCACTCTTATGTGACTGGCGCGAAATTTGAATCAGCATCATCTTTCAGATGTAGAAACACGCCTACCAACTTTAGTTTATGTCGCGTAACTGCTTCTTTGTGTTGCTATGTTTTCCGTCAGTGTATTTCCAGAACGATGATATACCTTCGCATATACACTAAGTGGTATATGTATATACTGCATGCAAAGTGTGTTGCTAATAGAGTTAGCAGCAAAGAAGTAATAAATCAAAACGTCATGCCAGATCCTGAAGATTGACTGCATGATCGGCGAGAATGTAGTGGGCCATAAACTTTTCTCCTTTAATTAATTTGTGCTGAGGTGTCAGGGGGAAAAACTTTCTTAAAGGTTTGAAATTCTGTGTAAACTTTATCGGGAGTCGCTAAGTGCTCTCACTCTCAAATACTGGATGAATTATGTTCGTGTATTCGCGCGGCGTCTATTACGCTGCCTCAACATAAACACACAGTTTCTAACTGTCATACTTGTTTTATTGTGTTAAAATTTTATCCTAAGGTTATAGCCCTTAATGAGTAAATTATAACAGCCTTTTATACTCGGCCAGTAATTACGCGAAATACTTAAAACCAAGTTTTTGTTGTCCCTACGCTGCAGCTGGTACCGGTTTCCGTGATAACGTTTTAGTAATACAGGTAAGATCTATTCTTACATTTCCTACTACTACTACTACTACTACTACTACTACACACCCACACACAACACACACAGTCCACTGATCGTGACCGGGCCAAATATCCCACGAAAGAAGCGTCAAACGAAAAAATGACAGCGAACGAAACTTGTCTAGCTTGAAGGGGGAAACCAGATGGCGCTATGGTTGGCCCGCTAGATAGCGCTGCCATAGGTCAAACGGATATCAACTGCGTTTTGTTAAATAGGAACCGCCCATTTTTTATTACGTATTCGTATAGTACGTAAAGAAATACGAATGTTTTAGCTGGACCAGGTTTTCCGCTTTGTGATAGATGGCGCTGTAATAGTAACAAACATATGGCTCACAATTTTAGACCAAAAGTTGGTAACAGGTAGGTTTTTTAAATTAAAATACAGAACGTAGGTACGTTTTAACATTATATTTCGGTTGTTCCAATGTGATACATGTACCTTTGTGAACTTATCATTTCTGAGAACGCATGCTGTTACAGCATGATTACCTGTAAATTCTACATTAATGCAATAAATGCTCAAAATGCTGTCCGTCAACCTCAATGCATTTGGAAATACGTGTGACGACATTCCTCTCAACAGCGAGTAGTTCGCCTTCCGTAATGTTCGCACATGCATTGACAATGCGCTGACGCATGTTGCCAGGCGTTGTCGGTGGATCACGATAGCAAATATCCTTCAACTTTCCCCACAGAAAGAAATCAGGGGACGTCAGATCCGGTGAACGTGCGGGCCATGGTATGGAGCGTCGACGACCAATCCACCTGTCATGAAATATGCTATTCAGTACCGCTTCAACCGCACGCGAGCTATGTGCCGGACATCCATCATGTCGGAAGTACATCGCCATTCTGTCATGCAGTGAAACATCTTGTAGTAACATCGGTAGAACATTACGTAGAAAATCAGCATGCATTGCACCATTTAGATTGCCATCGATAAAATGGTGGCCAATTATCCTTCCTCCCATAATGCCGTACCATACATTAACCCGCCAAGGTCGCTGATATTCCACTTGTCGCAGCCATCGTGGATTTTCCGTTGCCAAATAGTGCATATTATGCCGGTTTACGTTACCGCTGTTGGTGAATGATGCTTCGTCGCTAAATAGAACGCGTGCAAAAAATCTGTCATGGTCCTGTAATTTCTCTTGTGCCCAGTGGCAGAACTGTACACGACGTTCAAAGTCGTCGCCATGCAATTCCTGGTGCATAGAAATATGGTACGGATGCAGTCGACGTTGATGTAGCATTCTCAACACCGACGTTTTTGAGATTCCCGATTCTCACACAATTTGTCTGCTACTGATGTGCGGATTAGCCGCGACAGCAGCTAAAACACCTACTTGAGCATCATCGTTTGTTGCAGGTCGTGGTTGACGTTTCACATGTGGCTGACCACTTCCTGTTTGCTTAAATAACGTAACTATCCGGCGAACGGTCCGGACACTTGGATTATGTAGTCCAGGATACCGAGCAGCATACATAGCACACGCCCGTTGGGCATTTTGATCACAATAGCCATACATCAACACGATATAGACATTTTCCGCAATTGGTAAACGGTCCATTTTAACAAGGGTAATGTATCACGAAGCAAATACCGTCCGAACTGGCGGAATGTTACATGATATCACGTACTTATACGTTTGTGACTATTACAGCGCCATCTATCACAAAGCGAAAAAAGTGGTCCAACAAAAACATTCATATTTCTTTACGTACTACACGAATATGTAATAAAAAATGGGGGTTCCTATTTAGAAAAACGCAGTTGATATCCGTTTGACCTATGGCAGCGCCATCTAGCGGGCCAACCATAGCGCCATATGGTTTCCCCCTTCAAGCTAGACGAGCTTCGTTCTTTGTAGTTTTTTCCTTTGTTGCTTATTTCGAGAGATATTTGGCCCGGTCACAATCAATGGACCATCCTCTATATAAGTATTATAGTCCCTATAACGATATGTCCAGAAACCAATACCATGAACACTGTTGGGTTACTCCATTTTCGTGATTGGAACTTTAATAGTGGCAACTATTTATTTACAGCTCGTACAAAATAGACACGTGTTTCAAAGTTTTACTGACCTTCAAAGTAGTCACCAGCATTGTGTATAACCCGTTGCCAGCGATGTGGAAGTCGTAGCATACTCTTAGCAGTTCAAGTTGTGTTGACAGTTCGTGAGGCGCGGTCTGTTGCCCGACGGCCCGACGAATTTGTAGCAGTTCTGAAGCGAATGCCGTGAAGCGTTTCCTTCAGTATAGAAATCTAGTTGAACTCACGAGGGCTTAAATCAGGGGAGTGCAATAGGTGGTATAGCACTTAGCAGCCCCATCAGTCAAACAAATCAGTAACAGCTTACACTGTACGTGCTTGAGCATTGTCCTGCAAAATAATAGTCAGGTCCTGCAGAAACTGTCATCACTTCAGTCTCTATGCTGTTCATTTTTGGAACACAAACTACGACCAGCTTATACACGATGCTGGTGAGTACTTTGAAGGTCAGTAAAACGTTGAAACACGTATCTATTTAGTACTAGCTGTAAATAAATACTTGCCACTATTAAAGTTCCCACTCTCGTATATAGCACGAAAATGGAGTAACCCAACAATGTTCATGAAGCATGATCATTACATTCCGTCAAAAATAAACGAATTACGGTGAAACCGCCAGCAGAGGGCACTGGCGGTCCAGCTCTCATCCGACAAAAGCTCTAGATGCCGCTTCTCGCCAGATGCAGACGCCCAGTATGTGCGCCTTAGCTGACCTGACGAGATCATGAGTAACGCTTGCAGTGGGCGCCGGAACATCGTGATTAGGGCACTAACGGCTTGATCAGATGCGTCACGCTTCCTGTTCCATACCGAGCTGGGTGGTGCACTGGTAACACACTTGGTCTTCATTCGGGAGGATCTGGGTTACAAATTTCCGTCCAACCATTCGGATTTATGTTCGGCGTGATTCACCTAAATCGCTTAAACCGCGATGGGTACTCTGAGATGGACACGGTTCATTTCCTGCTCTTCTCCTACAGCTCAGAAATTGTGCTCAGTCCTTAATGGCCCCATTGTCGACGGAACTTTATACCGGCCGCGTAAGTCACCATGAATTACCTGTTAGTAAGTATGAGAAACTATTTTAAAAAAAGTACTGCATTCCAGTACTTCAGCAAAACGAGATACATTTTCTTTGGAATTAGCAATGTAAATAGCTATTCTTCACTATTTTATTTCGAATAATAACCACTGCTCGGTACAAAGCTAACTTTTAATAGAAATCAGAAATAAACAATTATTGTGCGTTCAGAATAGCTACATTGGACAGCTAAATTCATTAAAGCAAGGAATAACTTCACAACAGTGAGCAATAATATACAGAACGTAATAAAAAGGTACGACCAAAATTTCTGAACCCAGTTCTCACACACGGACATGGGCCCGGATTCGCTTTTTGATACAGTTATACTGAATTCTCCGCTCTTTTTGCAAAACAAGGGTCAATTGCAAGCACTCCAAATACACTTAATCGATTTCTTAAGATGGTAAGTCCTGTGTTCGCGTTCTAAAAGTTGGTTCTGATGTAACATTACAGACGATTTCAACAAAAAACAAAAAATTATTTGAAATTTTCAGTCTATTTTCATAGAAGTCCTTTCACTTACATTGACTTTATCAGCTCTCTTCGTGTGTTCAAGTTTTGCGCATTTGGTTGATTTGTTGGTTGGTTAATTTGCGGCGATGTTATCGATCCCATCGGGTTAGGGTAGGATGGGGAAGGAAGTCGGCCGTGCCCTTTTCCGCATTTGATTTGCCTTTTAATAATTATCCCCAGCACTACTAACATTTATTGGAAGTAAGAATCATGTCTTATTCTCAGTGACATAATAGGCGTTGTGGAGAATGGCTTCAGTGAATTAATTCTTCGAAGTCCGATTGGGTAGTGCTGTCTTGACATTGTAAACTTGGCAAAGAATCGTAATCTATGTATCAAATTCAGTCTTTTTATACACGAAGTGTCACATATTGCTATAGGAGATATTATTGGCAAAAAATAGAGGAAAAGTCCCTACAATGATATGTCCAGAAACCAATACCTGTTGTGATATGAACCAATCTGTTCTCTCATTCCCATCTCCCTCTAACGCGGAAGTATACACCACAGGCAGAGCTGCGTGCGATTAACACGCGCCATGACACATCCTTCCTCCTTCTTCGCCATGAATCATGCACTCTTTCAGATAAACGTGGCTCCATTCGGACTGAGTCATATGCATTGGTCACACGCTCGTGTGACGTTTGCACATTGTTGATGGGTTGGGCGTGAACCAGTACCTTTAAGTATCTCCTTAGCCCTAAATATAACTGATTTAGGAACGATGAACGGGGAGGCCGCGCTATTGGACCTCCTCGACCAATCGTTCGTCCACGAAACGTTGCGGTGATTCACCGTCGTGCGTAAGTCATAATCTTTGTGGAACTTCCTGGCAGATTAAAATTGTGTGCCGCACCGCCCTTGCACTTGACTGGGAAAGGCAAAGGTCTCGAAAATGGCTCTGAGCACTATGGGACTTAACATCTGAGGTCATCAGTCCCCTAGAACTTAGAACTACTTAAACCTAACTAACCTAAGGACATAACACACATCCATGCCCGAGGCAGGATTCGAACCGGCGACCTTAGCGGTCGCGCGGTTCCAGACTGAAGCGCCTAGAACCGCTCGACCACACCGCAAAGGTCTCGAGTTCGAATCTCAGTCCGGCACACAGTTTCAGTCTGCCGGGAAGTTTCATATCAGCGCACACTCCGCTGCAGAGTGAAAATTTCGTTCTGTAATAGTCATTCTTGTTTCATGTTCTGCAGACTGCAACTGTTCAGACATTCGCAATGAACCGCAGCAGGAAGACCGCTTACACCACCGAAAACTACAGATTACTCGTCACAAGTAAAACGGACTATATCTCAAGAGTTATACGTTTCCGGACATACAAGGAGCGTTCAATACCCGAAGCAACACTTTTTTTCGTGGACAGTTTCAGTTAAAAATGCGGAATTAATTGTGGGACATCGTGGAATATTCCCGCTTTAGCGCCTATAGTTTCATGAAGTTCCTATAGGTGGCGATGTCATACGTAGCCTTCAGAATGGCGTCTGCAATGAAGATGCGTTCCAAGCAGAGAGCTGTCCCTGAGTTTCTTTTGGCGGAAAACCAGAGCATTGGAGATATTCGCAGGTGCTCGAAGAATGCCTACAGAGACCTGGCAGCGAACAAAAGCACGGTGAGTCGCTGGGCGAGGCGTATGTCATTATCGCAAGTCTCGCAAACCTGTCCGATCTGCCGCGTGTCGGGCGGCCGCACACAGCTGTGACTTCTGTATGTTGGAACATGCGGAGACTCTCATTCGAGGTGATCAACGGATCACAGTCAAAACAGTCGCTGCACAACTGGACGTCTCTTTCGGTAGTGCTGACACACTCGTCCACCAGTTGGAGTACCCAAAGCTCTGCGCCCGCTGGGTTCCGCGCCACCTAACACAAGACCAAAAGAGCAACGAAGGATCCAGGGGCGCCCGCAGGGAGGGGAGGGGGGGGGCAGTGGGGGCAGTTGCCCCTAGTGAGAATTCATTCAGTTTACGAATATAAAAAATACCTGTAACTTAATGGCTCAGTTATGTAGGATTTAAAATACCTTTAAAATTACCACTAAAATAAGCGGAAAATATCGATAAAATGACGTAAAAATGATATAAAACATATGTAAACAGAATTACAGGATGAACTAGAGCAATGAAAAACTTTAAAGGAGAATCGAACTAAAATTAAAAAATGATGATAAATTTAAAAATTGTGTGGTTTCCTTTAAGAAATCTCGTTCGTTGAAGATGTGCAAAATTGTTATATATCCGTCTTACAGCTATTGCCTACGAAGTATCTTTTTTTTTATTTCTACACCCACACGTGGTAGAAATTAACAACAGCAAGTGAGGCAACAATGGGAATAATCAGATGAACCAGCAGTTTACTTTTAACTTTTACAAATGCATTCTTGGGCAACATTTAAGCGTTTCTCCTGAAGGCACGCCCATTGTTCGTTCTTTACATATTAAAAGAATCAGTTGTGTCATAAAGGGACGTTAAACACAAACGTAAAAAAATGATATCTTTCTTGAAAAATAATCTACGATACAGTATCTATATGACGAAAAATACAAAATTAAAGATAGATATCCTTCAGTTACTTCCGAATGTCAATTTTTAATAGCAGGAAAACAAGTAGTTCAGAGAGAAAACGCTTAGGACAGGACCAAACGAAACTGGCGGCAAAAGTACAGTCTGCTAATGTAAAAACAGGTTTTACTATAGTTATAATTTTAGTTTTTTATGTTCATAGCTCTGGCATGGTACTAAAAGTGCATCAGTATTTCTAAATTGCATATAAGGGGAAAACATCTGGCTTACCATGAAACGACAAATGCTATTCGGAGAACAATAGTAATTCAGTAAGCATATTAGAATACGTAGGCCTATTCCAAAATAGAGCTGTATCACATGAAAGAATCGTTCTTAGTTAGTACACTACGCAGCTGCAGAACACTATTGTTAAGTGCGTAAAAGAAGCGTTCACAGTAATGTAAGTGAATTTGAGCTGGGAGGTTAGAAAAATTAAAAAGGGAAATGGATAGGTTAAAGCTAGATATAGTAGGAATTAGTGAAGTTCGGTGGAAAAAGGAACAAGACTTTTGGTCAGGCGAATACAGGGTTATAAATACAAATTCAAATAGGGGTAATGCAGGAGTCGGTTTAATAATGAATAAAAAAGTAGGAGTGCGGGTAAGCTACTACAAACAGCATAGTGAACGCATTATTGTGGCCAAGATAGACACGAAGCCCATGCCTACTACAGTAGTACAAGTTTATATTCCAACTAGCTCTGCAGATGACGAAGAAATTGAAGAAATTTATGATGAAATAAAATAAATTATTCAGATAGTGAAGGGAGACGAAAATTTAATAGTCATGGGTGACTGGAGTTCGGTAGTAGGAAAAGCGAGAGAAGGAAACTTAGTAGGTGAATATGGATTGGGGCTAAGAAATGAAAGAGGAAGCCGCCTGATAGAATTTTGCGCACAGCGCAACTTAATCATAGCTAACACTTGGTTCAAGAATCATAAAAGAAGGTTGTATACATGGAAGAAGCCTGGAGATACTGACAGGTTTCAGATAGATTATATAATGGTAAGACAGAGATTTAGGAACCAGGTTTTAAATTGTAAGACATTTCCAGGGGCAGATGTGGAATCTGACCACAATCTATTGGTTATGAATTGTAGATTAAAACTGAAGAAACTGCAAAAAGGGGGGAATTTGAGGAGATAGGACCTGGATAAACTGAAAGAACCAGAGGTTGTAGAGAGTTTCAGGATGAGCATAAAGGAACAATTGACAAGAATGGGGGAAAGAAATACGGTAGAAGAAGAATGGATAGCTTTGAGGGATGAAGTGGTGAAGGCAGCAGAGGATCAAGTAGGTAAAAAGGCGAGGGCTAGTAGAAATCCTTGGGTGACAAAAGAAATACTGAATTTAATAGATGAAAGGAGAAAATATAAAAATGCAGTAAATGAAGCAGGCAAAAAGGAATACAAACGTCTCAAAAATCTGATAGACAGGAAGTGCAAAATGGCTAAGCAGGCATGGCTAGAGGACAAATGTAAGGATGTAGAGGCTTATCTCACTAGGGGTAGGATAGATACTGCCTACAGGAAAATTAGAGAGACCTTTGGAGAAAAGAGAACCACTTGTATGAATATCAAGAGCTCAGATGGAACCCCAGTCCTGAGCAAAGAAGGGAAAGCAGAAAGGTGGAAGGAGTATATAGAGGGTCTAAACAAGGGCAATGTACTTGAGGACAATATTATGGAAATGGATGAGGATGTAGATGAACATGAAATGGGAGATACGATATTGCGTGAAGAGTTTCACAGAGCACTGAAATACCTCAGTCGAAACAAGGCCCCGGGAGTAGACAACATTCCATTAGAACTACTGACGGCCTTGGGAGAGCCAGTTCTGACAAAACTCTACCATCTGGTGAGCAAAATGTATGAGACAGGCGAAATACCCTCAGACTTCAAGAGGAATATAATAATTCCAATCCCAAAGCAAGCAAGTGCTGACAGATGTGAAAATTACCGAACAATCAGTTTAATAAGTCACGGATGCAAAATACTAACGCGAATTCTTTACAGACGAATGGAAAAACTGGTATTAAAATCCATGGAGAAGAAATAAAAACTTTGAGGTTCACCGATGAAATTGTAATTCTGTCAGAGACAGCAAAGGACTTGGAAGAGCAGTTGAACGGAATGGACAGGGTCATGAAAGGAGGGTATAAGATGAACATCAACAAAAGCAAAACGAGGATAATGGAATGTAGTCGAATTAAGTCGGGTGATGCTGAGGGAATTAGATTAGGAAATGAGACACTTAAAGTAGTAAAGGAGTTTTGCTATTCGGGGAGCAAAATAACTGATGATGGTCGAAGTAGAGAGGATATAAAATGTAGACTGGCAATGGAAAGGAAAGCGTTTCTGAAGAAGAGAAATTTGTTAACATCGAGTGTAGATTTAAGTGTCAGGAAGTCGTTTCTGAAAGTATTTGTATGGAGCGTGGCCATGTATGGAAGTGAAACATGGACGATAAATAGTTTAGACAAGAAGAGAATAGAAGCTTTCGAAATGTGGTGCTACAGAAGAATGCTGAAGATTAGGTTGGTAGATCATATAACTAATGAGGAGGTATTGAATAGGATTGGGGAGAAGAGAAGTTTGTAGCACAACTTGACTAGAAGAAGGGCTCGATTGGTAGGACATGTTCTGAGGCATCAAGGGATCACCAATTTAGTATTGGAGGGCAGCGTGGAGGGTAAAAATCGTAGAGGGAGACCAAGAGATGAATACACTAAGCAGATTCAGAAGGATGTAGGTTGCAGTAGGTACTGGGAGATGAAGAAGCTTGCACAGGATAAAGTAGCAAGGAGAGCTGCATCAAACCAATCTCAGGACTGAAGACCACAACAACAACAACAGCCAGAAGAGCGAGGAATCATTCGGTGTACTGGAAGCCTGAATAAAACTCACCTGCTTTGAGAAAAAAAGTGTTGTATTCCTTTCTGGACACCCCTCTTAAACTGTAGGAATTTCTCTTCTAGTTTTTTCCAGTACCAAGCGACAGCTTTTTTTTACTCATGATGTATACCACGTTCAGTCTTACACTCCTGGAAATTGAAATAAGAACACCGTGAATTCATTGTCCCAGGAAGGGGAAACTTTATTGACACATTCCTGGGGTCAGATACATCACATGATCACACTGACAGAACCACAGGCACATAGACACAGGCAACAGAGCATGCACAATGTCGGCACTAGTACAGTGTATATCCACCTTTCGCAGCAATGCAGGCTGCTATTCTCCCATGGAGACGATCGTAGAGAAGCTGGATGTAGTCCTGTGGAACGGCTTGCCATGCCATTTCCACCTGGCGCCTCAGTTGGACCAGCGTTCGTGCTGGACGTGCAGACCGCGTGAGATGACGCTTCATCCAGTCCCAAACATGCTCAATGGGGGACAGATCCGGAGATCTTGCTGGCCAGGGTAGTTGACTTACACCTTCTAGAGCACGTTGGGTGGCACGGGATACATGCGGACGTGCATTGTCCTGTTGGAACAGCAAGTTCCCTTGCCGGTCTAGGAATGGTAGAACGATGGGTTCGATGACGGTTTGGATGTACCGTGCACTATTCAGTGTCCCCTCGACGATCACCAGTGGTGTACGGCCAGTGTAGGAGACCGCTCCCCACACCATGATGCCGGGTGTTGGCCCTGTGTGCCTCGGTCGTATGCAGTCCTGATTGTGGCGCTCACCTGCACAGCGCCAAACACGCATACGACCATCATTGGCACCAAGGCAGAAGCGACTCTCATCGCTGAAGACGACACGTCTCCATTCGTCCCTCCATTCACGCCTGTCGCGACACCACTGGAGGCGGGCTGCACGATGTTGGGGCGTGAGCGGAAGACGGCCTAACGGTGTGCGGGACCGTAGCCCAGCTTCATGGAGACGGTTGCGAATGGTCCTCGCCGATAACCCAGGAGCAACAGTGTCCCTAATTTGCTGGGAAGTGGCGGTGCGGTCCCCTACGGCACTGCGTAGGATCCTACGGTCTTGGCGTGCATCCGTGCGTCGCTGCGGTCCGGTCCCAGGTCGACGGGCACGTGCACCTTCCGCCGACCACTGGCGACAACATCGATGTACCGTGGAGACCTCACGCCCCACGTGTTGAGCAATTCGGCGGTACGTCCACCCGGCCTCCCGCATGCCCACTATACGCCCTCGCTCAAAGTCCGTCAACTGCACATATGGTTCACGTCCACGCTGTCGCGGCATGCTACCAGTGTTAAAGATTGCGATGGAGCTCCGTATGCCACGGCAAACTGGCTGACACTGACGGCGGTGGTGCACAAATGCTGCGCAGCTAGCGCCATTCGACGGCCAACACCGCGGTTCCTGGTGTGTCCGCTGTGCCGTGCGTTTGATCATTGCTTGTACAGCCCTCTCGCAGTGTCCGGAGCAAGTATGGTGGGTCTGAGACACCGGTGTCAATGTGTTCTTTTTTCCATTTCCAGGAGTGTATTTTTATTTCGAAATATTTGTAATGGTTTCCATTTTTGTATGTTTTTAGCCTTCCTATGCCAATATCAAGGCAACGACCTTGCCGCAGTGGATACACCGGTTCCCGTGAGATCACCGAAGTTAAGCGCTGTCGGTCATGGTCGGCACTTGGATGGGAGACCATGCTGGGCGCCATGCGCTGTTGCCATTTTTCGGGGTGCACTAAGCCTCGTGCTGCCAATTGAGGAGCTACTCGACCGAACAGTAGCGGCTTCGGTCCGAATACCATCATAGCGACCGGGAGAGCGGTGTGCTAACCCCACGCCCCTCCTATCCGCATCCTCCTTGAGGATGACACGGCGGTCGGATGGTCCCGGTAGGCCACTCGTGGCCTGACTACGGAGTGCTTTTTTTATGCCCATATCAACTCGGTTCAGTTACAGCTACTTTTAGATACATTGGGGGGGTATTCATGCGTCAGGATCATTCGGTACTGGTGAGCTACGTTCTACTGGAAACAGTTCTACTTACTCTTGTGCACCAGACAGAATCGATATTTGCAGTTTAAATCAGCTTCTCGTCAACATAAGCAGCGGTGGAAACAGAGGAGATTATCATGAAGAAATATCAAAGTAAACGTACATTCCCAATGTTTAAAATGCTCTCTAGTGGTAGTGTGCATCGGAAACAGGGTAACATCAGGGGTGTACCATGCAAGTATGATACGACTGTTGCTACACTACTTGCCATTAAAATTGCTGCACTAAGAAGAAATGCAGATGGTAAACGGGTATTCATTGGACAAATATACACTCCTGGAAATTGAAATAAGAACACCGTGAATTCATTGTCCCAGGAAGGGGAAACTTTATTGACACATTCCTGGGGTCAGATACATCACATGATCACACTGACAGAACCACAGGCACATAGGCACAGGCAACAGAGCATGCACAATGTCGGCACTAGTACAGTGTATATCCACCTTTCGCAGCAATGCAGGCTGCTATTCTCCCATGGAGACGATCGTAGAGATGCTGGATGTAGTCCTGTGGAACGGCTTGCCATGCCATTTCCACCTGGCGCCTCAGTTGGACCAGCGTTCGTGCTGGACGTGCAGACCGCGTGAGACGACGCTTCATCCAGTCCCAAACATGCTCAATGGGGGACAGATCCGGAGATCTTGCTGGCCAGGGTAGTTGACTTACACCTTCTAGAGCATGTTGGGTGGCACGGGATACATGCGGACGTGCATTGTCCTGTTGGAACAGCAAGTTCCCTTGCCGATCTAGGAATGGTAGAACGATGGGTTCGATGACGGTTTGGATGTACCGTGCACTATTCAGTGTCCCCTCGACGATCACCAGTGGTGTACGGCCAGTGTAGGAGATCGCTCCCCACACCATGATGCCAGGTGTTGGCCCTGTGTGCCTCAGTCGTATGCAGTCCTGATTGTGGCGCTCACCTGCACGGCGCCAAACACGCATACGACCATCATTGGCACCAAGACAGAAGCGACTCTCATCGCTGAAGACGACACGTCTCCATTCGTCCCTCCATTCACGCCTGTCGCGACACCACTGGAGGCGGGCTGCACGATGTTGGGGCGTGAGAGGAAGACGGCCTAACGGTGTGCAGGACCGTAGCCCAGCTTCATGGAGACGGTTGCGAATGGTCCTCGCCGATACCCCAGGAGCAACAGTGTCCCTAATTTGCTGGGAAGTGGCGGTGCGGTCCCCTACGGCACTGCGTAAGATCCTACGGTCTTGGCGTGCATCCGTGCGTCGCTGTGGTCCGGTCCCAGGTCGACGGGCACGTGCACCTTCCGCCGACCACTGGCGACAACATCGATGTACTGTGGAGACCTCACGCCCCACGTGTTGAGCAATTCGGCGGTACGTCCACCCGGCCTCCCGCATGCCCACTATACGCCCTCGCTCAAAGTCCGTCAACTGCACATACGGTTCACGTCCACGCTGTCGCGGCATGCTACCAGTGTTAAAGACTGCGATGGAGCTCCGTATGCCACGGCAAACTGGCTGACACCGAAGGCGGCGGTGCACAAATGCTGCGCAGCTAGCGCCATTCGACGGCCAACACCGCGGTTCCTGGTGTGTCCACTGTGCCGTGCGTGTGATCATTGCTTGTACAGCCCTCTCGCAGTGTCTGGAGCAAGTATGGTGGGTCTGACACACCGGTGTCAATGTGTTCTTTTTTCCATTTCCAGGAGTGTATTATACTAGAACTGACATGTGATTACATTTTGACGAAATTTGGGTGCATAGATCCTGAGAAATCAGTACCCCGAACAACCACCTCTGGCCGTAATAACGGCCTTGATACGCCTGGTCATTGGGTCAAACAGCGTTTGGATGGCGTGTACTGGTATGGTGATGACGAATACACGCTTCCAATGTGCGTTCACTGCGATGTCGCCAGACACGGATGCGACCATCATGATGCTGTAAACAGAATCTGGATTCAACCGAATAATGAAATTTTGCCATTCGTGCACCCAGGTTCGTCGTTGAGTACACCATCGCAGGCGCTCATGTCTGTGATGCAGCGTCAAGGGTAACCGCAGCCACGGTCTCCGAGCTGATAGTCAATGCTGCTGCAAACGCCGTCGAACTGTTCGTGCAGATGGTTGTTGTCTTGCAGACGTCCCCATGTGTTGACTCAGGGATCGAGATGTGGCTGCACGATCCGTTACAGCCATGCAGATAAAATGCCTGTCATCTCGACTGCTAGTGATACAAGGCCGTTGAGATCCAGTACGGCGTTCCGTATTACCCTCCGGAACCCACCGATTCCATATTGTGCTAACAGTCATTGGATCTCGTCCAACGCGAGCAGCAATGTCGCGATACGATAAACCGCAATCGCGATAGGCTACAATCCGACCTTTATCAAGGTCGGAAACGTGATGGTACGCATTTCTCCTCCTTACACGAGGCATCACAACAACATTTCACCGGGCAACGCCGGTCAACTGCTGTTTGTGTATGAGAAATCGGTTGGAAACTTTCCTCATGTCAGCACGTTGTGGGTGTCGCCACCAACGCCAACCTTGTGTGAATGCTCTGAAAAGCTAATCATTTGCATATCACAGCATCTTCTTCCTGTAGGTTAAATTTCGCGTCTGTAGCACGTCATCTTCGTGGTGTAGCAATTTTTAAGGCCAGTAGCGTACACAAATGATCTGGCAGACAGGGTGGGCAGCAATCTGGGGATGTTCGCTGATGATGCTGTGGTGTACAGAAAGGTGTCGAAGTGACTGAAGGATGATACAAGATGACGTCAATAAAATTTCTAGTTGGTGTGATGGATGGCAACTGGCTCTAAATGTAGCTCTGGCTCTAAATTTAAGTTAACGCGGATGAATAAGAAAAACAAACCCGTAATGTTCGGATGCAGCATTAGTAGTGTTCTGTTTGACACAGTCAAATCGTTTACATATCTGGGCTCACGTTGCGAAGCGATATGAAATGGAACGAGCGTGTGAGGATTATCATAGGGAAGGAGAATGGACGACTTCGGTTTATTGGGAGAATTTTAGGAAAGTGTGGTTCATCTGTAGAGGAGACTGAATATAGGACGCTAGTGCGACCTATTCTGAGTACTGTTCGAGTGTGTGTGATCCCCACCAGGTCAAGACATCGATGCAGTTCAGAGGCGAGCTGCTAGATTTGTTACCAGTAGGTTCGAGCAGCATGCAGATGTTATGGATATGCTTCGGGAACTCAAGTGCGAAGCCCTGGAGGGAAGAAGACATTCATTTCTAAGAACACTACTGAGAATGTTTAGAGAACCGGCATTTGAGGCTGACTGCAGAACGATCCTACTGTCGCCAACATGCATTTCGCGTAGAGACCACGAAGGTAAGACACGAGAAATTAGGGCTCACATGGAGGCATATAGACAGTCGTTTTTCTCTCGCTCCATCTGCGAATGGAACGTGAAAGAAAACGACTAGTAGTGGTACAGAGTACCCTGCGCCTCGCACCATGCGGTGGCTTGCGGTGTATGTCTGTAGATGTAGATGTAGTAGATATGAACAAAGATGTTAAAGATATTTGCGCTTCTATTGCCTCCTTTATTTCCTAACATCTTACAAGATATTCTGAGCTCAAAAGTGGTGACGTATCTTGAACATAATGATGTCTTCCGTGCCAACCGGCGTATATTCCTAAAACATCAACCATGAGAAATAAAATTCGCACTTTTATCTCATGTCACCCTGAAAGCCGTGCACCACGGCAGTCAGATGCAGTGTTCCTCGATTTCCGAATTCATTTGACTCAGTACCGCATGTACGTTTATACCCGAAAGTACCATCGTACAGGATATCAACCCAGATTTGTGAATCGACTGAGAGTCTCATGCTGGGGAGCACGCAGGTAATCTTGGAAGGAGTTGAAGAACTTCAGGCTTGCCCCAGGAAAGTGTTTTGGGACCCTTCATGTTGTATATTAATAACCTTACAAATAATATAAACAGTAAAATCAGACTTTAAGCAGATAATGGAGGTATCTATAATGAAGTAATTTTTGAGGAAAGCTGCACAGATATTCAGTCAGATCTTGAAAGATTTCAAAGCAGTGCAAAGACTGGCAACTTGCTTTAAATCTTCAGAAACGTATAACTGTGCACTTTGCCAAACGAAAATCATGGTATCGCATGACTACAGTATCAGTGAGACACGATCGGAATCAGTCAACTCACACAAATTTACCGTAGGTTGCAGCTATTGATGCCGACATTTGTCCCAATGACGGGGGGTTTACCTGAAAGACGATAGGCGTTCATCCTCATAGGGCTTCCGACACATCCTTTCGCGTCGAGGGACAGCGCTTGAGCTTCCTAAGACTGGAAACGATAACGGCCTCTAAACTGTCGATTTACTGGTATCGGAATAGAATGTTGAGGACTGTTGTGTCTGTAGTCGGAGTTTCATGCTGTATTACTCATGTTAGTCGTTTCGGAAGTTGAGACGACAGGTAAACTCGTTCTGCAGCTGTGTGAGGGGAAGACTTTCAGGTATCGCTGGGGCGACGTAAATCACCTTGCTGATGAACTGATTGATGAAGAGAAGGAAATGAACTGTAATCCCGCATATCGAAAATAACGTTCAGAGCTTGAGAATTGAATGCATATCCACGATTATTGCCAAACAGAGGTATTTCCATTAACTCTAACTTCGGCGTCTTTGAACGACATGTGAGTGAGTGTAACAGACTCGTTGTCTTAACGCTCACTGAGCGAAACAGGACAGTTCTTGTTCTTAGCAAATGGCCTCTTCCACAACGCAAGCATTGTAAGTTATCTGTGCAGTTAGTTGACGGACGGCCTCCACGCTCGTGACTACGGTCTACTGGCTGTTGAAATATCCGAATCCTGCCATTTGTAACATTGAAGGAGAGGAGGAATATATGGCAGCACTTCACATCTAGTCCCATACTTGGGAAACATCTGCGAATCGAAAGTTAGACAACATGTCCGACGTTTAACAATGGTTTGTTTCTTTTCACTAACTATTTTACTGGACAGTACCTTCACGCTAATTACTTTAATAACTGATTCGATATCGGAAAATATTTCCTGCTCGTCAGATTTTAAAGTTACAACTCCAATAACACCTTTGGTTCAAAATGGTTCAAATGGCTCTGACACTATGGGACTTAACATCTGAGGTCATCAGTACGCTAGAACTTAGAACTACTTAAACCTAACCAATCTAAGGACATCACACACATCCATGCCCGAGGCAGGATTCAAACCTGCGACCGTAGCGGTCGTGCGGTTCCAGACTGAAGCGGCTAGAACCGCTCTGCCACACCGGCCGGCAATAACAGCTTTCTTATGCTACGAGTAAGTACGTATGCATGCCTCTATATTGTGCTTTGCTAACAAATCTCATTGTACTGAACTCTTGGCGTTGTGTGATTACGCCACATTCATCCTGTTTCTACCGAGAGAGGCAATATTAATAATTTTGCCTTTCGTTTCGGGATGATTCAAGTCTGTCAGTTTCCCAACAGACATTGAATGCATCTTGCTAGCACGCTGTATTTTACTTTCAATATAAACGTAGAAAGGCTCACAGTCATTTGGTGTAAGCTTCTTGTTTTTACACTGAAGAGCCAAAGAAACTGGTACACCTGCCTAATATCGTGTAGAGTCACGGCCAGCACGAAGAAGTGCTGCAAACGACGTGGCACGGACTCGACTAATGTCTGAAACAGAGCTGGAGAGAACTGACACCATGAATCCTGCAGGGCTGTCCATAAATTCGTAAATGTACGAGGGTGTGGAGATCTCTTCTGCACAGCACTTTGCAAGACATCCCAGATATGCTCAATAATTTTCACGTCTGGGGAGTTTGGTGGAGCGGAAGTGTTTAAACTCATAAGGGTGTTTCTGGAGCCACTCGGTAGCAAATACGAACGTGTGGTGTGTCGGAATGTCCCGCTGGAATTGCCCAAGTTCGTCAGAATGCACAATGGACGTGAATGGATACAGGGGATCAGACAGGATGCTTACGTACATTGCACTTGTCAGAGATGTATCTAGACGTTTCAGGGGTCCCATATCACTCCAACTGCACACGCCCCACACCATTACAGAGCCTCCACTAGCTTGAACAGTCCGCTGCTGAGATGCATGGTCCATGGATTCATAAGGTTGTCTCCATACCCGTACACGTCCATCCGTTCGATACAAGTTGAAACGAGACTAGTCCGACCAGTCAACATGTTTCCAGTCATCAACAGTCCAATGTGCGTGTTGACGGGCCCAGGAGAGGCATAAAGCTTTGTGTCGTGCAGTCATCAAGGGTACACGAGTGGGCCTTCGGCTCCGAAAGCCCATGTCGATGATGTTTCGTTGAATGGTTCGCACGCTGACACTTGTTGATGGCCCAGCACTGAAATCTGCAGCAATTTGAAGAGGGGTTGCACTTTCTTTGGCGTTTCAGTGTAAATAGTGCATATCTTTCATTAGGAGTTGTACTACTAATTGCCAATAACGAGCTAATTGTCCACCTCAGTGGTTCGTTTCACATTTTCCACATTTGCTGAACTTCCGTACTGACTACATCCTCACAATGACTCTTCACAGCGTGAAGAGTACGGGTAACAAATGCAACAACGTTATCTTGGTCGATGTCCATACAGTGCGAGACGGGTGGATTAGTACCTTCTCCGTACACGCCGTTATTCATGATGCATCACAGAGAGCAGCTGTGAGACAGTAATCAGCTGCCGAGAAGCTGGACGGAAGCCCAACACTTATACAACACTGCTTTAGCAAACTGGTCAGCTGATTGCACTATTCTGCGTAAATAAGAAAAAGAGCTCGCTACGAAAGCTCGCCTCGAACTCCTGTTAGTTATCGCCACAATCTAAACGGACCGAAATCAATTTAGAGCGCATTAAAAGAACCATGACAGAACTTAGCTACTCACCACCAACATGACAATGATATCTATGAACACATGTCACGGCGTTTAGTATTTTATAGATTTTTCACACTTACAGTTTAACTTTTCACTCACATTTCAAGTTTTCTTGTGAGTTAATGCGGCATCGCCCCTTTTACATCAGCCAAGTTGAACCCCTACGTTAAGCTTTAATATTCTTTCGTTTTTCCTACTGATCATTTACATTGATATCTGGAAAGATACACATTTTGTGCTGTGGAGCGATCTGTATTGTAGGAAATGCAGCATACAATCCGTAAGCCGTGATCACAGTATGGATACTTCTGTTGTTCCCAGATGACCTGTTTCAACATTCTTATGTTGCCAGCATCTGATCTAAAGGGAAAATATGAAGATAATAAAGGGAGGAATACAATTAATTACACCTATTATATAAAATACAAAATTTCACGTACCTCATGGAACTTGTTATAAAAGTGCCATGTTACATTACATCTTGTCAGAGCACAAAAGACATTCCACACACATGCATATCTTGATTTTAAAAAACACCCAGTTGATAGATACTGAGCGAGGTTGCGCAGTGGTTAGCACACTGGACTTGTATTTGGTGGGACGACGGTTCAAACGCGCGTCCGGTCATACTCATTTAGGTTATCCGTTATTTCTCTAAATCGCTTAAGGCAAATGCCGGGATGGTTCCTTCAAAACGGCACGTCCACTTTCCTTTTCCATGCTTCCCTTATCCGAGCTTGTGCTCGTCTCTAATAACCTCGTCATTATCGGGACGTTAAACACTAATCTCCTCCTCCTCCACAGTTGATAAAATGCACACAGTTGATAATATCTTCGTACCTTCCCTGCATATCGACGTCGAACATGACTCTCCCAAGCTTGTTGCACAGCACTACGCTACAGGCAGAATCTTCAATGGAGGTGGCAGATCCAGTGCATCCGTTGGACGGCGTAAGCAGTACACACTAAATGATTCCATGCTGTGACTACAAACAATGAACAGCTGTGCAAGAGAAATAAATATAGATTTCCCAAAGTGTTCGATATAATAATTAGGAAGACCATCTGAGCATACATTTAAAATTACCATGGACTTACGCTCCATATAAAATCTAAAGTCAAACACACTGTTTGCTTATTGCACAGTGCGTAAAATATAGTAATAATCAAAAATCTTAATAATAACCTATATCTTTAATTAACAAAACAACATTACGTAACGAGAAAACTGCTCTGTTGCGAGCGCGAATGTTAAGCAGGCCAGACCTGGAGAGGTCCCTCAAATGATCACTCATGAAAGGGATTGGCGTACGCTAAAACCATGGGGGGCTGAACTTACTTCAAGAGTCACTTATTCAGATGTAAGCCTTATTGGGTACGAGGTGTCTATTACAGGGCCAAAGCGAAATGATGTATACTATAAATGGTAATGTAGGCAACTACAATAAAATTAAAGGTTTGAATTGGTCTCAATTAGGTAACTTTGTTAAGGATATGTTAACACTCCTCCTGTAGCGTAGTGCTGTGGGGCAAGCTTGGAAGAGTCACGTTATACGCCGTTATGCATGGATGGTGCATAGTGCGCGACCATGCGCAAAAAGCGAACATAAGTATATATATATATATATTTGAAAGATAAGGAATTACGAAAGGAGATAAGGAATTTTTGCTGGCCGGAGTGGCCGAGCGGTTCTAGGCGGTACAGTCTGGAACCGCGCGACCGCTGCGGTCGCAGGTTCGAATCCTGCCTCGGGCATGGATGTGTGTGACGTCCTTAGGTTAGTTAGATTTAAGTAGTTCTAAGATCTAGGGGACTGTTGACCTCAGCAGTTAAGTCCCATAGTGCTCAGAGCCATTTGAACCATTTGAAGGAATTTTTATTGTCTATAATACAACATACAGTCACCAGTAATCTTTATTTTACAATTGTTGTTGCCTACCTTGGCCCATATAAACAGATACTCGTCTGCATTCGGCTTCTTCTTTCTGCTTGTAGACAAAGTAAAGGGCTTGTCCGGAACCTTACCTAGTAGGCCTGTACTCTCCGCTATACTCCACGTCTTCCAAGCCAAAATGTTTGCATCAGGGAAAGCTACAAGGCCACCATAGTCTGCATGGTTCCCCCATACACCAGCCAAGGTCAACCATGTACTGCCTCTAAAAACAGCTGATACATCACATGTGAACAGCATTCTCAGTCCACGAAAGACATTTGGACCACCAGTAAGCTGCTGCTTATTGAATTGGACAGCAAGGTCAATGTCTATTGCTTTCAAAGACTTGTACACAGAAACACTGCGCCGCCAACGGCGACTACAACCACGTCGCACAGGCATTACAGTGGTACGTCCGGCCTGCCGGGAGTGCAGTGTGCCGCAGCACGAGGCGTCATTCACTCTGCGGCTGTCGACGCGTGCGGATGCTTTGCTCTTGGGTGTCACTGGGTGTTGGATAGCCACGTTCCCTTGTGTTAACGTACCACTACTATGCCTCTACGACATGGTTATCGTCGCCGTTGGCGGCGCAGTGTTCCTGTATATAAATCTTTGAAAGCAATAGACATTGACCTTGCTGACCAATTCTATAAGCAGCAGCTTATTAGTGGTCCAAACGTCTTTCGTGACTGAGAATGCAGTTCACAGGTGATGTACCAGCTGTTGTTAGAGGCAGTACATGGTTGACTTGGTTGTGTATTTTATGAACTGTGAGCTTTTTTTAATCAAGATATGTACAGGGTGTTACAAAAAGGTACGGCCAAACTTTCATGAAACATTCCTCACACACAAATAAAGAAAAGTAGTTATGTGGACATGTGTCCGGAAACGCTTAATTTCCATGTTAGAGCTCATTTTAGTTTCGTCAGTATGTACTGTACTTCCTCGATTCACCGCCAGTTGGCCCAATTGAAGGAAGGTAATGTTGACTTCGGTGCTTGTGTTGACATGCGACTCATTGCTCTACAGTACTAGCATCAAGCACATCAGTAAGTAGCATCAGCAGGTTAGTGTTCATCACGAACGTGGTTTTGCAGTCAAAATGGTTCAAATGGCTCTGAGCGCTATGGGACTTAACATCTGAGGTCATCAGTCCCCTAGAACTTAGAACTAATTAAACCTAACTAACCTAAGGACATCACACACATCCATGCCCGAGGCAGGATTCGAACCTGCGACAGTAGCGGTCGCTCGGCTCCAGACTGCAGCGCCTAGAACCGCACGGCCACTCCGGCCGGCTTTTGCAGCCAGTGCAAAGTTTACAGATGCGGGGTTGGCAGATGCCCATTTGATGTATGGATTAGCACGGGGCAATAGCCGTGGCGCGGTACGTTTGTATCGAGATAGATTTCCAGAACGAAGGTGTCCCGACAGGAAGACGTTCGAAGCAATTGATCGGCGTCTTAGGAAGCACGGAACATTCCAGCCTATGACTCGCTACTGGGGAAGACCTAGAACGACGAGGACACCTGCAATGGACGAGGCAATTTTTCGTGCAGTTGACGATAACCCTAATGTCAGCGTCAGAGAAGTTGCTGCTGTGCAAGGTAACGTTGACCACGTCACAGTATGGAGAGTGCTACGGGAGAACCAGTTGTTTCTGTACCATGTACAGCGTGTGCAGGCACTATCAGCAGCTGATTGGCCTCCACGGGTACACTTCTGCGAATGGTTCATCCAACAATGTGTCAATCCTCATTTCAGTGCAAATGTTCTCTTTACAGATGAGGCTTCATTCCAACGTGATCAAATTGTAAATTTTCACAATCAACATGTGAGGGCTGACGAGAATCCGCACGCAATTGTGCAATCACGTCATCAACACAGATTTTCTGTGAACGTTTGGGCAGGCATTGTTGGTGATGTCTTGATTGGGCCCCATGTTCTTCCACCTACGCTCAATGGAGCACGTTATCATGCTTTCATACGGGATACTCTACCTGTGCTGCTAGAACATGTGCCTTTACAAGTACGACACAACATGTGGTTCATGCACGATGGAACTCCTGCACATTTCAGTCGAAGTGTTCGTACGCTTCTCAACAACAGATTCGGTGACCGATGGATTGGTAGAGGTGGACCAATTCCATGGCCTCCACGCTCTCCTGACCTCAACCCTCTTGACTGTCATTTATGGGGGAATTCGAAAGCTGTTGTCTACACAACCCCGGTACCAAATGTAGAGACTCTTCGTGCTCGTATCGTGGACGGCTGTGATACAATACGCCGTTCTCCAGGGCTGCATCAGCGCATCAGGGATTCCATGCGACGGAGGGTGGATGCATGTATCCTCGCTAACGGAGGACATTTTGAACATTTCCTGTAACAAAGTGTTTGAAGTCACGCTGGTACGTTCTGTTGCTGTGTGTTTCCATTCCATGATTAATGTGATTTGAAGAGAAGTAATAAAATGAGCTCTAACATGGAAAGTAAGCGTTTCCGGACACATGTCCACATAACATATTTTCTTTCTTTGTAAGTGAGGAATGTTTCCTGAAAGTTTGGCCGTACCTTTTTGTAACACCCTGTATAGGTATGGTGCGTCTTTTGTGCTTTGACTTCATGCAGCGTAACTGGCACTTTTATAACAAGTTCCATGAGCTAGGTGAAATTTTGTATTTTACATAACAGGTGAAATTAATTATATTCTCTTCTCCCCTCCCCCATTAGTTTCATGTTCTCCCGTTGGATCAGATGATGGCAGCATAAGACTGTTGTAAACGATCATCTTGGAACAAAAAAGTTTCTGTACTGTGAATACTGCGTACGAAGTGTGTGCTTCACTTCCAACTTAACATCGCTGCACGTACAGAGGTCGACAGTGGCAGGGCTACGGTATGGCGCACATCCATCTGGTAACTATGGTTGTTATAAAATTTACCACAACATTTGCACTCAGGAACCCCAATGTTGCCGGACGGGGTGACCGAGCGGTTCTAGGCGGTACAGTCTGGAACCGCGCGACCGCTATGGTCGCAGGTTCGAATCCTGCCTCGGGCATGGATGTGTGTGATGTCCTTAGGTTAGTTAGGTTTAAGTAGTTCTAAGTTCTAGGGGACTGATGACCTCAGAAGTTAAGTCCCATAATGCTCAGAGTCATTTGAATCCCAATGTTGCTGGCCTCTTTCATGTTTCTGATGCAATCTCCACCGATTATGGAATCCTCCAACAGGAAAATTCTCAGGCCACAAAACAAGAATCATATTTCAGTGGCTATTTAGCAGTGTTGTGGGCATAAACACTTTGCCTTGGATTTACAAATTTTGAGAAAAGTTTAGATTTAGTTTCAACAATACTACTGAAGGAAGGAAGGAAGATTGGGTTTAACGTCCCGTCGGCGTCGAGGTCATTAGAGATGGAGCACAAGCTCGGATTGTGTCACGGTTGGAGAAGGAAATCGGCCATATCCTTTCAAAGGAACCATGACATGAAACTTTTTAAGAAATCCGTCTACGTGCTACAATTATTGCATGGTAATTCTGAATACATTCCAGTATGTAGAAAAGGTCTAAATTCCTTTACAGGAACAAAGTATTACACAAAGATATGAGGAAGGCAAAAATCGCAATACATAACAACGGTGGGGCTATTCCACCCAAGGAAGACGCTATTACGCCACACTGTATTTCAGTGTCAAAATCAAAAGCATTTACCACAAGCAAACCTTCTTCGTCCCTTTGCACCCACATACACCTCGAGTGATCATGTAGCACACTGCAGGCACTTTATCCTGAGGAGCTGCGTATAACACTTGTTATTGCTAGTTTCATGTCTTCGTCAGACAGTGAAGCAGAAGCCTTTATCCTTTCGTATGTATGGATCATCTGAAAAGAACCAAGAAAACGTGTTTTATAGAATTTCGCAGTAAAACATCAATTAAACTAATAATTTGACTTAGGAGCAATACCCGCACGTGTACGGGGCGAAATAGCCCCATGTGAAGACAGTTCGAAAGGCGCGGCAATCAGACTTTTGTGGAAAAAGCCAGCAATATTTGTTGATACACACCATGTATAACCTGTGTTCTTATACAAGCAACAATAGGAGTTTAAAATTTCACATTATTCTGCACGGTACACCTTAATTAGTTTGGTTGTATTGTTTAACTATGGCAATAATTCATCACAATTCGCTTACCTCTAGAGTTTGTTCTTATGTTCTGTCAGTAATATAGCAGAAAACACCCATACTGCAACAACATACAACGACACAGAAATACTGGCACACACCAAAAGCAAAACTATCCTGACTATGAGAAACTAGCACAGTGTTGCAACATTTCTTATTTCACGCGGATTGGACCCGTGATCGGAATAGCCCCGTTGTACCCTACTATCAGTCCTTGAGAAATTATGTTAGTCTACTGACGAATACGTTCGTCAGTGCCACAGCTTTCATTAAACTCGAACAGGATAGTGAGAAACACAATTCAAAGGGAAATCATGCTAGGTGATTCCTTATAACCAAAGCTATTCTCAGCAATCCAGAGGAAGTATTCATAACCTTAAAGTGTGAAAAGGAGGCGTGTTAATTGAATATATATGAAGCAGCTTCATTTTACTGATAACATTTGAACTGTCGCTTTTAGTTAAGGCAACCTTCAATGATGAATGGAAGACTTAACACATAAAGTTAGATAGTGCACCTGAAAATCAGTTATAATAAGACTAATACGATGTATAAGAAACTGGTACAAATTTTAAAAGAAGTCGTAGAACTAGTTGATGAAATTTTGTATTTAAGGCAGTTGAAGAGAAAGACAATATGGACAACAAGAGAAATAAACAGAGGAGCAAAAATATATTGAAGTACTTACGTCGAGCAAAAAAATTTTTTCAAAAGTAAGTTTTCGATGTATCTGAAACGGAAAATTGTCTGTTGCATGTTATTTGTATAGAGATGATTGCCAACGACGTTCAGTAACTATAACGAAAGAGAGTGATTGCTGTTGTAGTTAATTTCTCTATTTCCGAAAGTAACATCTCTGAAAGCCCTTTGCCAAAAACACATCATGTTCATATATAATATCCAAGGTAACTAATCCTCTACTATTACTTAGTGGTACTTTCAGAAGCAAGAAAGCAACATGGAGAGAGGAAACATTACCCAAAAAAAGACATTGTGTAAATGAAGCAACAAGAGGCGATTCTGAAACACGCGGACTAGCAGCAGTTGGGTATAATGAGCGCGAAGGCCGGCTCGGTGCTTTGAACTGAGAGAAACATCCGTCGCCTGACCCAGTGGCTCAGCGCTCGGCCTACACCGATTTTGTCACCGTTTTAAAATAGCCACTCCACTCAACCTAGTTTACACTGAATTGTGTAATGTGTCCCTTCCGTTAGAGACAATTAAACGCTCGATTCGCAACAGCCTAAAAAAAAGAAGCAAAAACCTGCAGCTGTTCTCGCGGATGATTCCCTTCCCATCCTTCTGAGCATTTAGCTCAGCGGGCGATGAAGCGAGTAATGCTTACTACTGTGTAACTATTTTTATTGTCAAATGGAGAAAAGAGTGGTTTCATTAAAAAGGTGAAATCAAAACTTTTGACCTACCAGGTCTATCGATCTCCTAGAAATTTATTCCAGTCACTAATTTTTTTTTTCATATTTTCCGAATACTGTTTGTACGTGATCAGCAAAACAAACCCTAAAATATTTTATACACAATAGTATCTTTACAGATAACGGTACATTTTATGGTAGCAGAATCTTATTTTTTCAGCGTCACTGCAGAAAACGCGCTTGTATTTATTAAAATTTTGTGTCCTTGATAACTGTTCTAGTGAAAGAACATTTTTCAAGTAGTAAGTTATTTTATAGGTCCTGCTACATCTTATTTTTATCACGCTGTTACGTGCCATTCGGATCACGTGTCCCACGCTAAATATCGCCTCTCGTCGCCCAGAAGAATGCAGCCAGTCTGCAAATATGTAGCTTATCCGTGGTACATGTACCTTATAGTTTCTCTATCGACCGAAGTTTTGCGTTAGTTAAGGCACTAGACTCGTACGTGGGAGTCCAGGTCTCCGTTCAGCCACCCAGATTTAGGCTTCAGTGGTTTCACTAAATTGATTAACGCGGATGTCAGGATGGGTGCTTTGAACAGGACACTAAGATTTCCCTGTCTATCCTCGTTCAGTCCAATCTTGTGCCCCATCTCTAATAATGTCGTCGACAGGACTTCATTTTCATTTCTATAATTTCTTTTATGCTAATTTCCTTATTCCATTCGTGATATCCACTTCAACTTTTAACTCTCCTGAAAAAGGCTCTTCATTTATATCTGTAGTAGCATCTCTTGATGGCTTGTTTCATTTGTAGCAGATACTGACTACGATTCAGGCTTTCCTAATCACATGTAATATAATAACATATAATATAACAATTATAATTTAGAAATAATTTTGATGCTAACAACTAAAACAGAATGTTAGTTTTCACAGTTCCTGCGAAAATATAGTAGGTAAATATTTTCTCTTTTTTACTGCTCTCGTATCATTTTCGGAACTGCACCAATTACACTCGTACGTTTTTCCATCAAGAGAATTCGGAAAGTCAAAGGCAATCACGCTAACCCGTCAACTTCGTCCACTGCTTCTCCCATATTCTGCCATTGGTAGGCCCTATATACACTGAGGTGACAAAAGACGTGGGGTACTACATAACATCGTGTCGGACTTCCTTTTATCTGACGCAGTGCCGCAGATCGACGTGGTATGGACTCAAAAAGTCGTTGGAAGTTCCCTGCAGAAATACTGAGCCACGATGCCTATATAGCCCCTCATGATTGCGATAGTGTTTCCGGTGTAGGGTTTGTGCACGAACTGACCTATGGATTATGTTCCACGATCAGGGTGGCCAAACCATTCGCTCGAATTCTCCAGAATGTTCTTCAAATGACAGATCGTTATGGCTCGGTGCCTGGGAACCAGCATCTCTGAAACAGCGTAGTTCGTCGGCTGTTGGTGTGAAACTGCCGTGAGCATCTACACTCCTGGAAATTGAAATAAGAACACCGTGAATTCATTGTCCCAGGAAGGGGAAACTTTATTGACACATTCCTGGGGTCAGATACATCACATGATCACACTGACAGACCCACAGGCACATAGACACAGGCAACAGAGCATGCACAATGTCGGCACTAGTACAGTGTATATCCACCTTTCGCAGCAATGCAGGCTGCTATTCTCCCATGGAGACGATCGTAGAGATGCTGGATGTAGTCCTGTGGAACGGCTTGCCATGCCATTTCCACCTGGCGCCTCAGTTGGACCAGCGTTCGTGCTGGACGTGCAGACCGCGTGAGACGACGCTTCATCCAGTCCCAAACATGCTCAATGGGGGACAGATCCGGAGATCTTGCTGGCCAGGGTAGTTGACTTACACCTTCTAGAGCACGTTGGGTGGCACGGGATACATGCGGACGTGCATTGTCCTGTTGGAACAGCAAGTTCCCTTGCCGGTCTAGGAATGGTAGAACGATGGGTTTGATGACGGTTTGGATGTACCGTGCACTATTCAGTGTCCCCTCGACGATCACCAGTGGTGTACGGCCAGTGTAGGAGATCGCTCCCCACACCATGACGCCGGGTGTTGGCCCTGTGTGCCTTGGTCGTATGCAGTCCTGATTGTGGCGCTCACCTGCACGGCGCCAAACACGCATACGACCATCATTGGCACCAAGGCAGAAGCGACTCTCATCGCTGAAGACGACACGTCTCCATTCGTCCCTCCATTCACGCCTGTCGCGACACCACTGGAGGCGGGCTGCACGATGTTGGGGCGTGAGCGGAAGACGGCCTAACGGTGTGCGGGACCGTAGCCCAGCTTCATGGAGACGGTTGCGAATGGTCCTCGCCGATACCCCAGGAGCAACAGTGTCCCTAATTTGCTGGGAAGTGGCGGTGCGGTCCCCTACGGCACTGCGTAGGATCCTACGGTCTTGGCGTGCATCCGTGCGTCGCTGCGGTCCGGTCCCAGGTCGACGGGCACGTGCACCTTCCGCCGACCACTGGCGACAACATCGATGTACTGTGGAGACCTCACGCCCCACGTGTTGAGCAATTCGGCGGTACGTCCACCCGGCCTCCCGCATGCCCACTATACGCCCTCGCTCAAAGTCCGTCAACTGCACATACGGTTCACGTCCACGCTGTCGCGGCATGCTACCAGTGTTAAAGACTGCGATGGAGCTCCGTATGCCACGGCAAACTGGCTGACACTGACGGCGGCGGTGCACAAATGCTGCGCAGCTAGCGCCATTCGACGGCCAACACCGCGGTTCCTGGTGTGTCCGCTGTGCCGTGCGTGTGATCATTGCTTGTACAGCCCTCTCGCAATGTCCGGAGCAAGTATGGTGGGTCTGACACACCGGTGTCAATGTGTTCTTTTTTCCATTTCCAGGAGTGTATATAACGTTGTTGAAGTAGTGTAAAATCACGAGTAGGCGCCAAGGTGTTGGCCGTCCACGCCTCATCACAGCACGTGGAGGTTGGAGACTTGCACGCTCTGTACATTCAAGTGACAAACGTCATGGGTTAGCGACCATTCACATATACAGATGGCGATAGTACTCGTACACAAGGGATAAAACGGCAGAGCCTTGGCGGAGCTGTTATTTGTATTCAGGTGAGTCACGTGAAAAGGTTTCCGGCGTGTTAATGACCACATGAAGGGAATTAACAGAATTTGAACGCGGAATGGTAGTTGAAGCTAGATGCATGGGGCATTCCATTTCGGAAATCCTTAGAGTATTCAATATTCCGTGATACACAGTGCCAAGAGTGTGCCTAGAATACCACATTTCAAGCATTGCCGCTCACCACGGACAATACAGTGGTCGTCGGCCTTCACATAACGACCGTGAGCAGCCAGGTTTGTGTAGAGTTGTCAGTGCTAACAGACAAGCAATACTGCGTGAAATAATCGCAGAAATCAATGTGAAACGTACGACGAACGTATCCGTTAGGAGAGTGCGGCGAAATTTGGTGTTATTGGGCTACGGCAGCAGACGACCGTGGCAAGTGCCCTAACAGAACGACATCGCCTGTAGCGCATCTCCTTCCTCATCGACTGGACCCTAGACAACTGGAAAACCACTACTTAGTCAGATGAATCCCGATTTCAGTTAATAAGTGCTGATGCTAGGGTTCGAGTGTGGCGCAGACCTCTCGAAACCGTGGATCGAAGTTGTCAAGAATGCACTGTTCATTTACACAGAGTGGACTGGGTCCTCTGAATGTTAGTCTACTTGGAGACCATTTGAAGCCATTCGTGGAATTCATGTTCCCAAACAACGATCGAATTTTTGTAGATGGCAATACACCATGTAACAGACCACAGTTGTTCGCGATTGGTTTGAAGAACGTTCTGGACAAAAATGGTTTAAATGGCTCTGAACACTATGGGACTTAACAGCTGAGGTCATCAGTCCCATAGAACTTAGAACTATTTAAACCTAACTAATCTAAGGACATCACACACATCCATGCCCGAGGCAAGATTCGAACCTGCGACCGTTGCGGTCGCGCGGTTCCAGACTGAAGCACCTTGAACCGCTTGGTCAGTCTGGCCGGCCGTTCTGGACAGTTCGAGCGCACGGTTTGGACACCCAGACAGCCTGACATGAATCCCATTGAAGATACTCTAGAGGTAATTTCGTGCATAAAATCCTGCACCGCAGTTATAGACGGCTGTGGATGCGACATGGCTCAATATTTCTGAAGGGGACTTCCAACAACTTTCTGAATTCATGGCCCGTCGAGTTGCTACACTACGCTGGCTAAAGAAGGTCCGTTACGATATTAGGAGGTATCGCACTTTGATCAGCTCAGTGTAAACCAGGACAGGCGGTGATCTGTGGCAAATATGACGACAGCGTACAATACTGATGCAGACGCAAGTGTCCGCAGGACTTCGTTCAGCGCAGACTGCTGAACAAGGGGCGCCGCAGCGGACGACTACTATGCGATCCCATGAAGACAGAACGATACCGAACGATTGCAGAGCGCATGGAATCATAGAGACTGGACTGTGGTCAAATGGAACCGTATTGCTTGGCCGGATGACTCACGTTTCTTTTTACACAAAGTCAAAGGTTGTGTCCAGATACGCCGTCATCCAGGCAAATGGCTGCTCGAAACATTCACCGCACCAAGAGCGCAGGCCGGTGGGAATAGTATTAAAAAAAAAAAAAGGTTCAAATGGCTCTAAGCCCTATGGGCATCTGAGGTCATCTGTCCCATAGACTTAGAACTACTTAAACCTAACTAACCTAAGGACATCACACACATCCACGCCCGAGGCAGGATTCAAACCTGCGACCGTAGCAGCAGCGCGGTTCCGGACTGAAGCGCCTAGAACCGCTCGGCCACAGCGGCCGGCCGGAATAGTATTATGCTATGAGGAACAAGCACCTGGATTTCCAAGGGACCCGTGGTAGTAATCGAAGGTAACACGGCAACTGTAGATTATATTAACATTATTGCGAACCATCTTTATCCCTTCATGACTGACGTCTTCCCAGACGGCGATGGCAGCTTCCAGCAAGATAACTGAGCGGATCACGAGATCAGACTCGTGCTACAGTGGTTTCAGGAGCGTGATAGTTAACTCACGTTAGCATCTTCGGCACCAAATTCGCCTGATCTGAAATCTATGAAACACATCTGGGATGCAGTTTGGCGCCAGTCCCGAGCCCACAGACCACCGGTCCGTAATTTATGGGTATTACGTGATCTGTATGTAGACGTCAGGTACCACGTACCTCCGGAAACTTACCAAGAACCTATCGAAAACACCCTGTGCAGAATCGCTCCTGCATTGCGGTCCAGAAGTGGATCAACACGTTAAGTCGCCGAAAACTGGGTGCGCACTGCATTACTTGCGTGGGGCAGACTATTAAAAAAAATGTGGAAAGGTGGAAGGAATATCAGTGACGCACCCGACTAAAACAACCAATCAAACAGCTGTCGCTGTAGGTTAAGGATGGCTGTTATTGCTGAAACAACAGGTTTTCGGTTATATCTATTTTTTTCATATCCAGTTTAACATGGTTGTTAAAACCGCTCAAAATAACCGATTTCTGTAATAACCGATTTTGGACTTTTTATTGCTATGACTTCCAATAATAAGCTAACGTAGACATGGAGCAAAGACTGAAAAATTCTAAGACTTCTTCAGACTTTTGCATTTATATGTTTCAAGGCATTTAGAATCAAAATATCAAATAAAATACATAGGTAAATAAAAGAAAACTTAGTCTGCGCACTGTTCGCTGCTTTTCACAATGTTGAGGTTGAATAAAAAAAAATCACCAGCATCATCCCACTGATTGTTTTTTTTTTTAAACTTTGCTCAAAAACTTTGTTGTAATTGAGGATCCTACAACTATTTGGGCATTACAAATCAGCATCATCATAATTCACTTGAGGCCTTATTCCCACTTCAATGCAGTGTCAGCCTTATTACTATTGATTTGGCAGTGCTAGTTGCAGAGGGTGGCCAGATGCCCTTCCTGCCACCACCCCAACCCTGACCACCCCCGCGACGGAATTAGTGTACCACAGCTGTCTGCGTCTAGTGCAAGCCACGGAAGAATGCGAAGTTTTCAAATGTTCACGAGTCGTGTAACTGAGACGAAACGTGGGGATCAGCCCGGTATTCACCTAGCAGGATGTGGAAAACCACCTAAAAACCACATCCAGGCTGGCCAGCATACCGGCCCCCGTTGTTAAACCGCCGCGTGGATTCGATCCAGGGCCGACGCGCCAATCCCAGTCCAGGACGCAGCGAATTAGCGCTCTCGGCTACGCTGATGGATCTAGTTCGGGGTTACGAATAATGACTGCTAAAGGATGAAAACTGAGGTTGGAGAGCTCTATTTTTCCTATTATATTTTCCGTTTCCAAGAGCTACAAGCAGATAAATACATGTTATGTATACACAGGCAACGGATCAGCTACTTCCTACTTTTATTATAAATAATGGATGGCTTGTTAAATTTTTAATTTATTACTGTTGCTTTAATTTCCTTCCTCTTTTGTTATTTTCTAGAAATGTCAGACGAATAATAAGTTTTTGTGTAAAATTTGTAGCGCTCTTTTTCTTTAATTGTTTCGAATGAAAAACCCGTTTTGTAGCCAAATATATTTATTTACTTTTTAACGGGAATTTGAACATAACTGATTTTTGATGACAAAACTAAAAATGCTCTTTCGAAAAATTCAAATGGGCAGTTTATATCGTAAGCAAAATAGAACATTCACCAGGAACAGTTTCTTGACAATGTTGAAACATCGGTAATGAATTAATCCACTGGCCAGTATTTACTGTCCATTCCGTTCATAAATACTCGTTCCATAGTGTATTGATCTGTGAGTCCACTTTTTTTGGTCAGAAACAATATCATTCAAAAACGATATCAATCCTTCAGAAGCCACAGAACTTCCTACCAACGATAAATATTTTGGGCTACACATGACAAGCCTGGGATACACCTACTCTGCTCCCAAAAAATGAAAGGCTCACTGGTTCTGGGTAGTAAAGAATAACAGGTACATTATTGTCTCAGCAATGACATAACGGTTTTTATGTCTTGTACTTGTTGCTCGTTTATAACTGTCCGCGTTTTTATTCAAATTGCTGTGATTGCTTCCCCCATTTTCTACAATAAACCAATATATCAAGGCAATAGAAATTTTACAAATAAATATTACTCCTATTTTTTTAAAAAAAACGTCTTATTTAAAAACCAAAAATTTTAGCACTACTACTATGGCAAATTGATATACCGGTTTCTTATTCGGTTATTAGTAAAAAATTTTAAAAAATGTTGCAATCGAGACGAAACAAATATCTAAAAACCTAAAATGCCGATACAGGTTATAACCGGTCGGTTTTTCCCATCCTCACCAGACACTGACTCGAGTAAAATCATGAAACGAAATGAGATCAATATCGTAGTGCATACAGCAAGTTTCTAGGATAGCGTAATTAGAGAGTCTGTCGAAATAAGGGCATCGGAAAACATAATAAACCGAGACTGATGTTTCAATTCAAACAAGGCTTGGAGTCCGGCACCCTGTTAATTAACATCTCGTCGACTATCTCATTCGCCAAGAGCTGGAAGACGGTGAGAGAACGTGTTTGTAACGGACTTTCAGTGTAGGCTCCGAAAAACTAATGAGTACCAAACGACATAGAGGGCGCCGGGATTCGAACTCATATATAAATAGCGGCTATAAATAGCGGCGTGACACCAAGAGTACTTCACAGTGTGGCTGGAGTCCGGGTAACGAGAACGTCTAACATAGACGGCAGCACCTGAGCAAAATATCGTGCGTAAAATGGAAGCAACAGCTCGGCTGAACTCCCGAAATCACGCCATTATGTGACAAGGATGTCCGCAGCAGGCATGCAGAATCAGCAACAGCAGCTGCTGCAAAAGGACGAGCTGCTAAAGCTGCTCGGTTGTCACCAGCATGTGTCCGACAAACAGCCATATGCAAGTAACGGTGACAATGCAGTGCTACAACAGCGTCGTTGGAGGAAGGTACGGACCGTAGCCTTCGAATTATAAAGTTACGTCAATACGTGTATTTGAACAAGTGCAGTAGTGGGAAGAATGTGACACGAGAGTAAGCTTCTACGTTAGTGTTTCAAATGCCAATACTGATATGCTGCTCCTAGTGGAAATGCTCTATAGCGAATAGTTATAGGAACTACTCTGACTGCTCATAAGCCTCTGCACATCTACATCTACATTTATACTCCGCAAGCCACCCAACGGTGTGTGGTGGAGGGCACTTCATGTGCCACTGTCATTACCTCCCTTTTCTGTTCCAGTCGCGTATGGTTCGCGGGAAGAACGACTGCAGCAAAGCCTCCGCGTGCGCTCGAAGCTCTCTAATTTTACATTCGTGATCTCCACGGCAGGTATAAGCAGGGGGAAGCAATATATTCGATACCTCATCCAGAAACGCACCCTCTCGAAACCTGGACAGCAAGCTACACCGCGATGCAGAGCGCCTCTCTTGCAGAGTCTGCCACTTGAGTTTGCTAAACATCTCCGTATCGCTATCACGCTTACCAAATAACCCTGTGACGAAACGCGCCGCTCTTCTTTGGATCATCTCTATCTCCTCCGCCAACCCGATCTGGTACGGATCCCACACTGATGAGCAATACTCAAGTATAGGTCGAACGAATTTTTTGTAAGCTACCTCCATTGTTGAAGGACTACATTTTCTAAGGACTCTCCCAATGAGTCTCAACCTGGTACCCGCCTTACCATCAATTAATTTTATATGACCATTCCGCTTCAAATCGTTCCGCACGCATACTCCCAGATATTTTACAGAAGTAACTGCTACCAGTGTTTGTTCCGCTATCATATAATCATACAATAAAGGATCCTTCTTTCTATGTATTCGCAATACGTTACATTTGTCTATGTTAAGGGTCAGTTGCCACTCCCTGCACCAAGTGCCTATCCGCTGCAGATCTTCCTGCATTTCGCTACAATTTTCTAATGCTGTAACTTCTCTGTATACTACAGCATCATCCGCGAAAAGTCGCATGGAACTTCCGACACTATCTACTAGGTCATTTATATATATTGTGAAAAGCAATGGTCCCATAACACTCCCCTGTGGCGCGCCAGAGGTTACTTTAATGTCTGTAGACGTCTCTCGATTGAGAACAACATGCTGTGTTCTGTTTGCTAAAAACTCTTCAATCCAGCCACACAGCTGGTTTGATATTCCGTAGGCTCTTACTTTGTTTATCAGGCGACAGTGCGGAACTGTATCGAACGCCTTCCGGAAGTCAAGGAAAATAGCATCTACCCGGGAGCCTGTATCTAATATTTTCTGGGTCTCATGAACAAATAAAGTGAGTTGGGTCTCACACGATCGCTGTTTCCGGAATCCATGTTGATTCCTACAGAGTAGATTCTGGGTTTCCAAAAACGACATGATACTCGAGCAAAAAACATGTTATAAAATTCTACAACAGATCGACGTCAGAGATATAGGTCTATAGTTTTGCGCACGTGCTCGACGATCCTTCTTGAAGACTGGGACTACCTGTGCTCTTTTCCAATCATTTGGAACCTTCCGTTCCTCTAGATACTTGCGGTACACGGCTGTTAGAAGGGGGGCAATTTCTTTCGCGTACTCTGTGTAGAATCGAATTGGTATCCCGTCAGGTCCAGTGGACTTTCCTCTGTTGAGTGATTCCAGTTGCTTTTCTATTCCTTGGACACTTATTTCGATGTCAGCCATTTTTTCGTTTGTGCGAGGATTTAGAGAAGGAACTGCAGTGCGGTCTTCCTCTGTGAAACAGGTTTGGAAAAAGGTGTTTAGTATTACAGCTTTACGCGTGTCATCCTCTGTTTCAATGCCATCATCATCCCAGAGTGTCTGGATATGCTGTTTCGAGCCACTTACTGATTTAACGTAAGACCAGAACTTCCTAGGATTTTCTGTCAAGTCGGTACATAGAATTTTACTTTCGAATTCACTGAACGCTTCACGCATAGCCCTCCTTACGCTAACTTTGACATCGTTTAGCTTCTGTTTGTCTGAGAGGTTTTGGCTGCGTTTAAACTTGGAGTGAAGCTCTCTTTACTTTCGCAGTAGTATCCTAACTTTGTTGTTGAACCACATTTGGTTTTTCCCGTCCCTCACAGTTTTACTCGGCACGTACCTGTCTAAAACGCATTTTACGATTGCCTTGAACTTTTTCCATAAACACTCAACATTGTCAGTGTCGGAACAGAAATTTTCGTTTTGATCTGTTAGGAAGTCTGAAATCTGCCTTCTATTACTCTTGCTAAACAGATAAACCTTCCTCCCTTTTTTCATATACCTATTAACTTCCATATTCAGGGATGCTGCAACGGCCTTATGATCACTGATTCCCTGTTCTGCACTTGCAGATTCGAAAAGTTCGGGTCCGTTTGTTATCAGTAGGTCCAAGATGTTATCTCCACGAGTCGGTTCTCTGCTAAATTGCTCGAGGTAATTTTCGGATAGTGCACTCAGTGTAATGTCACTCGATGCTCTGTTCCTACCACCCGTCCTAAACATCTGAGTGTCCCAGTCTATATCTGGTAAATTGAAATCTCCACCTAAGACTATAACATGCTGAGAAAATTTATGTGAAATGTATTCCAAATTTTCCCTCAGTTGTTCTGCCACTAATGCTGCTGAGTCGGGAGGTCGGTAAAAGGAGCCAATTATTAACCTAGCTCGGTTGTTGAGTGTAACCTCCACCCATAATAATTCACAGGAACTATCCACTTCTACTTCACTACAGGATAAACTACTACTAACAGCGACAAACACGCCACCACCGGTTGCATGCAATCTATCTTTTCTAAACACCGTCTGTGCCTTTGTAAAAATTTCGGTATAATTTATCTCTGGCTTCAGCCAGCTTTCTGTACCTATAACGATTTCAGCTTCGGTGCATTCTATCAGCGCTTGAAGTTCCGGTACTTTACCAATGCAGCTTCGACAGTTTACAATTACAATACCGATTGCTGCTTGGTCCCCGCATGTCCTGACTTTGCCCCGCACCCTTTGAGGCTGTTGCCCTTTCTGTACTTGCCCGAAGCCATCTAACCTAAAAAAACCGCCCAGTCCACGCCACACAACCCCTGCTACCCGTGTAGCCGCTTGTTGCGTGTAGTGGACTCCTGACCTATCCAGCGGAACCCGAAACCCCACCACCCTATGGCGCAAGTCGAGGAATCTGCAGCCCACACGGTCGCAGAACGGTCTCAGCCTCTGATTCAGACCCTCCACTCGGCTCTGTACCAAAGGTCCGCAGTCAGTCCTGTCGACGATGCTGCAGATGGTGAGCTCTGCTTTCATCCCGCTAGCGACACTGGCAGTCTTCACCAACTCAGATAGCCGCCGGAAGCCAGAGAGGATTTCCTCCGATCCATAGCGACACACATCATTGGTGCCGACATGAGCGACCACCTGCAGATGGGTGCACCCTGTACCCTTCATGGCATCCGGAAGGACCCTTTCCACATCTGGAATGACTCCCCCCGGTATGCACACGGAGTGCACATTGGTTTTCTTTCCCTCTCTTGCTGCCATATCCCTAAGGGGCCCCATTACGCGCCTGACGTTGGAGCTCCCAACTACCAGTAAGCCCACCCTCTGCGACCGCCCGGATCTTGCAGACTGAGGGGCAACCTCTGGAACAGGACAAGCAGCCATGCGCGGCCGAAGATCAGTATCAGCCTGACACAGAGCTTGAAACCGATTCGTCAGACAAACTGGAGAGGCCTTCCGTTCAGCCCTCTGGAATGTCTTTCGCGCCCTGCCACACCTCGAGACGACCTCCCATTCTACCACAGGTGAGGGATCAGCCTCAATGTGGACAGTATCCCGGACAGGCACAGTCGTAGTCCGATCGGGGGATGCATGGTACGAGCTAGCCGTCCTCGACAAACCCCCATCCGGACCCCCACAGTGATGCCCATTGGCAACAGCCTCAAGCTGTGTGACCGAAGCCAACACTGCCTGAAGCTGGGAGCGAAGGGATGCCAACTCAGCCTGCATCCGAACACAGCAGTTGCAGTCCCTATCCATGCTAAAGCTGTTGTGCAAAGAACGTCTGAACTAATCTACAGAGAGCACAAACAAATCGGCACAAAATTTAAACGGTTATTAAAACACAAGATTGCCTAGTAAATGGAGTAATGCTGCTACTTGCGCACTGCTGACACACTGCTCGGCGGCGGAAGGAGACTACGCGATTTTACACTATTCAGGTACTAAAACGCGATGCTATAGCTCTCAAATACTATAATACTCCCGAAATTTATGAATTAAACAATGCAAGTACCAAAAACACGCAAAGAAATTAAGAATTAAACTATGTAACAAATAAGTGAGCTAGGAGTATACGACTTTCTGCTGGCAGCTGCTTATCCAACGGCGGCAGGGAGCACACTGGCTTTGACCAACCGACACTGGCCGTCCAAAACAAAAATCGCACTGAACGCCAGTATAGCATAAGTTTCCAGAAAGTGGTTAAGCTATTTTGAAAAATAGCCAGTAGATTTCTTTTTTAAGGCAGAGGTGATGGTTAATCTGGAGTCGCATTTGTCATGGAAGAGAAGCGTATTCTGTATTCTTCATAATCTGCAGTATTATAATATAGGCATTGATATCTTATCGGTTTATATTACTGACTTACCAGATGTTAGGAAAATTTACACCATCCTCCGTAGATGCTAGCACACATCTCTTCAATCAGTTATTGAAGAAGCCGGCCGAAGTAGCCGTGCGGTTAAAGGCGCTGCAGTCTGGAACCGCAAGACCGCTACGGTCGCAGTTTCGAATCCTGCCTCGGGCATGGATGTTTGTGATGTCCTTAGGTTAGTTAGGTTTAACTAGTTCTAAGTTCTAGGGGACTAATGGCCTCAGCAGTTGAGTCCCATAGTGCTCAGAGGCATTTGAACCATTAGTTATTGAAGAAAAATTTCTTTGGTTGTGATTTAAAGAGAACCTTATTGGTCATTTTACTTCAATTTTTCTAAACAGTGTATTATCTATCAAAAGTAGTTATTCTATTTTAAAGATCTTCTTCCCTTGATATCGCTTTGGCATCTTCTATCTTATCTTTGAAATGTCATTTGGTGTCGCCAGCTGGTACCTCAGACAGGTATCATTTTGTAATTAAAACTTCTGTGACTCAGGGAGAATTCAGCGTCCCATCGGCGATGCGGGCGTTAGAGGCAGAGGGCGTGGTGAGGTTGCGCAAACAAACCAGCAGAATCCGATCAAAAGAAACCAGCCCGACGTTCACCTTGAGCTGATTTTGAGAAATCGCGGAAAACCTAAATCTGGATGGCCGGACGGGAATTTGAAATGTGGTCCACCCGAATGCGTGTCCAGTGAGTGTCTCTACAAGTTCAGTTTTTCAGTCTGTTTCATCCTCGACTTTCAAGGTAGATCTCCAGTCTGAAATCATCAATAGCATTAATATCCTCCTATAGCTTTTACCAGCTAATGATCAGATTCTGAGAGTCTTCTACAGCTCTACAAACTTTTAATACGTAAAAAGACGGAATGCGGCACATACTTAATAGCTCTGCTTCTTCTACAAGAATGAAAATTTTAGGTCTCCACTTATTCTCACCTCTACGTGTCTGGCGAGGCAATATTAGAACGATACGGTTTTCAATCACGCATGTACAACTGACGATTCCCCAAACGTCATCAGGCGGAACCTTTGGAATTCAAGATTCTCTGACCATCCATTACAGCCAGATCACGATATTTTGTGGTGACTAATGCGTTTGGCAAAAATAAGCGCAAACCATCAGTAGCATCACAATATCTGTAAAGTCGTAGGATACCGGAGAGTCCAGTGGAACAACGTGGTGCCAAGTTAAAAGTGTAGCGCCAGATTCAAATCAAAACTAGAGTAGTACATACAAATACAAATGATCATCGAGTAATTTTATGTACTTCACGTTAAGTTAGGCTCGCAGCATAGTATACATCATTATAAGACATAATGAAAATGAAAGCTCCAGAACTAGTTGCAGTAAGCTAATATATTTATTTTACACGATATAGCTCGTTTCGACTTATTGTCATTATCAAGTGATCTGAAAAAAATAAGCTTGGTAAGATTATCTATACGAAAATCGTGGCTGTTTTATATTTACATATGCATTGGAACTTATGTCTAGTTGGAAGTGACGACCATAATGCATCTATAGTAATTATTTTCTGTCAAGTTGTGGTAGGTATAACATTTTTCGCAGAAAACTACGTCTTCGACAGATATTTTGACAGTTCAATATTTTGACAGTTCAATATTTTGACAGTTCTTTACTACGATGCTACATGTTTACGAAGTATATAGATCTTAACAGAGATTATGCTGCATTTGGTTTTAATTATTTTCTTTTTTGAATTTTATCTATGGTCTCTGTACGTTTTGTTTTCCGTATGACTATCCCTTTTCGTATTCTGTTATGTCAACAAAGCTTTCGAGGTAGGATTTATGTTTAAAATCTGTTTGTTGCATTAGAATTTCGTGTGGATCTTTTCTTGTATGAATATATATTTCCGGTTCTTCGAGAATGTCCATAGTAAGTCCTTTCGGTACTCTGTGTAATATTTCTAACGCAGCTTCAATTTTCTCAACACCACAAAATCGAGAAAATTGGAACTGCGTAGGAAATATTACGCAGAGTCCTTTTCTATGAACGTTTCGAAGAATTCCTGACTGGAAATGGAGGAAAAAAAGGTCATTTGAACATGTGTCCGAAAATGCATCGTTGCCACGGTAGATGGCGCTGACGAATGACATTTCCTCTGTCCACGTGCCGTGTGTTCCTTGTGTTTTGTGGGGTGTGTGATTGACGCAGCGTACTGTAAGGAGCAGAATGGTCCGGTATTCATGTCGGGAACAAGCCGAGATGGTGTTTGTGTAAGACCAGCCAGATGGAAACCGTCGAGAGGCAGCACGGCTATGTTGTTGCTGTTGTGGCCTTCAGTCCTGAGACTGGTTTGATGAAGCTCTCCATACTACTCTATCCTGTGCAAGTTTCTTCATCTCCCAGTACCTACTGCAGCCTACATCCTTCTGAATCTGCTTAGTGTATTCATCTCTTGGTCTCCCTTTACGATTTTTACCCTCCACGCTGCCCTCCGATACTAAATTGGTGATCCCTCGATGTCTCAGAACACTTCCTACCAACCGATCCCTTCTTCTAATGACGTTGTGCCACAAGCTCCTCTTCTCCCCAGTTCTATTCAATACCTCCTCATTAGTTATGTGATCTACCCATCTAATCTTCAGCATTCTTCTGTAGCACCACATTTCGAAAGCTTCTATTCTCTTCTTGTCCAAACTATTTATCGTCCACGTTTCACTTCCATACATGGCTACACTCCATACAAATACTTTCAGAAACGACTTCCTGACATTTAAATCTATACTCGATGTTAACAAATTTTTCTTCTTCAGAAACGCTTTCCTTGCCATTGCCAGTCTACATTTTATATCCTCTATACTTCGACCATCATCAGTTATTTTGCTCCCCAAATAGCAAAACTCCTTTACTACTTTAAGTGTCTCATTTCCTAATCTAATTCCCTCAGCAAACCCGACTTAATTCGACTACATTCCATTATACTCGTTTTGCTTTTGTTGATGTTCATCTTATCCCTCCTTTCAAGACACTGTCCATTCCGTTCAACTGCTCTTCCAAGTCCTTTGCTGTCTCTGACAGAATTACAATTTCATCGGCGAACCTCAAAATTTTTATTTCTTCTCCGTGGATTTTAATACCTACACCGAAATTTTCTTTGGTTTCCTTTAATGCCTGCTCAATATACAGATTGAATAACATCGGGGATAGGCTACAACCCTGTCTCACTCCCTTCCCAACCACTGCTTCCCTTTCATACCCCTCGACTCTTATAACTGCCATCTGCTTTCTGTACAAATTGTAAATAGCCTTTCGCTCCCTGTATTTTACCCCTGCCACCTTCAGAATTTGAAAGAGAGTATTCGAGTCAACATTGTCAAAAGCTTTCTCTAAGTCTACAAATACTAGAAACGTAGGTTTGCCTTTACTTACTCTTTCTTATAAGATAAGTCGTAGGGTCAGTATTGCCTCACGTGTTCCAACATTTCTACGGAATCCAGACTGATCTTCCCAGAGATCGGCTTCTATTAGTTTTTCCATTCGTCTGCAAAGAATTCGCGTTAGTATTTTGCAGCTGTGACTTATTAAACTGATAGTTCGGTAATTTTCACATCTGTCAACACCTGCTTTCTTTGGGATTGGAATTATTATATTTTTCTTGAAGTCAAGTACCCTCAAAGACACCAACCACATTTCAAATCCTTTTTGGATGTTGGTGTGATCATGGGTCCTTTCAGACGGACGAATGTGCAGGCAGACGCCAGAAACGAGCCTATCGTGTAAAATATTAAAAGTATATTACATTATTCCAGCTAGTTTTGTAGCTTTCATTTTCAGTTTTACGTACGTTGTTTCATTCCACAAAGGTTTTTCTCCGCAATCCTTTCTGTCCAACAATGATTTTATAAATCACAATCAGAGTTCTGTAATAAGCCAAGACAAAATTATATGGAAGGAACTAATACTGAAAACAAATGATTATTTCGTATACATTATGGCTGCAACGGCGGACGTGGTGAAAACGTGGCCGGTCACAGACGTCGCGAATTTCCTGCTCCGCGTTGTCTACAGCACGGAAGATGTTCAGCTCACCCGCCGGCGATTGAAATGTAGCCTGCCAGCCGCCCGACTAATGACCTCACCTGTAACCTGTCCAAACGGCCTTCACAGTTCACATTCCTCGCTTCTCTGATCCAGGCAGCGCCGTAAAAAAATGTATTACAATCCACAGCCTCTTTAAAGTAACTAATAATTTTCAATCATTAATGTGATTGAATTGATCAGAAACCTAGAAACCTGTACACATCTGTGCATCAAACCGATAGTAGTATTCGGCATAAACTTCACGCTTTCCTGCAGATTGCTTCGTATAGCAGCACTTTTCTAAAAAAAAGAAAAAAGAAAAACGTGCAGTTTGCCCAAACTCAGTTACTGTGTGCAGATTCTGATGTAGCTTTACTATCTGCTATCTGAATATTGTCGCACTTTCATGTGTAATATCTGTTTTGTAAATAGTTCACTGTATACGATAGTGACAGGAGTTCACGTGTTTTTTATGATACTGATCACAACAAAATAAAGTTAGAATATGAGACTCAATATCGATACGTTGGAATGTAATGGAGGATTTTAGCTTACTTTATAGAGAATTAATACAGTGTACCGTCTTTTACGTTCTGCCAGTAAGATAACACCCGTTATTTGTCTTTTTTCTGTTTTTGTTTTATGTCGTTGTTACATATTCTTTAGATGTGGGGCAACAGCTTAGTTGAAGGAAGCTGAGACAGTTATGGCCTAAATCAGACTTGCAGGATAAGTTTGAACGACAGATCGAGTGAATATTAACAGCTGCTCGCAACAATGTGACGTGAATTAGTCTGTGTCCGAACAAAGGCATGAGGTCAGATGTCAACCAAAGTTCACTGTATACCCACCTAATTTTATCGCAGGAACAAAAGGGAAAGAAAAGCAACGTCAGATTTTTTACAAAAATGAAAAAAAAGGAAGAAAAGAACATATGGTTTTAACTCATAAAACAAAAAATTACGCTTGCGCAAGGCACACCTTTTCACGTGGAAACACACCTCTACACTACAATTAAATCTGTTTGTCACCTAGGACAACAACGCAGGAAACTTGAACAAATGCTTACTTGTAAGGAACCATACAAAATGTTGGAAAAGATTGACCGAGAATATTTTTATGTGCTCTTAAAGAACCAAATGTTGACTAAAGGTATTGGGTGATCAAAAGTCAGTATAAATTTGAAAACTTAATAAACCACGGGATAGTGTAGATAGAGAGTTAAAAGTTGACACACATGCTTGAAATGACATGGGGTTTTATTATAACAAAAAAAAAGTTCACAAAATGACGCGTGAAAGATCTCTTGCGCGCATCGTTTGGTAATAATCGTGTGCTCAGCCGCCACTTTCGTCATGCTTGGCCTTCCAGCTCCCCAGACCTTAGTCCGTGCGATTATTGGCTTTGGGATTACGGGAAGTCGCAAGTGTATCGTGATCGACCGACATCTCTGGGGATGCCAATGCCCCACCATAACTCCGGACATGCCTTACAGTGCTGTTCACAACATTATTCCTCGACTACAGCTATTGTTGAGGAATGATGGTGGACATATTGAGCATATCCTGAAAAGAACATCATCTTTGTTTTGTCTTACTTTGTTATGCTAATTATTGCTATTCTGATCAGATGAAGCGCCATCAGTCGGACATTTTTTGAATTTTGTATTTTTTTGGTTCTAATAAAACCCCATGTCTTTCCAAGCATGTGTGTCAATTTGTACCTCTCTATCTACATTATTCAGTGATTTATTCAGTTTTCAAATTTACACTGACTTTTTGATCACCCGGTATAACTGAGGAAACGGAAATCGCGTTGCTGTGAGTATCGAAAACCAAACAAAATTCTTCGTGTACAACGCGAGAAGCGAAGTCACTCAGGAGACAAATCAGACAGCCTCAAGAGAAAAGCCCATAGAACTTTCTTACAAAACCAACACAATGGCATAATCAGACAAGTTGTGTTGTGGAGCAGGGTGATATCGTGCCATACACCAGGCTCAATTACATCCACAGCGTTACCTACATGTGAAACATATTTTACACATAGGACTACTGTTATAGACCATTTTAACTGTTCTGGCAAATCCTGACGTAAATTACCCGATCGTATAGCCGCGCGCGTTAAAACACCGATTCCGTGATGGATCGAATCCGTCCGGCCGGCCGTGGTGGCCGAGCGGTTCTAGGCGCTTCAGTCCGGAACCACGTGGCTGCTACGGTCGCAGGTTCGAATCCTGCCTCGGGCATGGATGTGTGTGATGTCCTTGGTTGGTTAGGTTTACGTAGTTCTAAGTCCAGGGGACTGATGACCTTAGATGTTAAGTCCTGTAGTGCTTAGAGCCATTTGAACATTCAGTAAATATCTGCGGTAGTGTCTCCTATTGTATAGTGCATTTAAATGTAAGTACAGTTACTGTTATTATCAGTTAATCATCCGCTCACAAAGACCACACATCGTCACCCAGTTGCAGTGTTATAGCTTTAGGGTCACTGAGGGTGGCAGCGATCTGAAGCGGAGAACAGCTGACACGAAATGATACGCATGGTGCCGATTTTTAACGATCGGTACTTCGGGAGCCAGCGGCTACCTCTCATTACAGATGTCGGACATCGCAGGCTGGTAAAGGAGGACAGGCGTTGAAATGTGGCGAAGCTAACATCAGACTTAAATGCTGGGCAGAACACAATTGTGTCTGAACACACAGTTCACCGGACACTCCTAATGATGGGCCTCCGCTCCCGACGATCTATGCATGTGCCAATGTTAACACAACGCCGTCGGCAACTACGACTGAAATAGGCACGTGACTATCGGCACTGGACATTGGCGCAGTGGCAGAACGTTGCATGGTCTGATGAACCCCGTTACCTTCTTCATCACGCCGATAGGAAGACGCGAATCCGTCGGTCTTCGAGGAAGACAGTCCCTTGACACCTGTACTGCGGGCGACTCCGTTATGCTCTGGGGAACATTCACATGGGAATCCATGGGTCCAATGGAGCTCGTGCAAGGCACCACGACGGCCAAGAAGTATCGTACACTTGTTGCAGACACGTACACCCCTTCATGGCGATCATGTTTCCCGATGGCAGTGGCATTTTTCAACAAGATAATGCGCCATGTCACAAGGCCAGGAGTGTGATGGAGTGTTTCGATGAACACAGTGGCGAGTTCCAATTGATGTGCTGGCCCCCGAGATCGCCCATCGAACAAAAAGGTTCAAATGGCTCTGAGCACTATGGGACTTAACATCTCAGGTCATCAGTCCCCTAGAACTTAGAACTACTTAAACCTAACTAACCTAAGGACATCACACACACCCATGTCCGAGGCAGGATTCGAACTTGCGACCGTAGCGGTCGCGCGGTTCCAGACTGAAGCGCCTAGAAGCGCTCGGCCACCAGCGGCCGGCCCGATCGAACACATTTGGGACGTGATTGAACGTGGCGTCCCGGAATTTACGGGAATTAGATGACCTGTGAGTGCATGGGTGGTGTCAACTCCCTCCAGCGACCTACAAATACCTCATTGCTTCCGTGCCACGACGCTGTTATCCATGCCAAAGGTAGACATACCAGCTATTAGGTAGGTGATCATAATGTTCCGGCTGATCGGTGTATAAAAAATGTTCAAATGTGTGTGAAATCTTATGGGACTTAACTGCTAAGGTCATCAATCCCTAAGCTTACACACTACTTAACCTAAATTATCCTAAGGACAAACACACACATGCCCGAGGGAGGACTCGAACCTCCGCCGGGACCAGCCGCACAGTCCATGACTGCAGCGCCCTAGACCGCTCGGCTATCGGTGTATAAACAGTCAGCATTAACGTTACGAAGGTACTCTGCATACTGTAGTATTGACGAATTCATGGATTTTATTATTTGATCGTCAGGATGAAGACACGTCACGAGTTTTGTATAGCTTCCAACACGAAGTTGTAACAACGAATAGTAAATACACTTGATTTTGACTTTCTGTTAAAATGTCCGTTCATTATACCTAAAATGCATTCGCAGTTGCGAATACAAGCAACCATAAGCTGTATAAAGGAATGACGACAGTGAAAATTTGAACCGGACCGGGATTCGAACCCGGATTTCCCGCTTTACGCCAGCAGTCACCTTAATCGCTTTGGCTATCCGTGCACGACTCACGGCCACGCCCAAACTTCCAAATGTCGTCGTTGTTGCGTCACAACCTGTACTTGTACACACATAATGTATTAATTGAAAGTCGCTGCCTGGTACCGGCACTTATACGATACTGCAGTGCCTGTGTCGTTAAGAAGAACGATTCAATTGTTCGTTCGTACCCTTTTCCTTTGAAAGTGACGTAAGCCCATTTGTAATCTATAGTTGTGCAGCCGCTAACACGATTCTCCGCGAACGGGAAATGAGATTGAGCGGCATGTCGCTTAGCCTTAATTGTCTCCCAATTATGCTACCAGCAAAACAATAACGTATAATGTATTTACGTATCAGCCAGTCGCAACGAACAGCTATGAATACATTAATGAATACGTTCATTATACCTAAAATGCATTCGCAGTTGCGAATACAAGCAACCATAAGCTGTATAAAGGAATGACGACAGTGAAAATTTGAACCGGACCGGGATTCGAACCCGGATTTCCCGCTTTACGCCAGCAGTCACCTTAATCGCTTTGGCTATCCGTGCGCGACTCACGGCCACGCCCAAACTTCCAAATGTCGTCGTTGTTGTGTCACAACCTGTACTTGTACACACATAATGTATTAATTGAAAGTCGCTGCCTGGTACCGGCACTTATACGCTACTGCAGTGCCTGTGTCGTTAAGAAGAACGATTCAATTGTTCGTTCGTACCCTTTTCCTTTGAAAGTGACGTAAGCCCATTTGTAATCTATAGTTGTGCAGCCGCTAACACGATTCTCCGCGAACGGGAAATGAGATTGAGCGGCATGTCGCTTAGCCTTAATTGTCTCCCAATTATGCTACCAGCAAAACAATAACGTATAATGTATTTACGTATCAGCCAGTCGCAACGAACAGCTATGAATACATTAATTTTCTGTGAACATTCAACGAGAGAGCTCTCTGGGCAAATGAGAATTTGTGATTATTTTAGTAAAGGCCAGCATATTAAAATACACTCCTGGAAATGGAAAAAAGAACACATTGACACCGGTGTGTCAGACCCACCATACTTGCTCCGGACACTGCGAGAGGGCTGTACAAGCAATGATCACACGCACGGCACAGCGGACACACCAGGAACCGCGGTGTTGGCCGTCGAATGGCGCTAGCTGCGCAGCATTTGTGCACCGCCGCCGTCAGTGTCAGCCAGTTTGCCGTGGCATACGGAGCTCCATCGCAGTCTTTAACACTGGTAGCATGCCGCGACAGCGTGGACGTGAACCGTATGTGCAGTTGACGGACTTTGAGCGAGGGCGTATAGTGGGCATGCGGGAGGCCGGGTGGACGTACCGCCGAATTGCTCAACACGTGGGGCGTGAGGTCTGCACAGTACATCGATGTTGTCGCCAGTGGTCGGCGGAAGGTGCACGTGCCCGTCGACCTGGGACCGGACCGCAGCGACGCACGGATGCACGCCAAGACCGTAGGATCCTACACAGTGCCGTAGGGGACCGCACCGCCACTTCCCAGCAAATTAGGGACACTGTTGCTCCTGGGGTGGACCATTCGCAACCGTCTCCATGAAGCTGGGCTACGGTCCCGCACACCATTAGGCCGTCTTCCGCTCACGCCCCAACATCGTGCAGCCCGCCTCCAGTGGTGTCGCGACAGGCGTGAATGGAGGGACGAATGGAGACGTGTCGTCTTCAGCGATGAGAGTCGCTTCTGCCTTGGTGCCAATGATGGTCGTATGCGTGTTTGGCGCCGTGCAGGTGAGCGCCACAATCAGGACTGCATACGACCAAGGCACACAGGGCCAACACCCGGCATCATGGTGTAGGGAGCGATCTCCTACACTGGCCGTACACCACTGGTGATCGTCGAGGGGACACTGAATAGTGCACGGTACATCCAAACCGTCATCGAACCCATCATTCTACCATTCCTAGACCGGCAAGGGAACTTGCTGTTCCAACAGGACAATGCACGTCCGCATGTTTCCCGTGCCACCCAACGTGCTCTAGAAGGTGTAAGTCAACTACCCTGACCAGCAAGATCTCCGGATCTGTCCCCCATTGAGCATGTTTGGGACTGGATGAAGCGTCGTCTCACGCGGTCTGCACGTCCAGCACGAACGCTGGTCCAACCGAGGCGCCAGGTGGAAATGGCATGGCAAGCCGTTCCACAGGACTACATCCAGCATCTCTACGATCGTCTCCATGGGAGAATAGCAGCCTGCATTGCTGCGAAAGGTGGATATACACTGTACTAGTGCCGACATTGTGCATGCTCTGTTGCCTGTGTCTATGTGCCTGTGGTTCTGTCAGTGTGATCATGTGATGTATCTGACCCCAGGAATGTGTCAATAAAGTTTCCCCTTCCTGGGACAATGAATTCACGGTGTTCTTATTTCAATTTCCAGGAGTGTAGTAGCCTCGGACGTTTGAATACGACCGGCACGCCGCTGCACGACGAGAGATACGAAAAGCAGCGCCGCCGGATGAATGAAGTATGAATACGAGCGCCGCCCCACGGCTAGAAAAACATTTATCAGTGCCGGCTTAAACGTGTTAAATATAAGTACAATTACCGTTATTAGTAAATTAATCATCTGCTCACACAGATAACACAACAACAACATTTTTGTCAGGCAATTACAGTGTTACAACCTTGAATCGCTCAGTGTGGCAGCAATCTGACACACAGAACAGTTGACATAAAGTGATTCGAATGATGCCGACTTTTAACGATCAGTACCTGGAGGCCGGAGGACAATATATTGCAGTCTTACTATAGTTATTCTATTGAGGGTTCGTAGCCCACTAATTTGTGCAGATTACTAATAAAATCAGTAAATATACGGCCCGAAGTGCCTCGTCACAATGTCAGTATTGACCCTTGGGCAAAGAAGTTCGACGACCACTGTTTTACACGAACAGTCACTTCACAAAAGGAATCAACACGCATCGCCAAGCGAAAAACAGCATGCTGACGTCAAAACAGGAAACGTTTCACATTTAGACTGCTTACAGCGCCATATTTCATCTGCTGGCAGAAAGTGTAACTACTATTTTTTTCTCTATACTCCGCAGGCGTACCGTCCTGGAATGTATACATCCCGCACAGCATCAATCGGATCATCATCAGTTTGTTTATAACCATTCGGTATAACGGATCTGTAGACATTATTTTCAACGCAGAGTCGTCAAACACCAGTATAACACGTCATCGTCGCCACACTATCTTCGAATCCTGCAACAAGGTGAAGTGCAACCAAATAGAGATTTTTGAAAAAAAGTGCGAAATCGGATCAGGCTCTCAAATGCAAAAGTAATGTAGTACCTGGATTCTCTTTAAAATGAGGTGTTCCAATGGTAATGTCGTAATTTGTCAATTCACGATAATGTTGCCATGTAACAATATCAACATATGCAAGTTGTATTTGCTCCACATTCCTCCCTATAATTTTTCCACTATTTAGTAACATAGTTAATTCAGTGGCTCTGCCATGTTTTGCTGATTTCGATTTCTCGCGTAGTAAATAAATGACTTTGCTAAGTAAACATTTGCAACCAGCCATTATATGGCTTACACACAAACCTATCAATTCAAAAAATGGTTCAAATGGTTCGGAGCACTATGGGACTTAACATCTATGGTCATCAGTCCCCTAGAACTTAGAACTACTTAAACCTAACTAACCTAAGGACATCACACACATCCATGCCCGAGGCAGGATTCGAACCTGCGACCGTAGCAGTCGCGCGGCTCCGGACTGAGCGCCTAGAACCGCTAGACCACCGCGGCCTACCAAACCTATCATAATTGTGCATTGTTCTGATCGGCGAAGAACTGCAGCCTGCACGGTATTCGAATTCAAGAGCTGGTGTACATGTGTTTGGGACAGTAGTGCTTAAAATACACTACTAGCCATTAAAATTGCTACACCAGGAAGAAATGCAGATGATAAACGGGTATTCATTGGACAAATATATTATACTAGAACTGACATGTGATTACATTTTCACGCAATTTGAGTGTTTAGATCCTGAGAAATCAGTACTCAGAACAACCACCTCTAGCCGTAATAACGGCGTTGATACGCCTGGGAATTGAGTCAAACAGAGCTTGGATGGCGTGTACAGGTACAACTGGCCATGCAGCTTCAACACGATTCCACAGTTCATCAAGAGAAGTGACTGGCGTATTGTGACGAGCCAGTTGCTCGGCCACCATTGACCAGACGTTTTCAATTGGTGAGAGATTTGGAAAATGTGCTGGCCAGGGCAGCAGTCGAACATTTTCTGTATCCAGAAAGGCCTGTACGGGACCTGCAACATGCGGTCGTGCATTATTCTACTGAAATGTAGGGTTTCGCAGGGATCGAATGAAGGGTAGAACCACGGGTCGTAACACATCTGAAATGTAACGTCCACTGTTCAAAGTGCCGTCAATGCGAACAAGAGGAGACCAAGACGTGTAACCAATGGCACCCCATACCATCACGCCGGGTGATACGCCAGTCTAGCGATGACGAATACACGCTTCCAATGTGCGTTCACCGCGATGTCACCCAACACGGATGCGACCATCATGATGCTATAAACAGAACCTGGATTCATCCGAAAAAATGACATTTTGCCATTCGTGCACCCAGGTTTGTCGTTGAGTACACCATCACAGGCGCTCCTGTCTGTGACGCAGCGTCAAGGGTAACCGCAGCCACGGTCTCCGAGCCGATAGTCCATGCTGCTGCAAACGTCGTCGAATTGTTCGTACAGATGGTTGTTGTCTTGCAAACGTCCCCATCTGTTGACTCAGGGATCGAGACGTGGCTGCACGATCCGTTACAGCCATGCGGATAAGATGCCTGTCATCTCGACTGCTAGTGATACGAGGCCGTTGGGATCCAGCGCGGGGTTCCGTATTACCCTCCTGAACCCACCGATTCCATATTCTGCCAACAGTCATTGGATCTCGACCAACGCGAGCAGCAATGTCGCGATACGATAAACCGCAATCGCGATAGGCTACAATCAGACCTTTATCAAATTCGGAAACGTGATGGTACGCATTTCTCCTCCTTACACGAGGCATCACAACAACGTTTCACCAGGCAACGCCGGTCAACTGCTGTTTGTGTATGAGAAATCGGTTGGAAACTTTCCTCATGTCAGCACGTTGTAGGTGTAGCCACCAGCGCCAACCTTGTGTGAATGTTCTGAAAAGCTAATCATTTGCATATCACAACATCTTCTCCCTGTCGGTTAAATTTCGCGTCTGTAGCACGTCATCTTCGTGGTGTAGCAATTTTAATGGCCAGTAGTGTAATACGCGAGTTGCATGGGTTGGGCGCTTTGGTGTATCTCGAGTATATGAATGCGTTTCTGGGTACATCCTCAGCATTGGTACTACACACCAATGAGCCAAAACATTATGACCACCAGTTTAATAGCGTGTTGGTCAACTTTTCACACACAGTGCAGTAGCGATTCTGCTTGGCATGGGCTCTACAAGTCATTGATAGGTTTCCAGAGGTAAGTGGCTTCAAATATCTACTCACAGGTCACTAAATTCCCACAAATTACGTAACGGTGGTCTGTTGGCACGTAGCTGGCACTCTGTATGGGTTGCAATGGGTACAGATCAGCGAGATTTGCTGGCTAAGACAGCAAGGTGAGTTCACTATCATGTTCCTCAAACCGCTGCAGCACGATTCTGGCCATATGTCGCCGAGAGTTATCCTGCTGGAAGATGTCACCGCTATCAGAGAAGACCTTAACCGTGAAGGGATGCAGGTGGTCCGCTATAATGTTCACGTAGTTAACTGCTGTGATGATACCTTCGAGTACTACCATAGGTCTCGTGGAAGCCCAACTCAGTGTTCCTCATAGCATAATTCCGTTCTCACCGGCCTGCATCTGTGGAGTGGTGCACGCTTCAAGCATCCATTCGCCTGGATGGCTGTGTGTAAGGACCCAACCATCGACCTGATGTAACAAGAAATGCGATTCATGCGACGAGCGACTCATTTCTATTGATTCACGGTGAAAACTCAGTGATGCTGAGTTCACTATAGTTGTAACCGACGAAGTCGCTGGGTAAACACAGGAAGACGTCAGGGTCGTGTGATGTGGCGCTTCTTGTTCAACAACTGTCTTTGAACGGCGCGCTCCGAAACACTTGTGCCTGCATCGGCTTTGTGCTCTGTCGTCAGATCTGTCATAGACCGTTGCCTGCCCTGTATTACACGGTGGGGGATCCTCCGACCTCTACGTTTCGTGATGAGACGTGGACGTCCAGTACCATACGGCCTACGCGTTATTCCACCATCCTTCAACCAGTTTCCATAGGCGTTCACGACAGTAGTACGCTAGAAGCCCACCAGCTTCGCCGCTCCAGAAATTCTCGTTTCCAGCCGTAGCTCCACAACATCTACATCTACATCTACATTTATACTCCGCAAGCCACCCAACGGTGTGTGGCGGAGGGCACTTTACGTGCCACTGTCATTACCTCCCTTTCCTGTTCCAGTCGCGTATGGTTCGCGGGAAGAACGACTGCCGGAAAGCCTCCGTGCGAGGTCGAATCTCTCTAATTTTACATTCGTGATCTCCTCGGGAGGTGCAAGTAGGGGGAAGCAATATATTCGATACCTCATCCAGAAACGCACCCTCTCGAAACCTGGACAACAAGCTACACCGCGATGCAGAGCGCCTCTCTTGCAGAGTCTGCCACTTGAGTTTGCTAAACATCTCCGTAACGCTATCACGCTTACCAAATAACCCTGTGACGAAACGCGCCTCTCTTCTTTGGATCTTCTCTATCTCCTCTGTCAACCCGACCTGGTACGGATTCCACACTGCTGAGCAATACTCAAGTATAGGTCGAACGAGTGTTTTGTAAGCCACCTCCTTTGTTGATGGACTACATTTTCTAAGGACTCTCCCAATGAATCTCAACCTGGCACCCGTCTTGCCAACAATTAATTTTATATGATCATTCCACTTCAAGTCGTTCCGCAGGCATACTCCCAGATATTTTACAGACGTAGCTGCTACCAGTGTTTGTTCCGCTATCATATAATCATACAATGTGCCCTTTGCCAAAACCGCTTATATCAATGGATTTCTGCATTTGTGGCCCGTATTAGCGGTATAATTACTGCCCATTCATCTCTCTTCCGCTTACATTCTTTCCTTACTGCGTCACGTGCCCGAAACACCACCAGGAGGCAATCAACCTCGCGGTAGGCAGTGGTCATGATGTTTTGGCTCATCAGCGTATACTTGTGGCAACTATAGTATATCAGAGAGTGGTGTTTATTCACTTTCCTTTATCCTGGTCTTTTCATGCTGGAGAAAACGTATGAAGTGAGTATTTGTGTACAACTTTATTACCTTTGAGTTGCACAGTCAATTTAATTTCATTCTTTTCACCTCAGAATCCCACACATAGACTTAATCACTGTTAACAAACACACTCAAGTTCAACCAGTGAAACATAACAAGATTAGATCATCACCTGATTACTCCGTCATTTTTTTTCTTCTCGTGGCTTCAAAACGCCGCATGGGTCTTTGCCTTCTTAATTTCTTCCATTCTGCCCTCTCGTTTACTTTCCTATTGCATCCTCTGATTCCTGGTGCTCATATGTTTTCTTCCATGTCGTCTACCGATCGTTTACATGGTCTTCCTTTTAATTTTCTTCCTGTCGGTTTCCATTGGAAGACCTTTTTTGTAGTTCTCGTGTCCTCCATCCTTAGAAGATGTCCCAACCGAGCTATTCTATTACTCTGCATTAACCTCCTTGTATGAGACGATCCAACTCATCATTGGCCCTTGCTCTCCAGGTACAATCACAATTTCGGATCCCTCCTCCAATTTTCCGTAGCATTCTTCGTTCAAAAATTCTCAGTTGCTGATCATTAGCGTCCCTGCTTCACATCCATATGTAGCCACTGCCCTAATCATAACCTTATATATAGTCATTTTGAGCTGTTGATTTACCATCCTAGATGTCATTTACACTACTTTCATTTAGGATGAGTATTCCTGTTGTGATATTCCTCGGTATTTATTTTCTAAAAATTCCTTAGACGACTATAGTCGTGAGCTGGAATGCAGGAATCGGTATTTCAAGCGCACTCAAATAAAAAAAAGGAAAAACGATTCACCAGGAAGAAATTATCCGAATGGGACAGAAATCGGTAAATATGATGTACATGTACAGAGAAACTATCACAGTTTCAGAAAAACTGGGTGCTTTATTCAAGAGAAAGATCTGCACAAGAAGAACAAGTCAATGACGCCTTGGTCAACCTGTGGCCCTTGTGCAAGCAATTACTCGGCTTGGCATTGGGTGATAAACTTGTTGGATGCCCTCCTGAAGCATATCGTACCAAATTATGTCCAGCTGACGTGTTATATCTTACAAATCCCGAAGTGGTAGGAGCACACTGCCCATAAAGCTCCAAACTTTTTTCAGCTGGGAAGAGATTCGATGACAAGCGGCAGAAACTCTCACCCTTTACAGGCGGACATTATCTTGCTGAAATATGAACACCGGGTGGCCTGCCATGAAGGGCAACAAAACGTAATGTAGAATATTGTGGAGTAACAACTGTGCTGTAAGCGTGCCGCGGATGATAGCCGAAGGCGTCCTACTATGAGAAGCTATTGTCCCCAGACCATCAGTCCTTGTCGGGCCGTATGGCGGACGACAGCTCGGTTGGTATCCCACTGCTGTCCGGGGTGCCTCCAAACACCTCTTCGCTGGTCATCAGGGCTCACTTCGAAGCGGGACTCATCACTGAAGATAACTGTGGTCCAGTCAGTGAGATTCCAGGCCGAAGACGTGTGTGGTGACGCCCCAACAGCGGTGGGACACCAACATACGGCCTGACAACCAGGAGCGATAATCTGGCGTTCCATTTCTTTTCATAGCAGGGCCACTTCCGTTGCCATTCGTCCTTACGGCACAGAGGAATGTCGACGATATTCTACGCCCCGTTTTGTTACTCTTCATGTCAAACCATCCTGAGCTTACATTTCAGCAAGATAATGCCCGCCCACACACACACGGCGAGAGTTTCTACTGCTTGTCCTCGTGCTTGCCAAACCCTGTCTTGACCGGCAAGGAAGACAGCTCTCTCCCCAGCTGAGAACATTTGGAGCATTATGGGCAGGACCCTCGAACTAGTTCGAGATTTTGACTATAACGAACTGATTGGACAGAATTTGGACGATATGCCTCAGAAGGACATCCAACAATTCTGTCAATCAATGCCAAACCGAATCACTGCTTGCGTAAAGGCCAGAGGTGCACCAAGGCGCTACTGACCTGATCATTTTGTGAAGCTCTTTCTCTCGATTAAATCATCCAATTTTCCTGAAACTGTAATTATTTGTTTGTCTTTACATGTACATCCCGTTTACCAATTTCTGTCCGATGCGGATAATTCCTTCATGGCGTGCTTTTTTTCTGTCGTAAGTGTATGCTACCACTTGTGCTGGCTTTCTTTGCATACGCTCAATGTCCCGTAATAGTCATATGTGGTGTGGGTCTCACACATTATGGCAAAACTCTAGAATCGACCACGCGAGAGCTTTGCAATGTCTTTTGCAGAGTCGTTGCATTTTCCTAGTGTCCTACAAATGTACCGAAGTGCGCCCCCTGTTTTATCTACGACTGAGCATTTGTGATTATTCCGCTTCATATCTCCACAAACTGCTACACCCAGGTATTCCTACGAGTTGATTGATTCTAATTGTGAGTCACTGGTAGTGTAGTCACAACACATTGCTAGGTGGCGCAGTGGTTAGCACACTGGCCTCGTATTCGGAAAGAGGACGGTTTAAATCAGCGTTCTGCCATCCAGATTCACGTTTTCCGTGGCTTCACCGCTCAGGCAAATGCCAGGATGGTTCCTTTGAAAGGATGCGGCCCAGTTCCTTCATATCCGAAAGAACAGATACCATCTTAGTATATACATATGTAGTTAAGGCTCACCGGCCACTTGACCATCTTCTTCTTCTGTGCGGTCCGCAGCTCATGGTCGTGCGGTAGCGTTCTCGCTTCCCGCGCCCGGGTTCCCGGGTTCGATTCCCGGCGGGGTTAGGGATTTTCTCTACCTCGTGATGACTGGGTGTTGTGTGGTGTCCTTAGTTTAGTTAGGTTTAAGTAGTTCTAAGTTCTAGGGGACTGATGACCATAGATGTTAAGTCCCATAGTGCACAGAGCCATTTGAACCATTTCTTCTGTGCGAATGCACAATCAGTGCCCGAACTCTTACGGGAATCGGTAACGCGCCGCGAGTAATGAGTATAATGGGCGGGGGCACTACGAATGTAGTGCGGGACAAAACGTTGAGAATGTGGGTTTCGCGGGAAGCGTGCCAGAGATAAATCCCTACAGGCGCGCTATCCTCTGTGTCCTCAGTGGCTCAGATGGAGCCAGCACGGTAGCTCAGCGTGTTCGGTCAGAGGTGTAATGTGCCCTCTGTAATAAAAAAACTGAGTTAACAGATCAACAACGAACTTAAATGGATGTCTTACGACGTCCGCCCCGAGCAGATGCAACGAACTAAAGCAAACAAAATGGAAAAAAACGAAAAGATGGATGGAGCGTCTGCCATGTAAGCAGGAGATCCCGGGTTCGAGTCCCGGTCGGGCACACATTTTCATCTGTCCCCGTTGACGTATGTCAACGCCTGTAAGCAACTAAGGGTGTTCATTTCATTGTAAGTCCGAGCTTTTTCTCTGTCTCTAATAACCTTAATGTCGACGGAACATTAAATCCTAAGCTTCCTTTTTTCCTGTAGTCGTATGATACTACAATTCTGCGTTTTGTCTCGAATTATACATTTCTGAATATTTAAAGCAAGTTGCCAGTCTTTCTTTGAACCACTTTGAAATATTATCACGATCTCACTGAATATATTTGCAGTTTCTTTCGGGTAGAAATTAATTATAGATGACTGAATCGTCTGAAATAAGTCTGAGGTTACTATCAACACAGTCTGCGAGGCTATTATTATACACACATCAAAAAAAGTTTTGTATCACCTCGGTCCCGAGAGTTCCGTAACCTGTACAGAAAATTGGAATAGAGATCAACATAAACATGATTTCCGCCCTTTTTATTGCTTATGAAAACCACATATTGCATTTTGTACCACCATATACCGAGACCTTCAGAGGTGCTGGTCCAGATTGCTGTACACACTGGTACCTCGAATACCCAGTAGCACGTCCTCTTGCATTGATGCATGCATGTATTCGTCGTGGCATACTATCCACACGTTCATAAAGGTACTGTTGTTTCAGATTGTCCCACTCCTCAACAGCGATTCGGCGTAGATCCCTCAGAGTGGTTGGTGGGTCACGTCGTCCATAAACAGCACTTTTCAGTCTATCCAAGGCATGTTCGATAGGGTTCATGTCTGGAGAACATGCTGGCCACTCTAGTCGAACCCTAATCCGTAGGTAGCGGTCATCCACTGCAGTAGTAGCCCTTGAGCGGCCTGAGCGAGGCATGTCATCGACAGTTCATGTCTCTCTGTATCTCCTCCATGTCCGAACAACATCGCTTTGGTCACTCCGAGACGCCTGGACACTTCCCTTGTTGAGAACCCTTCCTGGCACAAAGTAATAATGCGGACGCGATCGAACCGCGGTATTGACCATCTAGGCATGGTTGAACTACAGACAACACGAGCCGTGTACCTCCTTCGTGGTGGAATGACTGGAACTGATCCGCTGTCGGACCCCCTCCATCTAATAGGCGCTGCTCATGCATGGTTGTTTACATCTTTGGACGGGTTTAGTGACATCTCTGAACAGTCAAAGGGACTGTGTCTGTGATACAATATCCACAGTCAACGTTTATCTTCAGGACTTCTGGGAACCGGGGTGATGCAAAAACTTTTTTTGATGTGTGTGCAACATGAACAGCAAAGGGCCCAACACACTTCCCTGGAGCGTTCTTGAAGTTACTCCTTTATCTGTGGGTCACCTTGAGTCAGTATCGATACCTTGCATTAAGAGGTCAAAAATATCCAACCAGCAGAGCACTTGCTCAGTTCAGAGACCTCGTAACAACCTATGAGCCAGACTGTGTATGGCCATCGACAAGAGTTTACCATGGATTTTTGATGATCAAACAAGTGCATTCCCCTCCCACAGAGGCAACTGTGAGTGGACCACACAGTAGTGAGGTACAATGCTGTTGGTGATTGAATTGCTCTTTGACTGATCAGTGCTTCTTGTCATGTAGTTACCTGTTGCGCTTCTGGGACACATCACAACCCTGCGAATATTCTTTTTTGTTGTCATTGTTGTTGTAATCTTCAGCCTAAAGACATGTTTGGTGCAGCTCTCCACGGCTAGTCTATCCAGGGCAAAGGTTTCGACTACGAATAAATGCTGCACCATACATATATTTGAACCTGCTTACAGTATTCATCCCTTGGTCTCCCTTCACAATTTGTACCCCCACACTTCCCTCCATTAACAGACAGACAATTTCTTGATGCCGAAGGATGTGCCCTATCAACTGATCCCTTCTTTTAGTCAGCTTGTGCCACAAATTTCCAGTCTTTCCTGTTCGATTCAGCAACTCCTCATTAGTTACTCGATCTACCCATATGATGTTCGTCATTCTTCTGTTACTCAACATTTCATAACCTTTTTTATGCTCATCTTGCCTGAACTGCTTATCGTCACGTTTCACTTCCATACAAGGCTATACTCCAGACAAATGCCTTTAGAAAAGACTTCCTAACACTTAAATTTATCTTAGAGTAGCTCAGTGCCCGGCATTGCTCAGGTATATATTTATCCCAATTCTGTTACTCCATCTCCTCCTTCTCCCCCCCCCCCCCTTTCCGTTCATTTCCTCTTCTCTCCTATCGGTCCATCTCTTCCACTCCCCACTCTCTGTCCTCTCCTCCTGCCCCCCCCCCTCTCTCTCTCTCCCCATTTATTTTAGGGCAATCACGTAAAACCAAAATCAGAATGGCCGGAAGCGGAATTGAACCGTCCTCCTCCGGAATGCGAGTCCAGACATTCGGTGGTATATGTAAATACTGTCTGCAAATGTGTTGCGAATAGGATTATTAGTAAAGAAGTAATAAACTAAAATATCATGCCTTACGCAACAGTTTTACTGCACGAACAGCGAAAATGTAGTAATCGATGAAATTCTTCCCTTTCATCATTTTGTGGGAGATGCGAGCGAGAAAAAGTTTCTTAAAGATTTGAAATTATGTGTAAAGTTTGTTGCAAGTCACTAAGTGGTCTCATTCTCAAATACTGGATGAGTGTAGTCTGGCTATTTGTGCATCGTCAGCTATGCTACTTCTTCGCTCCCGCCCTCACCTGTTTGAGAGACAGGTGGTTCTTATCCCCACAGTGGTTCTTTCGAGACAATAAGTGACATGTGTACCAAGTTTGGTTGAAATCGATCCAGTGGTTTAGGAGATGGGTGGATACACATACATACATCGATCCACTTTTATAATATGCATGGGTGTTAACAAAGTACTGATTTTTAGAAGTGTTTTTCTTGCTATAGCCAGTCTGCATTTTATATCCTCTCTACTTTGGCCATCATGTTATTTTACTGCCCAGATAGCAAATCTTATCTACTACTTTTAGACTCTCATTTCCTTATCTAATGCCGTCAGTATCGCCTGATTTAATTCTGTTATGTACCATTACTGTTATTTTTCTTTTGTTGGTGTTCATATAATAGCTTCTTTTCAAAACACTATCCATGCCGTTGAGCTACCATCATGTTTGGAGCACGCACACAACTGCGGTGCAATTATGGCTGTGGTCTATGAATATGCAATCCTGCAACGGTATGTGCACCTTGTCGTGGTATGTACCGACAAGAGTTCTGATATGTGATAATGCCCAAACACACGATGTTATCAGGTCACCTTATAGGGAACACAATATGACGGGGCCTCGCTTTTTTCTGGATTTCAAACATCCCTTATATTGTGGACGTGCCTAGTGTATGTAATTGTTAAGGTCTTCATGGATTTTTCTTCTAGAAGCTAAGCTGGTTTCGATTAAGATCTATTCGCGGTTTCTTACTTTGCCTTGTAGCTGCTGAGTTGAAAGTGCTTATTTTAAAGAAGATTATTGGTATTGTTAGCGTATCAAAGGAGATTCTGCTATTTTTAACTGTTTCGCGAAATACACGTTTTTGTTGAGCTTCATAGGCTGTTCGCTTGGACTTAAGCGACAACTCCTGTAGCGGTCAATACCTGAATTAAATGATTCTTGCTCCAGTCTGAGACAAGAGGCGACCTCCTATTTGTTCGTTTTACAGAATATGTCAACTTCTTCCCGTATTTTTTTGTAGTTACTTTTACCCTCGTGGTCATAATTGCTAGAACTGCATCGCATTCACTAATTTTATTTTATATATTTACGTATTTACTACAGAAGTCACCTTGGGGCGCGTGGCAGAAAGTAATTCGGATACCACTGTCGCATCCTACTTTTCCTGTTCCATTCGCCAATGGCGAGGGGATCGAACAAGTGTTGAGTAACATCTCCATATGAGCTAAAATTTCTCTGACTTTCCCTTCATGATCATTTCGTGCTATGTGCAGGTGTTGGACGAAAATATGGAAACACCACAAACACGATGCATTACCGTGACTAATACGATGAAGTAGGACTGTTGGTATTTAAAACGCCTTCCAGTCGTCTCGGAATGGACAAGTATAGCTCCTGTATGGTTTTCCGCGAAACCTTATACCATTCTTCCTGCAAGATAGTATCATGTTCAGGTAATGATATGAAAATGGACAGCGAGCCAGCATTATTCTCTCCAAAGTAGACCACTTTGAGATCGGGTGACTATGGTGGACAGGGGAGCTGCAACAGTTCATCCTCAAGCTCACAAAACCAGTCCTGGACGAATCGAACTATGTGAACAGAGGCTCTGTTGTGTCGGGACCTAACATCACTGTTGGGGAACAAACATTGTAACATGGGATGGAGCACATCAGCCAAAATGTTCACATAATTGTTCAAATGGCTCTAAGCACTATGAGACTTAACATCTGAGATCATCAGTCCTCTAGAAATTCAAATGTGTGTGAAATATTACGGGACTTAACTGCTAAGGTCATCAGTCCCTAAGCTTACACACTACTTAACCTAAATTATCCTAAGGACAAACACGCACACATCCATGCCCGAGTGAGGACTCGAACCTCCGCCGGGACCAGCCGCACAGTCCATGATTGCAGCGCCTTAGACCGCTCGGCTAAGTCCCCTAGACTTCGAACTACTTAAACCTAACCAACCTAAGGACATCACACACATCCATGCCCGAGGCAGGATTCGAACCTGCGACCGTAGCAGCAGCGCGGCTCCGGACTGATGCGCCTAGAACCGCTCGGTCACATCGGCCGGCATTCGCATAATCCTTGGCAGTAATGCAGTCTTGGGGCCCATGGGCATATCACGACATGACTACCCAGATCATCGCGGAACCCCCGCCATATTTCGCTCTTGGGACATTGCACACGACGGAGTAGCGTGGAGAGCTGCAACAAACCCGTCTTCGGACTGAAGACCACAAAAGCACAGACAGTAAAGCAGAGAGCGGGCTCATTTAATATCAGTCCACGCCAACATGTCTGCGTCTGCTTCAGTGAACTCAGTCCAAAATGGATTCCGCAATCATCAAGTTCTTCAAACAACTCCAGCATCAGGTGTTGCAATTAATTAATGAAGCAGCAGCAGACAGAGTCGTCACAGACAGCAATAACAACAAAATAATAATAATCAAAACACTGTTGGAGCAACAACTACAGTAGAATCATCAATGGCAGCAGAAGACATTAATTGCAGCAGGGCCTGCAACAGCAAGTAGAGTCAACGAAGCAAACCCAGCGCGGCTGCAGTTTCCAGCGATTGATGAGGATAGTGATTTCTGAGACTGCAATTAGCGTCGGTTGATCCTGCAGTTTCGGGAGAGAAACATATCTGATGCTAACTTGCAACGTACCTATTTTCCGTCTTCTAATACACAAATTTATAACTTGATTCAGAAACTGAAACCCTTCGTAGTCCTCACTAGTATTCATATAATGGTATCTGTACCATACTAACAACCAGGCTAAAATTCCTGCAGCGGTGCAGTGCTGCAAAAAACAGTCGTACTCAGCGTAGGTGCCTGATTTCAGATGATTTAGTCGACGTTGTCAGCTTCGTTGCGCGAAGTGTTGTGAGTCGCACGTTGACACTGTCATTCATGACGTCACGGTTCGCTTAACACCCCAAACCGGAGGTTCAGGCTCTAGCGCTAAAATTACCTAACCTGTTTGGAGGAAGTACCATCGCAGTGGCTCACTCCATCTTCCGACACTGCACGAGAAGCAAATGCTACGGGTCCCACGCTATCAGCGCCACGCAGTCACAGTGCTTTTTTCGAAGGACCACGAACAGTTATCAATTTTAACTTAAAATAATAATCCTGTTTAGCGTTATGTGCGCATCATTCTACAGTATTGTAAATAATAAATCACTGACATAAAGCTGTGTTATTTTCGAACGCTCGAAGAATACATTCGTCATCTTTCTGCTTTATTAAAACACATTTTACATATTACGAACTCAAGCCACAGTATTGTCGACAGAGATTGTTTGATTTAAATTGTAAACAACGCTCGCTGAAAAATCGTTGGTTAATATACCCTCGCACCAGACGGCATAAGCACTATGTGAAACAGTCGGACTGACAAAATTCATATAAGGTTAGTGATAAAACAGCTCTGGTGGCGCTGTTTTCGCTATCCTTTTTCACGCTTCTTTCGTTACTTTAAATTAAGTCAATCCGCCCGATCAGTATGTTTGTGCACCTCGCTTCAACACATTTTTGTAAAGCTTTCATCCATGCTGTAATGTTTAATCCATTCAGACGTGTGCTCATTCTCTCCCGCCGAAAGTCGCAGTATTAGGTTTCCAACTTTCCCTGCCAACCACAACGTATATCAGGCATTCAAAGCTGACGTGTCGTGGCTTTCCGCTGTATGGTAAAATGTAAGTTGATGCAGATATGTAGAAAACAATCCCGCAATCTTCGTACTGCTAGAGACACACATGTAGATTGAATATCTAAGTGTAACACTGCAAAGATATATGAAATGGAACGAGCTCTTAAAGTCGACAGTAGGGATGGTGAATTGTCGTCTTTGCTTTATTCGAAGAGTTCGTGAAAAGTGTAGTTCATTTATAAAGGAGACACTTGCAGAACACTTGTGTGACCCATTCGTGAGTATTGTTGGAGTTTTTGAGATCCGCAACATGTCGGTTTAAGGGAAGACATCGAAGCAAGTCAGCAACGTTCCGCTAGATTTGTTAACGGTAGGTTCGACCAACGCGCGTGTATTACTTTAACGTTCTGTGAACTCAAATCGGAATTCCTGGAGGAAAGATGACGTTCTTTCCAGGAAACATTATTGCCGAAGTTCAGACAACCGGCATTTGCGTTGGGCTGCAGAACGATGCTATTGTCAGCAAGGTACAAGATGAGAGAAATTAAGGCTTATGCGGAGGCATATAGACAGCCGTTTTCCACTCGCTACATTTGCGAGTGGAACGGGGAAGGGAATAACTAGTAGTGGTAGAAGGTACCCTCCACCATGTACCGTATAGTGGCTTGGGAGTCTTCCGTAGTGTGTCGCGAAATTTTATTGTGTCTAGAAGCTAAATTTTATGAATTTTACTTTTAAGTGTTTATAATCTATTCGAGACAACTCGTAAAACTCCAGGCCTGCGACGGCGAGCAAATGTCAATTCTGCTTGCAGCTAATTCGAGCGACTGTAGAACTGTGTTTTCGCTTGGTCAGTTTCAGCACAAACACAGCCTAAGCAGATAGCAGTTCAATACTTTTATTTCAGTTCTATGTTGGAGAGACTTATTACTCGTAAAAGGCAAGCAAATGTTTCAATTAGATTCCCATTTAAAGTCGTTGGCATCTGACAGCTAGCGCGCGCAGCTGCTTCCGCTAACAATACACAATTGCCGGGAACCATCGTGTCACCAATTGTGCTCCGCACAGCTTTGTGCCTGCAGGTTCTCAAGCAGCACACTAAAACATCGGCTCTCTCAAGAAAACACAACTCCTATCCTAATTAAAATTAAGAACAAATGTTTAACACGCTTAGGGGCATTGTTGAGATCTACGGGTGTTTCAAAAAGAATAACCTGATTTTAAAACTCCACATTTATTGATGAAAACACACTACCAACATGAGATGATTGCGAAATGTTCACGAAATCCTAAAGCTATTACAAACGCTCTGTGTGTCCACCAGCTGCAGCACGAACGACATCTAGATGATAGCTAAATTCGTCGTTAATTTTACATAATGTATCTGCTTTTATAGACGTTATGGCGGCTGTTATTCTGTTCTTCACTTCTTGTACGTCACGAGGTAAAGGGGAGATGAACACACTTTCTTCACATATTCCCACAAGAAAAAATCGAATGGTCATGTCTGGCGATCTTGGAGGCCAAGAATGCAGGGCATTGTCTAGAGGTCTCGTGCGCCCTATTCAGCTTTAAGGCAGTGTGTCACTGAGAGATGACGTACATTTTTGTGCCAGTGTGGTGGAGCTCCATCCTGTTGGAAAATGAAGTCATCGGGGTCCTCCTAAAGTTGCCCTCTGCAGCATCTGAAGATACCTCAACGCTGGATAGGGCGCACGGAACCCCGAGACACTGCTCTACATTCTTTGCCTCCGGGATCGTCAGACATGACTCATGCAATTTTTTCTTGTGGGGATATATGAAGGAAAGTGTGTTCGTCTCCCCTTTATATCGTGACATTGAAGAAGTGAAGGACTGAAGAACTGAATAATAGCCGCCATAACTTCTGTAAACAGATATCGTGTAAAGCTTTTGGCTAATTTAGAAACACTCTAGATTTTGTTCGTACTGCTACTGGCGGACACACAGAGTATTTGAAATAGCATAACTAAAACTTTAAGATTTTGTGAGTATTTTGCAATCCATCCCATGTTCGTAGTTTATTTCTATCAATAAATATGGAGTTTTGAAATCAGGTCATTCTTTTTGAAACACCCTGTATGTCGCCAGTGAATTTCTGATTATGTTGTTTTTGTACGAGAGAGAGATTTTCAGCTTTATATCTACTACGAGTTAAATACTATAAAGCTGCAAAACACCTTTTTCCGAAGCTGATACCAAGCAAACGTAGTGCGACACGAAACACTGGAAACCTTCGTTTCCGAGTGTGATATTTTGGTAAGTAACGAATGAAAAGTATTTGAGCGAGTTCAGTAGTTTTCTAGATGCGACGCGGTAAGTTTGAAGTCATTTCGCCGGAGGGGAAAATTTCACCCTTTAAAAAAAATACAATTTTGTCATAACAGCGTAATTTTTCGTGGCGACGTTCTCGAATAACTGGTCCACGGAGCTCTACCACCGCGTCAGATGTGTATTCAGTCTCAAGATTTGGACCATTTCCCTTGCCGCCATTGTCTGCAGTTATCCGCATAGGCATATATGCAGTACGCAAATTTCAGAGTTTTTATGTGATTGTTGTAAGAAATATACACTTTCAAGCAATTTTTTATCGCTGCGAAGTAGAGGGCACTTGTCACGACATCTTCGCAACTTTGGACTTCAAATTAAATCAGACTATAATGAAATAAAATTTTATTAGGCATTACCTTACCATTTTATAAGGAATTTAAATTATACCTTAACTGTTGAATATGGGCTCTGCAGTTCGTTAGTGCTACAGAGCCGGTGCAACACTAAACCAGTCCTCTTCAGCACTGAGAAGTTAAGTCCCATAGTGCTCAGAGCCATTTGAACCTCTTCTGCATTACACTCGAATGCAACAAAGTTTTACGTCAATAGTAGATCACTCATAAGTATAAAGTAAGTGATCAGCACCATTATCATTTTCGAAGATAGTTCAATCGTGGGTGGATAGTTTACACACTGTCCGCATCTGTTTTTATCGTCCCGAGCCAGGTCACCCGTCGGTGCCTGATTACGCGGCTGCGGAACGCCGGCAGGCTGACGTAAACCCTATAGTTGCTGTTCACAGCCAGGGAACAGCGGTTCGTACTAAAATAATTCTGATGTTAGCAGTGCAGAATTCAGAAGAGCAGTGCCAGCTAGACACTTTTGCCTCTGGCGCTATTATAAACGAAGAGACTTACCAGGCTATTGGTGCACCATGACCCTCGTTACTGACGAAGCTTGGGCTTATTACATAGGCGTACAGTGGACTGCCTGTTCCCCTAATTGAAAAAGTGTCGTCATACACACTGCAATAATGCACCGATTTAAATCTGTTTCCGCAGGAGCAGCTTCTACCGTACTGATCACACTGTACGACCTATATGGGAGACGACAACAGCGATTAATGATCCCTTAGCAGTGGACGTCGGCAAGAAGTTGGACGTCTGAATGCTAAATACAACAAACAAAAGCAAGCTACAACAATTGGTGAGAAAAACGAAATCTAAATTTTTACACTACTGACCATTAAAATTGCTACACCAAGAAGAAATGCAGATGATAAACGGGTATTTATTAGACAAATATATTATACTAGAACTGACATCTGATTACATTTTCACGCAATTTGAGTGCATAGATCCTGAGAAATCAGTACCCAGAACAACCAACTCTGGCCGTAATAACGGCCTTGATACGCCTGGGCATTGAGTCAAACAGAGCTTGGATGGCGTGTACAGGTACAGCTGCCCATGCAGCTTCAACACGATACCACAGTTCATCAAGAGTAGTGACTGGCGTATTGTGACGAGCCAGTTGCTCGGCCACCATTGACCAGACGTTTTCAATTGGTGAGAGATCTGGAGAATGTGCTGGCCAGGGCAGCAGTCGAACATTTTCTGTATCCAGAAAGCCCCGTACAGGACCTGCAACATGCGGTCGTGCATTATTGTGCTGAAATGTAGGGTTTCGCAGGGATCAAATGAAGGGCAGAGCGCCGGCCGGAGTGGCCGAGCGGTTCTAGGAGCTACAGTCTGAAACCGCGCGATTGCTACGGTCGCAGGTTCGAATCCTGCCTCGGGCATGGATGTGTGTGATGTCCTTAGGTTAGTTAGGTTTAAGTAGTTCTATGTTCTAGGGGACTGATGACCTCAGACGTTAAGTCCCATAGTGCTCAGAGCCATTTGAACCCATTTGAAGGGTAGAGCCATGGATCGCAACACATCTGAAATGTAACGTCCACTGTTCAAAGTGCCGTCAATGCGAACAAGAGGTGACCGAGACGTGTAACCAATGGCACCCCATACCATCACGCCGGGTGATACGCCAGTATGGCGATGACGAATAAACGCTTCCAATGCGCGTTCACCGCGATGTCGCCAAACACGGATGCGACCATCATTATGCTGTAAACAGAAACTGTATTCATCCGAAAAAATGACGTTTTGCCATTCGTGCACACAGGTTCGTCGTTGAGTACACCATCACAGGCGCTCCTGTCTGTGATGCTGCGTCAAGGGTAACCGCAGCCATGGTCTCCGAGCTGATAATCCATGCTGCTGCAAACGTCGTCGAACTGTTCGTGCAGATGGTTGTTGTCTTGCAAACGTCCCTATCTGTTGACTCAAGGATCGAGACGTGGCTGCACGATCCGTAACAGCCATGCGCATAAGATGCCTGTCATCTCGACTGCTAGTGATACGAAGCCGTTGGGATCCAGCACGGCGTTCCGTATTACCCTCCTGAACCCACCGATTCCATATTCTGCTAACAGTCATTGGATCTCGACCAACGCGAGCAGCAATGTCGCGATACGATAAACCGCAATCGCGATAGGCTACAATCCGACCTTTATCAAAGTCGAAACGTGATGGTACGCGTTTCTCCTCCTGACACGAGGCATCACAACGTTTCACCCGGCAACGCCGGTCAACTGCTGTTTGTGTATGAGAAATCGGTTGGAAACTTTCCTCATGTCAGCACGTTGTAGGTGTCGCCACCAGCGCCAACCTTGTGTGAATGCTCTGAAAAGTTAATCATTTGCATATCACAGCATCTTCTTCCTGTCGATTAAATTTCGCGTCTGTAACACGTCATCTTCGCGGTGTAGCAATTTTAATGGCCAGTAATGTATATAATGAGTCATCTCTGAAGTTGTTCTCTTAGCGACATCTGCTCCGTTAGGACCGAATGTACTGCTGCATTCAGGGCATTCTCTGTGTGGGTTCGACAGCAACGAGATACCAGTTTACGCAACAACTACACAGGATCATACCTCGATCATGTAAAAGACTTTTAGTGGTGATGGAGAAGGATTAATGTATCAATCTGAGGTAAGGGACCCTCCTCCGGAAACGACCGAGTCGGAAGTTATAACGAAAATAGTTCTGATACCTCTGAGCGTGGAATAGATGTACCGATACTACTGTTCCTAAGACTGTAAGGTAGGCAACTTCCAGAAGTGGCATTGTCCGCCGCTGGTAGCTGAGCGGTCAGAGCGACGAACTGTCATACATAACGGCCCGTGTTCGATCCCCGGCTGGGTCGGAGATTTTATCCGCTCATGAACTTGGTGTTCGGTTGTCCTTATCATCCTCATTTCATCCCCAACGACACGCAAGTCGCCGAAGTGGCGTCAACTCGAAAGACTTGCATAAGGCGAACGGCCTACCCGAGGGAAGGTCCTAGCCACACGGCATTTCCATCACAGAAGTGACATTATGGACCAAAACAAGAAAAACATGTCTAGTAAGCATGGGTTCTAAAATGCATACCTTAAGAGCTATGAAAGGACAAGATCATTGGCTTTCGGGCCAAGGGTGGATGCATTTCCGAAATGGCTGTGTTTGTAAACTGTTCACGTGTCGCCGTGGTTTAATTATAACATGCATGGCAAAATGGCGCTATCCAAAACCGTCACCGAGGAAACTATGGTGTAACACGGACTATAAAATGACAGGGCTGAACGACGGCTGCGAAGATACGCACAGGCGATAGATGTGCAACTGTTGAGTAACTGACCGCCGAGATGAACCAAGGAGCTAACAACTGTTTCTCCTCAACGACCGTTAAGCGAACGTTACAGTGTATGGACCTCTGTATCGAGCACCTAGTTCATGCACCCATGACGACTGCTGTTTATGGGCGATGAAGGCTGAAATTTGTACACCAGTATTGCTGCTGAACGTCCACTGAGTGGCGACAGGCGGCCTCTTCAGATGAATCGAGTTTTATGCTCCATTGGCCAGATGGCCGTTGGTATGCACGACGTGAACGTCTGAAAGCAAACACTATGCAAAGACTCGTCGGAAGGAGCAAGGCTAGAGGAGGAAGCGTTATTGTCTGGAGAACGTTTTTGTGGCATTCCCTGAGTGGTCTCGTCACTCTGGAAGATAAAATCGATCAACACAAGTATGCATCCATCCTTGAGCACCATGTCCACACCTAGATACAGTTTGTTTTTCAGGGGCACAATGGCATCTGCACGGCTCGCAGCAGTCTGCGCTGTTAAACGTGGTTATTCAGGCTTTTGATAGGTGGTCACATTAATGTGACTGGACAGCATATACTGTACATATATCGCAAGGACAGGCTAGGCATCAAAGGTGGTGGCATATTTATTGCAAAAGGAATTCGAAAATAAATACACTCCTGGAAATGGAAAAAAGAACACATTGACACCGGTGTGTCAGACCCACCATACTTGCTCCGGACACTGCGAGAGGGCTGTACAAGCAATGATCACACGCACGGCACAGCGGACACACCAGGAACCGCGGCGTTGGCCGTCGAATGGCGCTAGCTGCGCAGCATTTGTGCACCGCCGCCGTCAGTGTCAGCCAGTTTGCCGTGGCATACGGAGCTCCATCGCAGTCTTTAACACTGGTAGCATGCCGCGACAGCGTGGACGTGAACCGTATGTGCAGTTGACGGACTTTGAGCGAGGGCGTATAGTGGGCATGTGGGAGGCCGGGTGGACGTACCGCCGAATTGCTCAACACGTGGGGCGTGAGGTCTCCACAGTACATCGATGTTGTCGCCAGTGGTCGGCGGAAGGTGCACGTGCCCGTCGTCCTGGGACCGGACCGCAGCGACGCACGGATGCACGCCAAGACCGTAGGATCCTACGCAGTGCCGTAGGGGACCGCACCGCCACTTCCCAGCAAATTAGGGACACTGTTGCTCCTGGGGTATCGGCGAGGACCATTCGCAACCGTCTCCATGAAGCTGGGCTACGGTCCCGCACACCGTTAGGCCGTCTTCCGCTCACGCCCCAACATCGTGCAGCCCGCCTCCAGTGGTGTCGCGACAGGCGTGAATGGAGGGACGAATGGAGACGTGTCATCTTCAGCGATGAGAGTCGCTTCTGCCTTGGTGCCAATGATGGTCGTATGCGTGTTTGGCGCCGTGCAGGTGAGCGCCACAATCAGGACTGCATACGACCGAGGCACACAGGGCCAACACCCGGCATCATGGTGTGGGGAGCGATCTCCTACACTGGCCGTACACCACTGGTGATCGTCGAGGGGACACTGAATAGTGCACGGTACATCCAAACCGTCATCGAACCCATCGTTCTACCATTCCTAGACCGGCAAGGGAACTTGCTGTTCCAACAGGACAATGCACGTCCGCATGTATCCCGTGCCACCCAACGTGCTCTAGAAGGTGTAAGTCAACTACCCTGGCCAGCAAGATCTCCGGATCTGTCCCCCATTGAGCATGTTTGGGACTGGATGAAGCGTCGTCTCACGCGGTCTGCACGTCCAGCACGAACGCTGGTCCAACTGAGGCGCCAGGTGGAAATGGCATGGCAAGCCGTTCCACAGGACTACATCCAGCATCTCTACGATCGTCTCCATGAGAGAATAGCAGCCTGCATTGCTGCGAAAGGTGGATATACACTGTACTAGTGCCGACATTGTGCATGCTCTGTTGCCTGTGTCTATGTGCCTGTGGTTCTGTCAGTGTGATCATGTGATGTATCTGACCCCAGGAATGTGTCAATAAAGTTTCCCCTTCCTGGGACAATGAATTCACGGTGTTCTTATTTCAATTTCCAGGAGTGTATAACGAGCTTACCTAGTATCGGACCATATTTCTGACTGGTTCCAAGACTTCTCAAGCACACAAGGTACAAAAGTACAGTGCATTGGCGAGGCTGTCATTTGTACTCGGGTGGTTCATGTGAAAAGGTTTCCAACGTGATTATAGCCACACGTCGGGAATCAACAGGCTATGAATGTGGAATGGTTGTTGGAGCTAGACACATGAGACATTTCATTTCGGAAATCATTAGAGAATACAATATTCTGAGATCAACAGTGTCAAGAGTGTGCCAAGAATACCTAATTTCAGGCACTACCTCTCACCACGAACAACACTGTGGCCAACGGCCATCACCTAACGACTGAGAGCAGCGGCGTTTGCATAGAGTTGTCAGTGCTCACAGACAAGCAACACTGAGTGAAATAACCACAGAAATCAATGTGGAACATACGACGAACGTACCCGTTAGCGCAGTGCGGCGAAATTTGGCGTTAATGGGCTATGGCAGCAGACGGCCAACACGAATGTCTCTGCCAAGCACGACATCGCCTGCAGCGCCACTCCTTGACTCGTGACCTTATCGGTTGGACCCTAGACGACTGGTCAGATGAGTGCCGATTTCAGTTGGTAAGAGCTGATGGTAGCGTTAGAGTGTGGCACAGACCCCATGCAGCCGTGGACTCAAGTTGTCAACAAGGCACTGTAAAAGCTGGTGGTGGCTCCATAATGATGTGGGCTGTGTTTACATGCAATGGACTGAGTCCTGTGGTCCAACTGAACCGACCATTGACTGGAAATCGTTATGTTTGGCTACTCAGAGACTGTTTGCACCCATTCATGGACTCCACGTTCCCAAATTATGGAATTTTTATGGATGACAATGCGCCATCTCACTGGGCCACGACTGTTCACGATTGGTTTGAATGATTTGCAGAACATTGTGGACAATTCGAGTGAATGATTTGGCCACCCAGATGAGTCCCATCGAACATGGCTCTGAGCACTATGGGACTTAACATCTGTGGTCATCAGTCCCCTAGAACTTAGAACTACTTAAACCTAACTAACCTATGGACATCACACACATCCATGCCCGAGGCAGGATTCGAACCTGCGACCGTAGCAGTCGCGCGGTTCCGGACTGAGCGCCTAGAACCGCTAGACCACCGCGGCCGGCTCCATCGAACATTTATGAGACATAATCTAGAGGTCAGTTCGTTGACAAAATCCTGTGCTGGCAACCCTTTCGCAGTTATGGACGGCAGCATGGCTCAATATTTGTGCAGGGGACTTCAGATGACCTGTTGCGTCCACGCAACATAAAGCTGCTGCACAACGATGGGCAAAAAAAGGGGCCGACACTATATTAGGAGGTAGCCCATGAATTCTTTCACCTCAGAGAGAGAGAAAGAGAGAGAGAGAGTGTGTGTGTGTTTATACATTAAATCTAGTGGATAACGTCGAAAGCTGCATTAGGTTGTCAGCAGATGATATGGTTGTCTATACAAAGGTTGCAACGCCAGATGACTGTAGTAAACTGCAGCAAGACCTGCAGAGGATTGATGGAAAGTGCAGAGACTGGCAGCTGACCTAGGACATAAACATACGTAGCACATCGCACGTACATATGAAAAGAAATCCACTACTGAACAATTACACTACTGCTGAAAAATCGCTAGAAACAATAACTACCATAAAATACCAGGGAGTAACCATCCAGATTGACCTAAACTTGAATGACCACATAAAACATATAGTATATAAAGCAGGTGCTAGGCTGAGAACTATTGGAAGAATTTTAAGCAAATCTAAATCATTCATTAAAGGTATGGCTTACGTACACTTATTCAACCGAACCTTGGGTATTGTTCATCAGACTGAAACCATTTAGTCGGCATTAGAGCATTACGGAGGTGCTCAACAGACTAACAAACTCCAGTGGCGGATGCTACAAGAGAGGCATTTATAAGGATCCTGTCGGTATTCCCCCAGGCCCGCTATGTTAGGTTGCAGTCTCTCCTTACTTCCAGCAAACTCCCTGTACAGCTAATCTCATTACACAATTCCTCCAAGGATACTATGATGAATGTTTCAAGTTAGAACAGCGATTGTTAAGGAGTCATGAATTGTAATTTATTCAAACACACAGTAAACATTAACGCTTTAGATAACATTCAACATTTTAATCTACATGCCGCGATTTGCTACCGATCTCTTCCACACTGAAACTTGAGACTTAAGAAACGCTCAATCATGGCATAGACACGCTATAAAAGCATTAAGACGGCTACCGAGCAGTGCCGAAGAATGCACTATCCAAGCTCGCCTCATTCCGTCCTGGCCGAGAGCCTAACGGCAACTAACACGCACCAATACAATAGCTCGTCTTAAAGATATATATGAGATCAAATGTATCTGGACACCTGACTGCAAATGACTTACAAGTTCGTGGCGCCCTCCATCAGTAATGCTGGAATTCAATATGGTGTTGGCCCAACATTAGCCTTGATGACAGCTTCCAATCTCGCAGGCATATGTTCAATCGGGTGCTGGAAGGTTTCTTGGGAATGGCAGCCCATTCCTCACGGAGTGCTGCACTGAGGAGAGGTATCGATGTCGGTCGGTGAGGCCTGGCACCAAGTCAGCGCTCCAAAACATCCCAAAGGTGTTCTATTGGATTCAGGTCAGGACTCTGTGCAGGCCAGTTCATTACAGGATGTTATTGTCGTGTAACCACTGCGCCACAGGCCGTGCATTACGAAAAGGTGCTCAATCGTGTTGAAAGATGCAATCGCCATCCCTGAATTGCTCTTCAACAGTGGGAAGCAAGAAGGTGGTTAAAACATCAGTGTAAGCCTTTGCTGTGATAGTGTCACGCAAAATAACAAGGGGTGCAAGCCCTTCCATGAAAAACACGACCGCGCCATAATACCACTGCCTCGGAATTTTACTGTTGGGCCTACACACGCTGGAACATAACGTTCACCGGGCATTCGCCAGACCCACACCCTGCCGTCGGACTGCCACATTGTGTACCGAGATTCGTCACTCCACATAACGTTTTTCCACTGTTCAATCGTTCAATGTTTGCGCTCCTTACACCAAGTGAGGCTTCGTTTGGCATTTACCAGTGTGATGTGTGGCTTATGAGCAGCCGCTCGACCATGAAATCCAAGTTTTCTCACCTCCTGCCTAACTGTCATAGTACTGGCAGTGGATCCTGATGTAGTTTGGAATTCCTGTGTGATGTTCTGGATAGATGTCTGCCTCTTACACACTACGACCCTCTTCAACTGTCGGAGGTCTCTGTCAGTCAACAGATGAGGTCAGCCTGTATGCTTTTGTGCTATACGTGTTCCTTTGTGTTGCTCTTCACTATCACATCAGAAACAGTGGACCTAGGGATGTTTAGAAGTGTGGAAACCTCGCCTACATACATATGACACAAGTGACACCCAATCACCTGACCATGTTCGAAGTCCGTGAGTTCCGCAAAGCACCCCATTCTGCTCTCTCACGATGTCTAATGACTACTGAGGTCACTGATATGGAGTGCCCGGCAGTAGGTGGCAACACAATGCACCTAATATTAAAAACGTTTGTTTTTGGGGGCGTCCAGATACTTTTGATCACATGGAGCGCATGTTCGTGTGTGTGTGTGTGTGTGTGTGTGTGTGTGTGTGGTGTGTGTGCAAAAACACACACACACACACACACACACACACACACACTACTGAAATTCCAAGAGAGTATATTGCAGGAAGAGTCAGGCAGTACATTACACAGCATGAAAAAAAGGGAGTGAAGCATCCGGAAAGGGTAGAGGATACGAAATGAAACTTGATGGGTTGAGAGGATATTTGATGTTATTTGAGTGCTTAGAAAATCGAGTCATATGGACAATGAACCTGGCAATATGAGCCCACTTATCAGTATAACATTGCACCGCCTCTGGCCTGGATACATGCAATGATCCTGTTGTGAATGGTGTCGAAACTGTTGTATCCTATCCTGAAGCAGGCTGGTACACAACTGTTGTAACTGATCCTCAGTATCCTCATGTTGACAATGGGATGGAATTGATGCCAGAGCTGGTCCCACATATGTTCTGTCAGGGACAGAACTGGGGATGTTTCTAGCCACGGGAGTACCTCAGCATCATGTGTGCAGTTCACAGACACATGCCATGTGTGGATAAGCAACATCCTGTTGAAAAATAGCACTACAATATATTCACATGAGAAGTAACACATAACAATGTAGGATGTTACTGATGTACTCTTGACAGTACAAAAATTGGCCAGGAAAAATCACAGCCAGAGTTAAAATCCAGTGCCAGTAACCCACTGATGTGAATGAAATGTAACATGCCATATTTTTCTGTTTACTTTGGAAACATGCAAACAGGAAATTTTACTTCAAAATATTACAAGAGACAGATCTTGTCAGTATTCTAGATCTGTTCCAAAAAGGTACAAAATATTTTCAGGAAATACAAAATGCTGGTATTATCTATAAACATACTGTACATTAACTGAATAGATGTAAGGTCATAAATGGTCACTGTAGCTGAATAAACTATAGGCAGACTTTATATGTAAAGTCTCATGTTCAAATCCATGTCATGTCTGTTTTGCCATAAGACACACATTCCTCTCGTTCATCAGTTTTTTGTCTAAGATTCCCTCCATTGTAGCTGAAAATGTTTCAGCGATTTGGAGCTACTTTCCAACAGAAGATGCAATAGAATCTCAGCTATCAATGAATGAGAATCACATCTGGTGAAGAATGTTCTCCCGGGAGTCAAAGAATTAAATTTACACTTCTATTTGACATAATATGTGAAACTGGTGAGTTAGGTCTGCAGACTCACTATTTGTTCTATGATAGCTAATGGCAGTACATAAGCAAGGTCAAATAGTTGCACAACATCACTTTGAATTGAGTCGCATTATTCATGTGCCATACCTCATAGTCAACAAACTATTTGCAAATGTGCCATTGCTCTTGTGGAGGAAGGGAATTTGGTGGCATCAGAGGCCAGGACATGGTATGGCATTCCTGAGCACACTGCACAACAATGAATAAAACGTTATCAAGATACTGTAGAATTCAGTAGCTGTGTGGGAACTGGACTTTGGTGTGTAACAATACCTGTTCAGGGTAATGAACTTGTCAGCACATCACAGCAATATCCTTTTTAAAAAGTGATGCAGTTGAATGATACAAGCATTGTTGTGAAGCCGAGCAAATAATATCAAATTGTATTTTTGTGAAAGTTAGTGAACTGTTTTGTACAAATGGACTTGCTTTAAACTTTAAAGAATTTTAGTTCACTCAGTTTAGTACTGTCAAAAATATTCCTTCTTCAGTTAACCTAATATACCAACAATAAATAATAAACAGGGTAGAAAATTGTAAGTTCTTAGGTGTGCATATTGATGAAAACTTAAAGTGGAAAAATCATGCAGTAGACTTGCTAAAATGTTTATCTTTGTCTATATTTGCCATCAGAATAATTGCCAATTTTAGTGGTATAGAAGTCAGTAAGTTAACCTATTTTGCATATTTTCATTCATTAATGTCTTATGATATAATATTCTGGAGTAATACCTCACTTAGACAAAAAGTATTCATTGCACAAAAGAAAGAAAATACACACACACACACACACACACACACACACACACACCTAAGTTTGAGAGTAACAGAGATATTCATGGCTACAACATTAGAAGGGAAAATGATCCTGCATCACCCCTGAATGAATCTAACTTACATAGCTAATAGGTTACATATACAGGTATAAAACTCTTCAACAATCTACCCAATCAAATAAAATGTCTAACAGATAAGAGAAATGCATTCAAATGCACATTAAAGATGTCTCTCCTTAGCAACTCTCCTATACCATAGAGAAATTGTTAAGTATAGATGATTAGTCATTAAAATATCTGTAAATTGCCAGCATAGAGCCATATAAACATTGTTTTTTCATTTATTTAATGTATTTTTTAGTTGTAAATAAGGGTCCTTTTTTCTGTTGACACATTCCATATCATAGCGTTTATTGTGAATCTGTTCTATGGAACAAGGAACAAAATAATTAACTGAAACATACTACTGCATTTCTTGGGTTGATGGATATAGTTCAGAACTGGCTTCAGAAGATTGGACTACATTGCAAATGCATGGCCTTAAAGGAGAGGTGCCATGCCAATTAACGATTCTACAGATCAGCATTTACCGAGGGCATTGTCAACTGTGACTGGCACTACATGATATTTTCTGACAAATCAGTATTGCCCTTAGTGAATGATGGTCCAGTACAGGTATACAGGCCACATAGTACCTCTTTTGAGCCCAAATACATCCACAAGTCATTTCATAGTGGCCATATGTCTGTGGCATTTGAGGCTGGATGTGTTCCTGTAGACTTGGAATGCTTCACAAGATACATGGTCTACTTGATGCTGCCAAGTATACTCATATTACGAGTAATATTATGGTCCCATCAGTGTGACAACTATATCCTGGGCGAGTGATCTGTTTCCACCTGAACCAATCTCCTATAACATGACAATGATGATGCAGTAGTGATCTGCAAAACAGAATGAGATTTCTCTTCTTGATTAGCCTCCTTATGCACCAGATCTACACCCCATTGAAAATTTATGGGCTAAGACAAAATACACAGTGCAAGAAAACTGGCATGACCCCATGTCTGGAAACTGTGGTGACCTTCAAAACATCAGCTACTTGGAAGGAGCTGGCAGAAAATGAGTGTTATTACCCACCTCACAGAGTCCCTTATTTACAGACTGCAGACAGTTACTGAAGTTGAAGGCCTCTGGACAGGCTATTAGGTGGTAAAGAGTCCACATGTTGTGCTCTTTTGAGGGCCAAAATATCTTAATAAGAACTGTGAACTGTTTGTTTTATTAACTTTGTGATTTCTACTGATGAAACAACTTAATAGAGTAATACAAAAAAATTTGACCGAGTCAGATACAAAGCAAACCTTGTAGCCTACTTGACCACTGAATATGACATTGAGCTACAAAAATATTATTCTACACCTTCCAGCATTTAAATCCAACTTACTGCTCTTGACTCCACTTCACAAAACGAAGTACCTTTACTAGGTCTGCAATGCTGCAAATGATGTGGTGCAGTGTTCATGTGGGTCTTTAGGGCATGCTTCCTTATGCTGTCAAAAAGGTGTTGATCCTTCTACCACACTTAAGATTACAAGTATTCTCTCTCTTTATGAGCAGATCTGTACACTCCATATTGTGACTGGATCATGCCTAACATGGTGGGTAATTCACGTTTCAGCCATGACCATTTTTTGTGCTGTCAAGTGTACCATTACACAGTCAGAGTTATCTGACTACTTACCAGCCATGACCTGAAGTCATATCCAATGGTTCTCCACACCATGGTGCCAAGAGTAACACTGCTGTGCCTCTCCAGAACACTGGATCTCTCCTCAGGTTGCTGCCATACTCACCAACAATAGTCATCCTGGATACTGCAGAACTTCAATTAATTGCTGAACAATATGTGACACCATTCTCCAGCCATCCTTGCTTCTCAATCATGACGTCATTCCAAAAGCAGCTGTTTGTGTTGTGTATTAACAGCAGCCTATGCGTGGCATGGTAATTCCCTAGTCTGGCTGTGCTATTCTCCGACCGATTTTTTGAGATGTCACAGAATCTTGCAAGAAGTCCATTATTTGTTCTCGAATGCCAGGTGCAGATGTGAAGTGGTTACAATGTGCTTGGTGCACAGTCCAGCTATCCTCCCTTGTGGTAGCCCAATGTACTGACCAGAACCTTGACGACAAGTACGTCTGACCTCACATTCTCGTGCAGTCCAACAATGGACCACTATTACATCCAAATCTGGATATTGCATAATTCGGTCAGCCAGACAAATGGAGACTGACAATGAGACCCCTTTCAGACTCTGTTGAGTGATAATAATGCTCTCTCATGTGACGAAACAACATCTGCATGTCCTTCACAGTGTCCACTTGACATCTGATGCTGTTTGTGCTCTTGATATATCCTACCAAGCCTGGTAACAAGACTAAACATGAACAACACTAGTGCACTCTGATGGCCATTCAGTCTGTAACCCAGACCTGCAACACTAATCATTCGTGTACTCAATGATGATATGTACATGTACAAAGTTACATTGAACCTGACCATTCCTTCTGGGTGCTTCAATTTTTTTGTAAGGCTGTAGACTCCCTCCCAGATACATCTTACAAAATGAGACAATTAGAAAATCTGAGAATTTAGAGCTAATACAAAGGTTTATGAACAATCATTTGTCCCACATGCCATTTGTGAATGAAACAGGGAATGGGCATTGGACAGTGGTATTAGAAGTACCCCCCACCATACACCATAAGGTGGCTTGCAAAGTGTAGATATAGACAGACAGGAGTCTTCACTTTATACGTTGAATCTGATAAGGACAAAAGTGCAATAGACTAGATATCGGGTCCTTTATCCTCAAATTCAATGGGAACTTACTACCAGATAAGGTTAATATAATGATTGTTGTTGTTGTTTTATCATGGCAACAATTTGATAACTGTGCATCTCATATCAGTAATGACAATAAATGGCAAATATTGTAAATAGTCTCTATCATATTATAATGTTTCATTTTACTTAGCTGAATTCATATAAGTATTAATCAACTTAACATATTACTTTAAAACATATAACTTTATTTGTATACAATGTTTTGGTCACGTAATCAACATAGCAAAACCTTCCACATTACAAGAATCATGTATCATAAATTACAATAATCAAGTATTGCAGATTGTTTGAACCAACCAAAACAGCCATTAATCCATATTTATATAGAATGTAATAAAATATGCTGAATGTATAGCCCTATATGTCAAGCTTTGGTGCTAACAGCAATAAGTTCTAGGAGTTCAAAGAACCACATAATATGCAAAATTCAAGTGTGCAAATATATCTCATATATGGAAAAATGCAATTATGACAACATGGCGAAGTGACAAAACCTATTTTCTTAATGAAGCCTTAGTAAACAAATGTGAAAAATATTGTCATAACTTATTTACATTACTTACAACTAATGGCACAAAACTCTAAGTATAATTCCATAGTAGTTTCAAACTGTCATGACAGAACATGCCTCAACATGGTAGTATCCCACTGAATTTCATTATGTTTTTCGGAAATTATTTCATAATAGTAAAATGTTTGTTAGAGGATCAGAGAATACAACCTCCAGATGTTTTCTACATCAAAAACAGCACTTTCTGATTTCATTTCAGTTTGAGCTACCTTCTTCCTTCTTGAGTATTACCCTCTTTACATAGTCCAGACATATTACAATAAACACTCAGATGGTATAACATATTAATTAGTAACATTACTTTCTTTCAAAACATTTCCATAACTAACTGTTTTACCATTTTCATTACCTCAAGATATATGATATCACAAGTCCATACTTCTTTGTTGTGCCATCAGACTCACAGCAAACACATTACATACCTTCATCTTATTCCCAGATATAGACATATCCTACATGACACAACTGATCATCACATATGGCAGTATAGAATAAAGTTTCCCAACACATAGCAACCTCATAACAATTACCAACTCCAAAATATTACAATTTAACCTTACTTCATCGATATCTCATTATAACATGAAGTAGCTCCCGACATTTCATCATCACGTTGTATATAAACCCAACTCAACATATCATAACAATCATATACGGCATAATTGTCACCTGTTATATTTCTCAAATCTTACATATACTCTGAAAAATAATCTCCTCACTATAAGTGTCTTTCACAGCAGAATTTACTTGAGACAGAACACAAAGGTTGTTTAAGTATGAAATTCCAACTTAGTGATCTATTCCCATAACAACATCCTTCACCGTGTTTTCACTCTAATAGCTGTATTCAGCTGTTGACTATGTATCTTGAAAATCACAAAAACGTACCAACAAGTATGACTCCCTATCATCCCAGTTGTAAATACAGCACTAAAGTTCCCTAAACAGAACAAAAATTTGTATTTATGCAATTTCTATAAAACCAAACAGCACAGAAACTCAAAATATATTTCTGATGTAAAAAATAATTTTCCTCAAAAAAGTCAGAAACATGCCTTCTCAAAAACCAAGACTACTGCTTTACTACACAAGTGTAAATGTGAACATTTATTTCAGTCACAGTAGTGAAAATACCTAAAGGCTAGCCATGTTTCCAATATTCTCAGATTTAACCAGTTGGGCACAAATACCATTTCAAAAACATACGAAACTTCAGTACAAATAATAAAAAAAGCTTCTCATTAATAACTTTGTGTTATCAAAACTTGTTGCCATAAAGTAGTGAGAAAAAGTAAGGGAACTGCCAGGGAACATGGTCTCAGTCAGACCTGTGCACAACTGGTTCACACCTGATCTACAAAAGCTAAGAACTCAGTCAATGATTTCCTATGACAAATCAAAGAATAGTGAAGCAGAAAGAGCAAACTACATAAGGTTAACGAACAACTACAGAGCAGAAGTTAGATTAAGCATGTGTAAGGCAAACAATGATTATATTAATAAGTCCAAACATAATTGTAGAACACCCTGGGCTATTGTCATCGCTCATTTGAGTAGAAGTAAAGATATTAGCATAAATAATTCCTATGATGCTGATATCTCAACACATTCTTCATTAATGGTGACAATATGAATAACACTACTGCAACTGAACATGGTCATAAATATGACAACACCCAGAACTCAAATCATGGAAACTACTTCTTGCAAAATTTGAAGATGTAGTCCCTATCATTAAGTGCAAGGAACTAAAAGTAACTGATGTTATAACTGCAATAGCAAAATTAAGTTCCTCAAAACTGGAAGACATTTATGGGCTCTCCAATTTTGTGATCAAATAATTTTTGGATGTTGTCTTATAAACTGGATGTTTCTCAGTGGCTGTTTCCTTTCATCCTAAAAATGACAGTCATTACTCCACTGCAGAAAAAAGTGACAAGTCTTGTCCTAATAATTACTGCCAACTCTCTCTTGTACCCACCATTTTGAAAGTAGTGGAATATTGCATACAGCTCCAAATCAATCAACATCTGTGTGTCAATAATATTCTTAATGACTCTCAGTATGGCTTCAGGTCCAGTTAATCAACAGCCAAAGCAGTTGAAAATATTGTTTCATTTATATTACCATCATCTGAATCAAAATGATCTGTTCATGCTATCCTCGTGGATCTCACTAAGGCATTTGACTCTGTCAGCCATAGAATACTGATAGAAAAACTCTGCTGCTATGGTTCTGGAGGCTCAGAACTATCTCTGATGAGGTCCTACCTGAGTGACAGAAAAAACATTGTGCAGTCAACAATATGACTTCAGATGCCTTGGATATCATGCAGGATGTGCCACAACGTTCTGTATTTGGACCTTCACTCCACATAATATATGTAAATGACTTGTCCAGAACTATGTTGTGTAAATGCACACTCTATGCAGATAATAACACTTTTGTTATAGCCAAGAAAGACTCATGAACATTAAAGTAGGAAAGTAGGGCCCAACTCAGAGCAGCCAGTAAGATGCTCCAAATTAAAGAATAGTGTATTAGTCATGAAAAAACTGTAAATATCTTCTTTACCTTGTGTATTAAAGATGACAGCTAAACTACTTGGACTACTCAAAATTAATATGGAAGAATCATACCAATTATATCTCTACTAAATTAGCATGTGTGACATATTCATTTGGAAAACTAAGATCTTGGGTCAGTGGTAAGTTTTTGCTAAGCGTATACTATGCATTTTTTCCACACCCAGTTGACATATGGCATTTTATTATGGGGGAATTCCCCTGGAACAGAGAAAGTTCTTGTTTGGTAAAAGAAGGTAATCAGGTGCATCTGTGGAGAAGATGTTTAATATATACAAAAGGAAATCAACACAGTCACAAACTACAATGATCACACAACTACAGTCATCATACGTAAAACAGAAGATTTACGTCACAGTTGCTAGACTTGAGAAAACTCAAAGAGAGTTTCACTATTTACGTGTTGTTCAAACCTAACTGTAACTAATCTAGCAGCTTTGATGTCTTCCTTCACTCTGACCTGGTATGTATCCCAAAGACTCAAGCAGTACTCAAGAACAGGTTGCACCAGTGTCCTCTATGCAGTCTCCTTTACAGGTCAACCACTCCTTCCTAAAATTATCCCAATGACCCAAAGTCGACCATTTGCCTTCCTTACCACAGTTCCCACATGCTCATTCCATTTCTTATCACTTTGTAACATTATGCTCATTTATTTAAATGATTGGACTGTGTCAAGCAGGACACTAGCAATACTGTAACTGAACATTACACGTTTGTTCTTCCTACTCGTATGCATTAACTTACATTTTTCCACATTTAGAGCCAGCTGCCATTCAACACACCAACTGGAAAGTTTTTTCTAAGTTGTCTTGTATCTTCCTACAGTCACTCAACTTCAACTTCTTACCGTACACCACAGCATCATCAGCAAATAGCCGCAGATTGCTGCCCACCCTGTCCACTAAATCATTTATGTATATAAAGAACAACAGTGGTCCTGGCACACTTCCCTGGGGCACTCCTGATGATATTCTTGTCTCTAATGAGCATATGCCGTCGAAGACAACACACTGGGTTCTATTACTTAAGAAGTCTTCGAGCAACTCACACATTTGTGAATTTATTCCATATGCTCATACCTTCATTAACAGTCTGCAATGAGGCACCATGTCAAATGCTTTCTGGAAATCTAGAAATATAGAATCTGCCTCCTGCCCTTCATCCATAGTTCTCAGTATATCATGTGAGAAAAGGCCAAGCTGAGCTCTGCACAAGCAATGGTTTCTAAAACCATGCTGATTCATGAACATAAGCTTCTCAGTCTCAAGAAAGTTTATTATATCTGAACTGACAATATGTTCAAGGATTCTGCAGCAAACCAAAGTTAGGGATATTGGTCTGTAATTTTGTGTCTCCATTCTTTTACCCTTCTTATATACTGGAGTCACATGCACTTCTTTCCAGTTGCTTGCAACTTTATGCTCATGAGAGATTCACAATAAATGCAAGCTAGTTAAGGGGCCAGTGCCATAGAGTAATCTTTGTAAAATGGAACTGAAATTCCATCTGGACCTGGTGATTTATTTGCTTTCAAATCTTTCAGTTATTTCTCTACACCAGGAATGTTTATTGCTCTGTTGCCCATACAGGAGTCTGTCTGATGTTCAAATGACAATATGTTTGTACGACTCTCCTATGTGAACAATTTCTTGAACATGAAATATAAAACTTTGACTTTCATTTAGCTACAGTCAACTGCCACACCACACTGGTCAACAAGGAACTGAGTGGAAGCCTTAGACAAATTTAGTGATTTTACATACAACCAGAATTTTCTCAGGTTCTTTGCCAGATCTTTTGCTAACATGTGATGGAGGTGGTAGTTCTATGCTTCATGCACAGATCTCTACTTACCTCTGCTTGTTGCCCTTTGTGCACTCTCTTTTAAACCAGGAGTGCACCAGCCTCTGCTTCCTCAACAGTTTATGAATTTCATCACTAAACCATGGTGGTTCTTTTCAGTTCTTTATACACTTAGTAGGCACATAACTCTCCAGACCACAATATACAGTCTGCTTAAACTTTGCCCATAATTCCTCTATGTCCATCTTACTGGAACTAAGTGATGACAATTCACTCTCTAAGTGAGATGCTAGAACTGCTTATCTGCTCTGTCTAGCAGAAATATTCTCCTAGCCTTCTTGACTGATATATTAACTTTTGTAACCATAGTTGGTATAATGACATCATGATTGTTAATCCCCATTTCTATACTGACATCATCAATTACGTCCAGCATATTTGTAACTACGAGATCTAAGATATTTCCATTGCATCTGGGATGCAGAGCTAGCTGCTCAAGGCAGTTTTGGGAAAATGTGTTGAAAAATATTTTACATGACTGTCTGTCTGTATCCCCCCCAATGAATCCATAGACATCTCAGTCTATACTCGGTAGGTTAAATTCACCTCCAACTAGTATTTCATGGTCTGGGTATTTCCACACTACTGACCACAAAATTTCTTTCATGAACTGTCACAGTGGAGCTGGGCGACCGGTAACAACATCCAACAATTAACTTGATTTCACTTACACATGTTACACGTGACCAGATAACTTCACTGTCACATTGAACTTCAACTTCAATAGAGATAATATTTTTGTCAACTGCAATGAACACTCCCCCTTCTATGGCTTCTAGTCTGTCTTTCCAATACACGTTCCATGACTCACTAAATATCTCAGAGCTTTCCACTTTGGGTTACAGCCAGCTCTTGGGCTCAAGAATAATATGAGCACAACAACCTTCCTAGAGGGCAGCAAATTCAGCAACTTGTTTACGAATACTTTGACGGTTTACTGATTTTTGACAGTTGAAGTGTCTTTACTCTGAACATAGTCTAACTTTCCTTGCTGTGTATCAACTGATGAGTGTTCATCAGTGCACCTCAAACTACCGTCTAGCCTAAAAATCCCTCATGTGCACCCACAAGTATTCTGCTACCCGAGTAGCTGCTTCCTTTGTGTAGTGCACCAATGATCTACAAGAGGAGTCGTACGAACCCCCACACAATAACACAGGTCGATAAATCTGCATCCAAGACCATCACAGAGTCGATGAAGCCTTTGGTTGAGACCCTCCTCTTGGCTCCAAACCAAGGGACCTTGATCAACTCTGGGAACAATGCTGCAAATTGAGAGCTCTGCTTGCAAACCAATCTACATAGTAGATTGCTTACAAATCACTCATGTGACCCATCCTGGACTAATGCTCAGGTATGTTGGACCTGTAATAAATAGGACTAATGGGATATTGAACATATACAAAGAAATGGTCATAGATTTGTTCGACCCACAGGAGTGTTGATGCTGAAAGAACTGAACTGGCAGACTTTCTCCTGAGAAAGCTTACTAACAAAGTTTCAAGAACCAGCTTTAAATGACAACTCTAGAAATATCCTACAATCCCCTACATATAGCTTCATATGGTTTGTGAGGATGAGATTAGATTAATTTCAGCACATGCGTAGGCATTTAAACAATCATTTTTCCTGCAGTTCGTACATGAATGGAATGGGAAAAAGCCCTAATAACGATACAATGACATGTACCCTCTGCCATGCACTTCACAGTGGTTTGCAGAGTATAAGAGTAGATGTAGAACTCTACACTACTAACACACTCATTTGGATGTGAAACCTTGTTGATACATTGGGAAAAAAGAAAAAAAGCTCACCAAACAACTGGCTAAGGAAGAAATTAAAAGAGGAGAAACAGACATTGGAATACCTGGTGCCAGCCTACTATCTCAATAAAGACATAGAAGCTTGGAACTAGAGTAGCAAGCTATTACCTTCTCCAACAAACTAAGACCAATTATGGGAACTGCTACTGAACTTCATGGAAATAATTTATCACTTTATGCAGGCTACGGATCAGCCATGTTAGGCTCACTTGTGATTTTATATTATGATTAGAGAATGCATTTCACTGTTTGCACAAGGGACCCCACTCACAGTAGCCCATGTATTTAGAGAATATGCTATCCTGGCGAAACTAAAGAGAGAATGGATGCTGAGTACCCTCTTTGCCTCTCATACTAGCAGATGATGAATTGGCTTTTAGATGAATACTAAGAATTCAGAAGAGAAAGTGGATTTACCACAAAATTTGGCAATCATCTCAGCTTTACATAGTGTTTAGGGTTGGGGAGCCTCTTGCTGCAATAAGATCCAGAGGGGCCTCCAACTGTGTTCGATACCCACACTGATATACTCAAGAAGTTCTATTATGCTTTCAAGCATTCAATCATTTAATGTCAGAAACCCTTGTCTGCCTACTCTCCCCATTTCAGACATAACTGATGTTAGTATTTTGCCTTCTCAATTTTAAGTCAGTGTGCAGAATCGATGTGGCGAAAGAGCCTCAGGACAGCAATATTCAAGAGTGTTTTCTAGTTACCTGGATATTCTTCCTCTGCTTTTTATTGCTTTAGTCAAGTAATAAATCACAGGAACATGGTGACCTGTTGAGATCACTTATGCATTCTTGTGCAATGGCACTCAACCCTGAGGTAGGTGAGTTCAAATCCTGGTGGTGTAACAAAATTCCACTCCCAGTATTTGGCCAGCAAGAGAAGGAGAGTTGATGTCATAAAGTTCCTGGTCACCAGACTTTGAGCCAATGTCCTAGTTTAAATATCAAAGCTCTCTGCAGTGTCTCATGAAGTGAGGGCTTGTGATACTGTTGATGGATGGGGACATCAGGCTTGATGGCCCCTGTGGTGCTATTTTCAAGGTACACACACACACACACACACACACACACACACACACACACACACACACACACACGCACACACACACACAAACAGAGTTGCAAAGTTTGTCTAGGATGGATTGATTGATGACCTTTTAGTATAATCCCTACAAAGCCACAGTCTTCACCATCACTGTCCAGAGTTTGGATCTAGAATGAAGTTATCATTCTACAATGGTGTCACCTGAAATGAACCTTAAACAGAAAAGGACATTGTGCTGAAATGGAACTTGAGCCTAAATGTTTACATTTTATGTGCAATTTTTCCTCAAGTATGTATCACAAACAGAATCAAGACTACAGTCTTCCAGGATCTGCCTTCTACTTTTAAAGTATTGAGTCAATTCGTGAAGTACATCTGGGTGGCACATATGGCAAACCACTGATTTGATGCTCACTTACACACTCATTTTTACTTTGTCTGGAATGTTAAAATGCACCATTGTTTGGCTTTAATTGAAATCCTGAAATAACTGTCTCCTCTTTGTTGCAGGATACAATGAATGCAAAGTCAGCACACGTAGTACTTCTGACTGGAATCTTTCTACTAATGTTAATGGACAGTAAGTAAATTTATTTGTAGAAATAAAATTGTATTTCATACATGAAAATGTAATGAATATGAACTAACAAAACACTGATAATGAAACAATGATGACTGGACAGAAAACACCATTTCAAAAATTAACATTTTTGATAAACCTTGTGCAAGTGAAATGTAAGGCTGTAAATAAATTAAAAAAAAAAAAAAAAAAAAAAAAAACACAGCCTACCCAGAAGTATAGAAGAAATTAATTTACCTGTCAACTACTCTTGTAAAAGTAGATTAGAGGAAAGTGTATAACAGTAGTGGTTACTAATAGTTAGTCGCTTGTAGACACTTGGTAGCGTTTTGTCAAGTATCTTACATTGTTTAGACTTTTAAAAAATGTCAAAAAATTGCCAAGAGTCTTCACAGGTGTGTATATGTAAAAGCTCTAGTCAGATGTGTTACGATAATTACACATTATTAATCATGAAAGAGAGAGAGTTAAGTTTTTTAATTGTATTTATTCTCCTTTAATCATGGTTGGATTTGGCTACTTGTGATTCGCCATGTCAAATTATACTAATAAGTTGAAATCTGCAAATCATGGAAGGCTGTGCCATACAAGATCACATAACACACATTTGTGTGCCATACAACAAATTTGCTGGATAGTGTTTTATTTTTGCATTTATAATATGAAATTATTACTTGGTTTGTATATTACTATAATCAAAGAACACACTACTCCTACTGTGCAGAATAGATATAAATCAGAATTCCACTTGTCGTAGTATAAATATTTCATCATTAGTTGTTAAACTGTAATTTGTTCCAACATAACATCAACAAATATACACGAGACAAGAACAGTCAATCTATGAGTGATGCCTGACATGCTATTAAAAAAATACCTATATACCTAGTACCTTATCTTGTCTAGTTAAGATTCACTGTTACATCCACAATCTGCACCAATGGCATAGGCACCTTCTGCTGTTTCCTCCAGAACCTAGCACATAGATCTATTCCCAACTCTGCTTCTCCTTGGTCTTTTTTAGTGAAATGAGTTATCTTCATGGATTTTATCCCCAACTCTCTGTTTCCTGGAAATTGTTTGACCCAGTGCCCCTCTCAGCACTGTTAACAAAAGTACAAGCATATGGAATAGGTTCCCAGACATGTGAGAGGCTCAAAGACTTCTTAAAAAATAGAACCCAGAAACAAAGGAATTAAAGACATTAGCATTGATTTGTATCAGTGGGGAGAATTGAAAATTTCTGCTGGACCAGGATTTGAACATGGGTATCCTGCTTACTAGGCAGATGCTCTGACCACTATGCCATCCATACACAGTCAAAACTGCACAGAGATACCCTAGCACGTTTCCCATCAGACCCAAATTCTCAACGTATGCCATGCACTACTGATTTGGTGTCCCTGCCCATTAGCATCATTACTTGTGGCATCTCATTGATTCCCTAAGAGTTCACACTTAGTGTACAGCTGCACTGAAAGTATAAATGGCTGTCATCCCCTTAACCACAGATGTGGTGTCTGTTCTTTCAGACATGTCCAGAAGAACAAACACCATTTTGATCCTGCAAGCCACTATGAATCAAGACACAAAGGAATTAAAGACATTAGCTGCCAGTGGGCAATGATCTGTATGAATGGGGCAAGCTGAAAATTTGTGCTGAACCAGGATTCGAAACCAGGTGTCCTCCTTACTAGACAGATGCACTGATCCCTACACCATCTGGACACAGCAGTCACCACAACTGCACAGACTTACCCTATCATAGTCAGGCCAAGGTTGTCAACTTGTACCATACACTATTAATACAATGCACCTACTCATTAGCCTCATTACTCATGGCACCTTGATGATTCCTATAAGAGTTCAAGCTTGGTGTGCATCTGCACTGAAGGGATCATGGCCATCATCGCCTTACTGGTATATGTGAAATCTACTCTTTCAGACAATAGAGCCCAGTACTCATCAAAGACAAGGGTATGGTCAGTAGAGCTCCAGGGAAGTGTGATATGACTGATCTTATTATATAAACACATAAATGATCTGACGGTCAAAGTGAGCAGCAATCTGTGGCTGTCTGCTGATGATGCTGTGTTGTACAGGAAGGTATCCTCATTGAGTGACTATAGGAGGATACAGGACCTATAAAAATGTAAGTTAATGCAGATGAGTAGGAATAACAGTCCTATAATTTTTAGATACAGCATTCTCGAGAATAAAGATTACTGTTAGTAATCTTGGCAAAGAAGTTTATCTGCTCTAAGCTGTTATCACAGTTCACCCCTTGTGGCTCAAAATGAGTAAAGTAAAGCATTAATAGTGCAATGCTTGACACAGTCACATCAATTAAATATGCAAGCATAATGTTGCAAAGCAATATGACATGAAAGGTGACAGTAGTGAAGGCAAATGATCGACTTCAGTTTACTGGGCGAAATTTAGGTAAGTGTTGTTAGTCTGTTACGGAGACCACATATAGAACACTAATGTGACCAATACTAGAATACTGTTCAAGTGTCTGGGATCCCACCAGGTCAGATTAAAGGAAGACATTGAAGCAATTCAGAAGCATGCTCCTATATTTTTACCGGCACATTTGATCATCATGTGAGTGTTACAGAGATGCTTCATGAACTCAAATGGGAATCCCTTAAGGGAAAATGACATTCTTTTTGTGGAGCACTATTGAGAAAATTTAGAGCACCGGCATTTGGAGCTGACTGCAGAACAACTCTATTGCCATCAGCATACATTTAACGTAAGGACCACAAAGGTAAGATAAGAGAGATTAGGAATCATATGGAGGCTTCTATACAGTCTTTTTACCTCTCTCTATTTATGAGTGCAACAGGAAGAGAAATGACTAGTAGAGGTACAAGGTACCATCTGCCATGCACCATATGGTGGCTTTTGTAGTTTGTATGTAGATGTAGATGCCTTCACAAAAACCCCTGTCCATACGAAGTGTACAAACCACCAGCAATACCTCCAATCTGGCTACTGACGTTTCAAAGTCAAAAAGTCTCAAACAATTTGTTGTGCCTTGCTATATTTGGGCACTGTATCTGCAGCAGGAAACAGAAATTTTGCACATGCACTAACAATCTTAACAGAGATTTTACAGATGCCCCGTTAGATCAGAAATAAATTTCCTGCAGTATTTACAGTATTTAGTTTCATGACACAAACAGACCTGCCACCATTTCAAACTAGCCACATATTGTAATCCTTATCACCTAATATCACCCAAGCTTCTAATAAACAGGTAATAGAATGTTTCCAGGCAGCCACATTGGAACCAGAATTGAGGGGTGTATATTATAGATACATTTTTATCAACCTTTAACAGTTGCTTTACCAAGAAGCACTAATCTATGATTCTAACAAAAAATTTTTTAAAAATTTAATTACAAAAGTTGTGTGCATAGAAAAAGGAATTATATAAAATGAAAACTCGTAGAGCAGAGAGAGAAGTAGGACTGATTTTGTACTACAATAAATATCATGCTGTTTACGGAACCTGATTAAAAATTTTAAAAAAACTTATTTATAGTATTGTGGTTATCATGTAGGATTAGCTGAGGCATAACACACACTAAATACTGAACACACATTTATTAGTCACTCGTACATAACAAATATGGCAGTTGAACATGTTACGAGCCGAAAATTAACACTAGAACTCAACTGTCCAAAGAATAATGCCACAGAGCGCCCCCCCCCCCCCCCCCCTCCCCGGTAGTGTGGAGCATGGTTGAGGGAAGTCACATTACACGAGTTCGTAATCTTGGTGCCACGGTGGTCAGCGTGGGAAGTGGAGGCGTCAGAGTCGGCGGTGCAGCAGTGCCATTGTTCCAACAGCTGCACAGGCAGAGACGAATCAGCAGAAGGCAAGACGGCTGCATTGGGAGGTAGATAGTTGAGTGACCATGCCAGTTTCAGTTGATTAACAGACACTGTCTGTGACCGTCCATGTAGGTGGCTGATGAACATGTTCGTACCGCAATATAGCATGTGGTGAGGGCCTGAATAAGCCAGTTGCAGAACTGCCCATGCAGTGACATCCCACAGCATAACAAAGTCACACGTAGTAAGGTCCTTGTGGACAAACACAGGTGGGGTGGTGTGGGGGCAGGGCTAGGGGGTGCGGAGGTGTGCAACATGTGTGCATGTCTGCTCGACAAGTGTGGGGAGATCCTCGGATGCGGCTGAAGGTGAATCCTCGACGAACTCGGCAGGGAGAAGGAGAGGGTCGTGGTACAGAACCTCAATGAGTGAGGCATTAAGATCTTTATGGGCCGAACGAACACCTAGCAGGGCCCCTGGAAGAGCTTCTGACCATAGGCCTTCATGGCACATTAGGGCAGCCTTGAGTGTGTGGTGCCACCACTTGCCAATGCCGTTCACCTGCGGGTGGTAGGCTGTGGTATGAAATTTGGCAACACCGCAGAGTTTGCAGAGACGTGCGAAGAGGACAGACTGAAACTGGCATCCCTGGTGGGTCGTGAGAGACAGAGGACAGCCAAAGCGAGACGAACAAGCGGGCAACAGTCTCCACCATGATGTCCATAAGGGGGACCACCTCGACCCAGCGGGTCACATGGTCAGTGATCGATAAGATTTATCTGTAACCCTCGGAAGTGGGGAGGGGATCAACAACGTCAATACGGACATGCCGGATACGCCCATTTGGAATGACGAACCTGCCCAATGGAGGTTGAGCGTGCCTGTTGACCTTGCTGCACTGGCACAGAATGCACACAAGGCTCCAAGTGCGACAGTCATGCTTCATGCCAGGCCAGACTGAGTGCTCCATAACCAGCCTCATCGTCGCTCGTGTCCCATGGTGAGCTAAGCCATGCAAGGCAGTAAAGACCCTATGACAAAGGATGGCAGGGACCAGGGAGTGGAGTGTACCTGTAGAGGTGTCACGAAGGACAGGGATCATCGAACCAGGTAGTATATGGGGCTGGACAGAGAGCAATGACTCACCATCTGATTTTATTCACTGTATATCATCATCGTCGGCTTGTAGTCAGGCAAGCTCCTCCAGATTCAGCGGTGTGGTTAGCACGCAGATGCGGAAAAGGTAGTCTGCCACAACGTTCTCCATGCTGCGGATATAGCGTGCGTTGGGAGAGTGTTGACAGATGTAGTCCATATGACGGAAATGCCTCGGCAGAAGATCCTTAGCCAGATTATGAATAGCATCCATGAGTGACTTGTTATCTGTATAGATCGTGAAGGGTTGCCCCTCTAGGTCACTACGGAAATGTTTAATCGCCTCATACACAGCAAAGAGCTCATGGTCAAAAGCCGACCACTTGCACTGTCTCCAAGTAAGTTTCTTGGAAAAGAAACAGGCGGGTTGGGTGGAGTCGCGCGGTGTGCTGTTGTAAAACAGCACCCAAAGCTGAGTCACTGTCATCGGTCGTGATCGAGACACAGGCCTCAGGGTGAGAGTGGGCGAGTGTTACAGCTTTGGTGAGGGCAGTTTTTAGGTTACCAAAAGTGTTGAGCATCGATTTGGTCCACTCCAACTTCCATTTTCCAGTGGTGTTTTTGCCGGAGAGAGTATCGGTGAGGGCAAATTAGATGGAGGCAGCTTGAGGAATATGGCAGCAGTAAAAGTTTGCCATACCCAGAAAATGACGCAGCTGAGCATAATCCTCAAGGAGAGGAAGTTCAAGTATGGTTTTGACATGAGAACTCGTTGGTTGGAGGCTGTCAGTAGCAACAGTATGTCTGAGAAAGGTAACAGATGAGGAACTCAATTGAGATTTATCATGATTGATCACGGCACCACTGACAGTGAGGGCCAAACGGACTGCATCGCGGTGAACTTGATGTTTCTCAGTGGAGGAGGAAAAGATAAGTATATCATCTAAGTAAACATAGACAAATGTCAAAGAGAGCAAAATGGAATCAATGAACCGCTATCATGTCTGCACAGCATTTTTCAATCCATAAGGCATGTAACAGTATTCAAATAGGCCGAAGTGTGTGATGATGGCTGTCTTCAGAATATCTGGTGGATGCATAGGAATCTGACAATATGCCTTGGAGCAATCTAAAATAGAGGAAAAGGTAGAACGATGAGTAACTGCATGAAATCCGGGATACGTGGAATGGGGTAGTTATCGATAATGGTGCGGGCATTAAGGGACCTGTAGTCCCTACAGATGCGTAAGGTACCATCCTTTTTGGGAACAAGGCGAAGACCAGTTGCTATCAGAAAGGTGGAGGATGCCCAAAGCCAACAGGTCCTGAACAAGCTCCTTGGTGCATAGAAGTTTGGAAGTGTTAAGACACCTGGCCTTACAATGAACAGGTGGTGCAAATCGTGCGACAATAGCCGATACGAACATAGGGGGGTCGGAAAGAGGGGTCAAGGAAGTATCCACAGGCAATGTCGGTTCACTGACCTTACTGAACCAGGGCGGCACAGATGGGGTGTCAGCTGTAGTCGGTGATGGAAGGTGCGAAACAGGAGTGAAGCAGAGCGGAGAATCTGGAGGGGCGCATGTCGGTGCGTCTTGTAGCTTTGTCTGCGGCAGTGTGAAAAAAGCAGCAGGTGGTGGAATGCTCGACACAGGTGAGAAGGTGCTGTAGAGGCGTGTGTAGGGTCACCTCGCTGCAGGGCTGCAGATAGGCAATGTATGATACACAGCGCATGTGACAATCCTGTGGAAGCAGCAGCGATGCAGGTGCATAAGGCATCATTCTGGGTGTGGAGTTTGCAGATTTGTTAGGGCACATGCGAAAAATCAGAGCGCCGTGTGGTTATGCACTCACGCGTGGAAAGCGTAGCCAAGAAGATGGAGAGCGAAGTCGTGCTGAACTCGTGTGAGCGCGGAACTGTAGAGCCAGACACGTGGTGGAGCGCAGCAGCCTGCTGGTCTGGTGAAAGTTTGTAATGGTGTAGAAAATCCAACCCGATCACAGGTTTATCCACATCAGCAGCACGGAGGGACCAAGGGGATGGTGAACTGGTGATATATGGAGTGACTTCTTGATGGAGCCATGGACTGCAATAGAAGAACGTTTGGTGGCAATCAAGGTGAGGGTAGAAGGGGATACTGTGTTGACAGTGTGCTTGGCCGGGATTATGCTAACGTCGGCACCAGTGTTGACGAGAAAACGGATGCCTGCTGACATGTCTGTGGCACAGAGGCATTGGATCGCTGAAGCAAGTGGTGCAGCGTTGCACTATAGGTGCCATGAAGGTAAGTGGAAGGACATGGCGTCTAAGCGTGCCTGCCAGTCTCATTTGGGTAGGCGCAAGTCACGTGGCAGTTGCGGGTGGTGTCCCTGTAAGTAGCATGGAACCAGCAGAGTGGGTAGACCGGTTGGCATAGCAGTGCGATACGTGAGGGGTTACAGCTAACTGCGTAGGGGCCGGTAGCCGATTGAGTTGCTGCTCGGGCAAGGTCAGCAGCTGTCAGGAGCCCGCTGGCAGTACATCCTGTAGGCTGATAGGTGGCAGAGCCTGACAGCCAGCTGAGGTGATGAGGAGGGCATGCTGGCCTCTGCCGACTGGGTGCAGAGCCGGAGGCGCAGGTGTGCCAGCTGAGGATGATGGAGAAGATGTTCGTGATGGGCGGTGTCAGTGATGAATGACAGCGTACGCCTGATCCACCATGTGTAACCGAACCTTGAGTGGATCAGTGACATGAGACAGTAGACGAAGTTGCAGATCTGAACGCATTTTGACCATCCACAATGTCCAAAGCACGGCATCAGGTAATGCTTGATCATCAATTAATGCACGTAGGCACCGCCAAAGCTGTGAAGGCGTACGGATGTTGAGATCCTCCTTGTGAATAATGTGATGAATAGCCTCTGCCGGAGGGCGGGGAAGGCATTTGATGAGCAGTGCTTTGGCCATCGAATATTTGTGCGAGAAGGGTGGTGAGAGAAGAAAATCACTGATGAGGTCCGTATGTGTGTGTAGGTGGCTCATCAGGCAGACAAAACAGGTCTCGTCATCCGAAATGCTGTCGATGTCCAGTGTGTGGTCCACTAATGCGAACCAAGTTTTTGGATTGTCTTTTTGTAATGGAGGTAGCATAGGGAACCTGCCAGGTAACAAATGTTGAGGCAGCACTGGCAGACTGAGATCGGTAAGAGCAGAGCAGCATGCCTCTGATGCCGGAAGTGCAGTAGTGGTGAATGGTGCATGGCCTGAGGTCTGTGTGGGGCAGTGGCTGCATGCAGCACACAGTGCAGAGGGAACGAGTGTATAAGTTGGCATGGTGTGTCTAATCTGCAGTGCCGCCAAAGAATGCGGCGCAATGGGTGGGAAGTGGTCACAGTGAAGCCACAGGGGGGGGGGGGGGGGGGGGGGGGGGGAGGGGCTGACCTGGTAACCAGTGCCAGTAGAACAGAACAGCCGGCGGCCATTACGAAAGCTGGCAGAAGGTGGTCACAGTGCAACCACAGTGAGGCAGTCACGGAAACCGATGCAGTCAAGGTGGCCAGTGTTGCGGAAACAGCGTGCATGGAACGGGTGGTGGGGGGGTGCTGCAACACTATGTAAATTAGAATGAGCTACCCCATGCATAGAAATCTTTGATTCACAGTTCTGGAACTTTGCCAGCACATCAAGCCATCCCGAAGGCAATGGTGTACATGAAGGATAAACCACAATGTCTCTAACTGGAAGGTCATCAACATTGTGGTTAGGTGCCGTGCACTGTCCATGTTGTGGCTGTTGTTGTGCTGCCACGCTAGGCATCGGCCACATTGAGCCGGGTAAGATTAGGTGGCTGCCAGTGTGGTCGGGCATAAATAACTGTTCACTTTTAACCAAGTTCGAATTAGGTACACTTGTCCACACATGGTTGCAATCGGCAGAGTTGATGGGGCACATTACACTTGCATGGAAAGTCACTGGTAGATCCATTGTGGCGGAAACAATGTGGGCTGGCACACAAAGTACATAAATGACGAAAACAAGCACAAAATAACTCCAGATGAGACAACAGCGGTGTCGGGGTCACCACTGTGGTTATCACGTAGGATTAACTGAGAGAGAACACACACTAAGTATTGAACACACATTTATTTATCCCTCGTACATAACAAATATGGTAGTTGAACATGTTACACACCGAAAGTTAACAGTAGAACTCATTTGTCAAAGAAGCAAAGTCACAAAGATAGAGGGCTCTCCACCAGAGACGCCACAGTATCTAAAATTAATTATTCACTTAACAAAGTTATATCTGCATGGACAATAGTTAAAAGAGAAACAGAGAAATCAATTAAGGGGTGTAGCAACATTTTTACTAAAGCAAACAGCAAAATAATAAATTATACCAGTCAAGTAGCCAACATATTTAATCATGTAGAGTTGGAGTGTAGTTCATTTAGTTCATGGCCTCTTAGACCATGATGGTCACCTAATAACATTTAGTATCAGTGCATGATATAAATAAAAATAATTGGAAAACTACATAGGTAATAAATTAAAAAGGAATTAAAGATTTCAAGAATTATTGCAAAATCCAGGCTGGAAAGATGTGCACAAGACCCCTGGTGTAAGTGAGAAATATAACATATTCTGTGACATAGACTTCTTTGAAAATTGTTTTCCTAAGAAATTAATGCACATATACCCCAGTTCAGAAACAGGATCAGAATATCATGTCAGACTAAGAAAACACTGCACTTGGCATCGAGGGACACTAAATGATGACAGAATTAAATCACATTACAGACTTTACTGTAAAATTCTAAGCAAAGTCATTGGCATCAATATATACGGTCCTTAAATGAAAAAGAGAGAGAGAGAGAGAGAGAGAGAGAGAGAGAGAGAGAGCTAATGAAATACTGGAACACATCAACAGATGGTTTATGACAAGTTTTGGCAAGGCTTAGTACATACAGTTCAGTACTTCTTACCGAACTTCACAAGTTCTAAAAAAAGTTTCTCAAACTATGAAATACAAGTAGTACAAAGTGTTAAGTTTTTCATACTACAGATGGATCAAAACCTCAGTTAGAAAACCCAACACCTAGAATTAATCAAGCACCTTGTGTCACCCATGCTTGCAGTACACCAGATTACTGATATTGATGTACAAAAAAGATAAAAATAGTTTATTTTGCGTATTTCTATTCATTAGTGAGTTATGGAATTTTCTGGGAAAATTCTTATTACAGAGATAGTTTTTTTTTCCAGAATACAAAAGCACATTACAAGAATTATATCTGGCATTAGTTAAAGAACATTCAGCAGTGATCTCTTCATAAAACTGAGTATTTTAAAAATACTTCACAAAAAATTCCTGGGTGCACATGTATTCAGGAACCGTCTTCTGCACCTGAGTTACAAGCAGATAATTTAGTGGAGATGAATACTGAATTAAAGAACTTTCTATTGGACAATACCAGGTACTCAACTCAAGAGTATCTTCTCAGAAACTCTTAAATTTGATGTTTTAGGTTAATGTAGGGACTTCATAAAACAAATTACACATGGCGTCTCATGGTAACACAATTTCTCAGCAAGAGTGAAGCTTTCTCAGAAGAGAGTTCATGTTTCAGGTTTCCTGATGCTGTTCAGGAAACAGGTGTATCACAGTGTGTGACTAAAATGGCATGGCAGCTGGAAACATACTCCAGAGTTGAAGTAAGTGGGACAATATGAGCCTTGTGGGCAAAACATCTAAACTGCACACAGGTTCATGATGAAATTCTGGTGATATGTGAACCAAATGCAAAATTTGGTTAAATTTGGTTAAATGATTCCAACAATTTGACCAAGGCTGCTCAGACATAGGTGATGCTGGTCAGGAAGTCCAGATCTTACACCATGTGATTTTCCAGTGATGAGGATATTCACACAGCAGTTCTTCAATGACTCTGTTACCTCAGGGCAGATTTCTATCATCGAGGCATTGAATATATTCTGACCATTGTGTACAGAGACTTGGTGACTATGTTCAAAAATAATGTAATGAATCTGTGTGACTCTGAAGTGTAGTGCAGCAGTCAATAAATGTTAGTTGGTGTGCTATAATAATGTGTAACTTACTTTTTGAAGTCCGAAGATATGTGTGCATGACACACTATCCGTGTTACAGACTACTGTTAAGTTGCAGCTAATGACAAACCTTAGCACCAAGTTGATCAACACCATGACACCAATAAAGCAAAAGCTATTTAATATCTTAGGTTTGACAAGGAAGGAAGAGGAAAATGGCAATGTCTTTGCTTAAGAAACCATCATGGCATTTACTTAAAATAATTTAGTGAAACCTCATAAAAAATAGGTCAGGATTGCCATCTGGAGATTAGAATCCAATATCTTCTGCAATGCTTTCTGCAAAAATTATTTTGAGCAGTGACTTCAAGAGCCAACACAACACACAAATATTTTAAATCAACATACCAGACCTCTTCGCAACAAAAAATTCTAAGCAAGTACACAACTGGCCATTAAAATTGCTACACCAAGAAGAAATGCAGATGATAAACAGGTATTCATTGGACAAATATATTATACTAGAACTGACATGTGATTACATTTTCACGCACTTTGGGTGCATAGATCCTGAGAAATCACTACCCAGAACAACCACCTCTGGCCATAATAATGGCCTTGATATGCCTGGGCATTGAGTCAAACAGAGCTTGGATGGTGTGTACAGGTACAGCTGCCCACGCAGCTTCAACACAATATCACAGTTCATCAAGAGTAGTGACTGGCGTATTGTGACGAGCCAGCTGCTCGCCCACCATTGACGAGACATTTTCAATTGGTGGGAGATCTGGAGAATGTGCTGGCCAGGGCAGCAGCCGAACATTTTCTGTATCCAGAAAGGCCCGTACAGGACCTGCAACATGCAGTCTGGCATTATCCTGCTGAAATTTAGGGTTTCACAGGGATCGAATGAAGGGTAGAGCCATGGGTCGTAGCACATCTGAAATGTAAAGTCCACTGTTCATAGTGTCGTCAATGCGAACAAGAGGTGACCGAGATGTGTAACCAATGGTACCCCATACCATCACGCCGGGTGATACGCCAGTATGGCGATGACGAATGCATGCTTCCAATATGCGTTCACCGCGAAGTCACCAAATACTGATGCGACCATCATGATGCTGTAAACAGAACCTGGATTCATCCGAAAAAATGACGCTTTGCCATTCGTGCACCCAGGTTCGTCATTGAGTACACCATAGCAGGGGCTCCTGTCTGTGATGCAGCATCAAGGGTAACCGCAACCATGGTCTCCGAGCTGACAGTCCATGCTGCTGCAAATGTCATCGAACTGTTCATGCAGACGGTTGTTGTCTTGCAAACGTCCCCATCTGTTGACTCAGGGAGCGAGACATGGCTGCATGATCCACTACAGCCAAGCGGATAAGATGCCTGTCATCTCGACTGCTAGTGATACGAGGCCGTTGGGATCCAGCACGGCGTTCCGTATTACCCTGCTGAACCCACCGATTCCAGATTCTGCTAACAGTCATTGGATCTCAACTAATGCGAGCAGCAATGTCGCGATACGATAAACCACAATTGCGATAGGCTACAATCCGATCTTTATCAAAGTCGGAAACGTGAAGGTACGCATTTCTCCTCCTTACACGAGGCATCACAACAACGTTTCACCAGGCAATGCCAGTCAACTGCTGTTTGTGTATGAGAAATCGGTTGGAAACTTTCCTCATGTCAGCACATTGTAGGTGTTGGCACCGGTGTGAACCTTGTGTGAATGCTCTGAAAAGCTAATCATTAGCATATCACAGCATCTTCTTCCTGTCATTTAAATTTCGCATCTGTAGCACGTCATCTTTGTGGTGTAGCAATTTTAATGGCCAGTAGTGTAGATTCTTATCAGATGATGATATCTTTTACCATCTATTAACATCATCAAAAGATCAAAATATATTTCAAAATAGTGTAGGCAAGATATCTGCAAGGTAAAAAAAGTGGCAATTGATCCTAAACAAAAAATATTAGGTCCACCACATGAATACCAAAAGATTCCTTTAAATTTTGGTTGCATGAATCACGCAGATTTGAAGGGTGTCGATTCAACTAAATACCAAAGGATTATTATTATGAACAACTTAAATTGGTATCATTATATAGGAAATTTCTGGGGGAGGGGATGAAAACCAAAGATTGAGGTTTATTGGCAGAACACTTAGAAGGTGCAATAAATCTACTAAAGATACAGCTTACACTATGCTTGCCCATACTCCTTGGAATATTTTTACACAGTATGGGAGCCTGGCCATATAGGATTGATAGTGAATATCAAAACAGTTCTAAGAATGGCAGCTCTTTTTTATTATTGCAAAGTAGCGGAGGGGGTGTTAAGGATATAAGTGAGAGGGGTGGTTAATAGTAATAACAAAGGCTTTTTAATTGTGATTACTTTCCATAAAATTTCAGTCATCAACTTGCTCCTATGCCTGCCAAACTATTTTGTTGTCTCCCACCCACATAGGGAGAAATGACAGAATGGGACAGTAGAGAAATAGTCTGAAAGTTGTTCTGTGAACCTTCTGGCAAACACTTAAGTTTGAATTCCAGAGTAATCAAGTAGATGTACATTTATTTACCACCAGATGACATATAAATCACATGTTAATGTTGAAAGTTTCTGCTTCCCTATAAGTAAGATCATGCATTTATTCTGGTGAAAACATAGCATTATGAAAATAACAGATAATTTTTAATATTACTGCATTTTATAATTTTTGAATGTACTGCTGTTATCACCTTCACATTTGTAGTATAATAAGTTTAAAGATATGCTAATTATTATTATCCAAATCTTTCAATAGTGTTTTCATTAGTTACTGACTCTTTTTAATATGCAGTTAAGTAGTGCCCAGCAGCATATCAGCTACGATTATTCTAATTCTTGTGGCTATTATGCAGTAACCAAATGGATTTTCCTGAAACATACACTTTTCCCCATCTGCAGAAGACTTCTTAGGTGGAGGAGGATTATGGGTGGAGGGGGGTTGTGGCTTCTATAATTCGCTGTGTCCACCAGCTCTCTGCTGGATCTAGTGAAATTTTATAGCAACGGATATTTGTGCCAAGGCATGATGTCACATGTTTTCTTTTAAATGTGAATACCATTGGCTGTTGTTGTCTGCTCTCATATACCATCACTATTGCCATGCGAAAGGAGACTGGTCTCCCTCCTCTTCAGTATTGGAAGCCATATACCATTAAGCTTAACACTTTTATCTTATTGACTGAAATTATCGTTGTGTTTGGTAGACTCTAGTGCCTCTCTCTACAGCATATCATAGTACCGACACTCTCTTGGCTGGCAGTGCCTGAATGTAATAAATCGAAATCAATGGTTTCCTAACTGCAAAATTTCTCGAGCTACAGTTCACCTACTCTTTTCTTCTGCTCTATAGTTGCCCCTATCCTCTTCCATTTGCTTTGCCACTGTTCTCTTTATAGTACACCTGCACACAATTCATGATTTTTGTATACCACTGCTTTTTCTAGTGGTTGGTGAGCATCCTTTGCTTACCTTAAACATTCCTGTATTTAATTTGTGGGTATCTGTACTACACTGATATGTCAGTTTCCCAAGATCTTTCCTACACGGTGACTGACATTTTTAATGAGGGATAAAAATACCCTTGGTTTTGTTGGTGGTTGTACACTACTGTGGCCTCTCTATGATGGTTATAACATTGTTTGTACAGCTGAGGACCAGTGCTGATTTCTTAACAACACAGTAGTAAGGTATTTCACTTTTTCTCCAAGTAACTCCAGTTCACATATTGTTCTTTCTCTGCTGTGGATGGTGATTTAAATCCTGATGTTGCTGACAGTCTGTGTGTTAGGGTTTTTCCACACACATTGTGTCCCACGCTACTATTTACTTCCTTGAAAACTTACACATTCAAGTTCTAGTATGTATGACTGAGGCAAACAACACACTATGGTTGATGTGCCCAGGTAGCCAATAAAATGGAATTTTATTGAGTCTAATAAACAAAATACAGTACCATCAACTTGAGGGAATTTGCACTAGAAGTGTAACTTCAACAAAGTACCTTGTTGAATTCAATATTTTCCAATGCTAAAAATTAAATTAGTGTAATGTTGGTAGTTATGCAATCGATAGTATATATCGATGTATAAAAATGACGTAACTTTTTAATTTGGCAACCCTGAGGCACTAACTGTGGTATGCTGCAAAGAAGCAGTTAAGATTTCATATTTGAAAAATCACTGTGTACTTCTGTATTACAATGAGAAGGTAAGAAATTTATGATGTATATAATTTGTTAAGTAGGTCTAGTTTTTAGTTATACTAAATAAACTATCATGAATTTTTCATAAAATCTCTTTGACTGATTATAATCATGAACCATTAAAAAAAGTGGACAACTAGCAGGCTTACTTTACACAAGATTTATTTCATGTTCTTTTTCTATATTTGAGATTTCAAAATGCTGAGAGTTTGTGAAAGGAGTCCAGGGGGCAACAAAATATTGCAGCTATACTTTGGAGAATTTAAGGAGAGCATTTAAGACCACTTTGAAATGTAGAGGGAAAAGTTTGGCATCCTCATGAAAACAATTTTGAGTAAAGTTAAAAGAAAACAAGTTCAAATGGTTGCCAGTCAGTGTCTTTTAAATTTGACTGAGTAAAAAGGATGGACACAGAGAGGTTAGATTCAAAAATATTTATGGGGAGCGGACTGGGTTTGGCTATTTGTAAAAAGAAGCAAGACTCATCTACAGAAATGGATCTGCTCAAACATCAAAAGATGCCATGCCGAAGTGGGCAGAAATGATATTATTGCCTACTTTAATAACCTCAAAATTATACTGGCAAGTGTTCCACCAAAAAGTATAGATAACTATGATGCCACTGACCTCACTGATGACTCTGGTAAAAAATTGGCAGTTGTGAGACAAGGTCAGAAATACCATGAAGATAACAAAATGTGCAAAATTTGTGTAGTCACTCCAGTTGACAGTAACAGTTTCCTGGAGAGTGAGTTGGCACTACTCGATTAGGTCTGATAGTTAATCACTGAAGCACTGTAATGTCCTACTAAGTAAGCACTGATAATGCTCTGGAGTGTCCTAGTGGGTACTCACTGACATTGCCAGAGGATGTTCGAATGTGGATGAAGTCCATAGTGATAGTGCCCCATGAGACGAGCTTGAAGACGAGTCAGAGATGAAATCCCACAAAGTGATAAGCTGAAGTAGACTCCAACCGGTGGACTGCTAGGCGCTAGCAGTGTAGAGTGTACAGGGCACTCAGTGGAAGAGCTTTGATTGACGGACTGCTTGGAACAGCTGGCGTAGAGCCCAGAGCATAGAATCCTCCTGGAGAAACAACTCCAATTCAGAAACCACTAGGCATACGGCAAACAGTGTGAACTGATTGCAGAGTGGTCAGGTAGTGACCTAAATACTCATACAGTAGAAGGATATTGACAGACCCACAGAATCAAGGTAGAGCTGTAATTGCAGCACTGTTTGCAGTAATGTTTCTGCCTCTGGTGGAAAGGCTGGTGCCACATGGTACAGTGGTGACTATTGGAGTTTGTTTGTAAACTACACAGCATATTTGTTGTGGTTGTGGACTGTTTTTGTCTGAGCTCCAGAGGAAGTGTCATTCATGGGCCAGAGCTGTGGCAACCTGCAGTACACGACTGTACGTGGGTGGCTGTGTTGGGAGGCATGGACCCGGGGATTGTTGGCTGAAGGCAAGTGGCTTAAATGTGATCGTGACACATGAATCTGGCTCAGATGAGCACTGGCAGGAGCAAACCTGAAAAAGAGAGACACACAGTCTCATTTTGTTATTAGGTGGAGCTGGCTACTCGATGGGGCAATGGAGACATGAGGTCATAATGGTGGAAGGTCGATTTGGCTGCCAGAGGCAAGAACTTGTGTGATCCAGGTTTGCATCGAAATTACCAGAAGTGTGCAACTGAAGGGCTAGGGAAGTCTTGCAGTTGGCCTGAGTAGAGTGTCCAGATGAGGAACAGCTCCAACCCTCATGTCACAAGAAGACCTTGTGACTGCACCTGGTGCCACTGGTGTGAGGAGACCTGAACAAGCAACCAAGCAGGTTCGCAAAGAACATTGATTATTGGAAGGCATATTTTATTTTGTTCAATTGTTACAACCAAAAGCCATACCAAAACCTAATTTAGACATCAAACTACTGAAGGAACTGTCTGTTAAAGAAAACTATGCGACTGACATAAATAAGTGATTTACGGCATTGCAAGAAGCTAAGGAGGAAATATCTAACCGGAGTCCTAGAATCTATAGAAGTGGAAAGCAGGAATGGAAACTCAAGGAAGTTTTTTCAGTATTCAAAGAAAAGTAAGAGTGGTTATAAAAGTGAAAACCTATTCATAAAAGATAAAAATCAAAATATGCTAACATAGCTGGAAGATATCCTAGAAAGATGGAAGGAGTATTTCTCAGAAATGTTAAATTGCAATGATCAGCATATAACCTTCAATTACACAATGTCTGAGAGTGACAGCATTAATAATGACAAATATAGAATCACAGAACAGGAAGTGATCCACACCATTCAAAAGCCAAAAAACAACAAGGCAACAGGCGAGGACCAGATATCAGCAGAGATGTTAAATGAGGGTAGAAGCAAACTACACAAAGAAGTTTATAACCTTTTCACAATGATATGGAAAACTGAAACACTGCCTGAAGATTGGAAAACTGCAATAATTTGTCCCATACATGAGAAAGGAAACAGAATGGAGTGTGGAAATTATAGAGGAATCAGTCTGCTGAACATAACATACAAAATCCTGTCAATGCTCATTCTGGAAAAACTTCAACCTTATGCAGAAAACATTATTCAAGACTATCCGGCTGGATTTCGAACAAACCGTTCCACAACTGATAATTTGTTTACTATACAACAGATCTTTGAGAAATACTGGGAACTTAACAAAAACATCCACTGTCTCTTCATTGACTTCCAGTGAGCCTATGACAGCATCCACAGAAGTAGCCTCTATAACACATTACGAGAATTTAGTATAACCAGTAAAATCATTAGGATGATACAACTGTGCATGGATGGCTCTCGGGCAGCAGTAAAGTTCAGACGATCCATATCCCCCACCTTTCCAATGAAAACAGGCTTATGACAAGGAGATGCTCTTTCATGCGTCCTCTTCAACCTTGCACTAGAGAAAGTGGTTCGAGAGAGTAATTTACATCTATACAATGGTCTCCAATTCGAACACGGTGAAGTAAAACTCCTGGCTAAAGCAGATGATATAGTGTTGCTGAGTGAAACTGAAGAACTGAAAGACATGTACAGGTCTCTCAGGCATAGTGCCAGCAAAATGGGGTTTTTGATTAACCAAGAGAAAACAGAATATATGGAAATAGGTCGAGTCATAGACCCAAATCCTTGCTTTTAAGTTGACCAACATTCTAAATTCAGAAAAGTTCTTCATTTTAAATACCTTGGATCACATTTAAACAGTAAAAATATCATAACAATGGATATAAATGAAATAATAGTCTCAGGATCAAGATGTCTGTACTCACTAAGCAACCCACTCAAAAGTAAAGCTTTGTCAATTGCCACAAATATGAAGATATACAACACTGTCATCTGCCCTATAGTACTGTATGGTTCAGAACGCTGGACGCTTACAAAGAATGAAAGAGAAAAGCTGAATGTGTTCAAAAGAAAAGTAATGAGAAAAATCTGGGGACCTGTGTTGGAGAATGGCATTTGTAGAATTCAAAAGAACAATCAAATTTATCAGTTAATGAAGCAACCCACTATCAATCAGAAATTAAAAAGTAGGAGACTGCAATGGGCTGGACATGTGGCTAGAATGGAAAACAACAGAGTCACCAAGAAAGCATTTGAAGGAACTCTCCAGACAACAAGACCATTGGGATGACCTCGTACAAGTTGGAAAGATGACAGAGAAGGACATCGCAGCATTAGGAATTTCCGCAGGGTGGAGAGAGACTGTGAGAGATAGAAGGCGGTGGAAGCAGATCGTTGATGCAGTGCATGGTCTACAGGGCCTGTGACCTCTGAGAAGAAGAATACTGTATTTTGTTATGTTGCTCATCTAAAACCAGTGCAAAGCATAAGGTGTGTGGCCTTCCTGGCGGATAATAGGAGAAGTGTGTGAGAACCTTCAGAAGGTGCAGAAGGGACCTGACAGGGCTGGGTTGTGGGCAAGTTTAAGCAGGGAAGGATGGCCCGTGAAAGCCAGACCAGAAGCATGTCGAGTCTGCAATGTGATGCCAGAAGCGATGATGCCATTGGACATGACGATGCCACTGAAAGCAATGGTGCCTGCAGCAGTGCTGACGGCTCCTGTGAGGTCGCTCTGGAAAGTGATGGTGGCATGAAAAGGTGCCACTGGAGGAACAGGATGGTTAATGAGAGCATGAAAAGATTATGTGTCACAGGCTGGGGAAAGGCTGTAAGGTAGTGGGAGTCCTGATAGCTTTCAGTATGTAGATAAAAAATGAAGGCCTGGAAGGTGTCAAGGAGTGGCATGGAGAATACCATGAAATGTGTAAGGTGTTGAAATGTGGCATAGAGGATGCCACAGAATATGTAATGTGTGGATGAGCACTGGGAATGAGGCAAAGAGAACAGAAGGGTATCCAGGAAGACGCTACAGAATATGGAGTGTGCATTGGAGCACAAAAATTGTCAGAGTAAGCATTGAATTGGTCCCGAAAGTGGATATACGACAGGTAGGATGGTTTGTACCTTGGTTAAGGAACAGAAGAATGTGACAGGGATGAGCACCAAAATAAGCAAGGAGAAAGATTAAGAGAGACAGTTGGCACTGAGCGCACACATAAGCAGCGAAAATTATCAGCAATGGTCTGAAGTAGTGCCTCGGTATGGAAGGCTACTCTGGGAAAGCACAAAACTGAGGGAACATCATCCCTAAGTCAAGTATTCTCCTCACTATGGTAGTGGGGACAAGAACATTGAATCTTCAATCCTCGGTGCTGGTGAGTGTGACTAAATGTTGCAAACTTTGATCCTTGTCACCATTGTAGGAACTAGGAGGTTGCAAACATTGATTCTCATCATCATTGCAGTGGGACTAGTAGGAAGCAGACTATGATCTGAATCACCACTGTAGTAGGACATTGAGGGAGCAAACAGTGATCCTTGTTGCCATTGTAGTGAGACAAGAAGGGAGCAGATGGTGATCCTTGTCATCATTGTAGTGTTCATGACTGAGGGCACCAACACACTATGATTAATGTGCCTAGGTAGACAATAACAATGGAACTTCATGGAGTCTAATAAACAAAATACAATAACAGTTTCCTGGAATTTGAGTTGGCATTAGCATTGTCCTGGAGTCTCCTAGGAGGTAATCTTTAACATTACACAGGGATGTTAATATGTGGATGAAGTCCACAGCAATAGCACCTCACAAGGCAATGAGCCTGCAGACAAAATGCTGTGAAGTGGTTAGCTATGGTGGACTCTGATTCGTGACTTGCTAGGCATGGCTAGTACAGAGTGCAGAACATAGAACATGCTGAAAGAACTCTGATTGAGGAACTGCTAGGTGCAGTCAGTGTTAAGCCCGGAGTGTGAACTGACTGCAGAGCAGTTGGACAGTTACCTAAACCCTCATCTCGTAGAAGGATACTGACAGAGGCACACGACTCACAGAATCGAGGCACTGCTGTGATGGCAGTACCGTTTGCAGTGGTGCTTGTGTCTCTGACAGTGAGGCTGACACCACTTGGTACCATGGCAGCTGCTGGAGGTTCAGTTGTTAACAACTCATAGTATTTGTGTGTTGCTGCAGATTATTTTCATCTGAGTTCCAGAGAAAGTGTCATTAATGGGCCAGAACTGCAGCAACCTGTGGTGATCAAGTGTACAGTTTGTGGCTCTGTCAGCAGGAGATACAGCAGAAGCTACATAATCTGCTGCAGATGGGAACAAAATGTTAGGTTTATCATTAATTCATATACTGTGTTTCGTAAATATTAACATGTACAAGAGTCTTCAGGAATGTGTAACACATTAAGCTATATATTAATAGGCAGAAGCAAATATCAGGGGCTGATCCTGTATAGTAATCTAGCAACCAACTGCAACTAATGGTAATCAGTTCACATTTTTATTACTTTTTAATACATTATAAATCAGGATATTATATCATAAGTAGAAAAGCAGATATTCTGAAGAAAACTTCTCCACATAATGTTTTTATTATTGCTTCACACTAAATGTTTATATAACTATACTGGTTTGAGAAAATACTATCATATATCTATATAATGGAAAACTTAAAATTTGTTTACACTGAAACATTTTGTTAAGAAGAATTTACATCCTAGCATCCAAAATATTCTGACAAATTATAAAAGGAGTTCCAGTAAAGTAATCTTTCCTTTATTTTTGAATATCTTGGATTTTTCAGTTTATAGCCCAATTTGGATGGGCAACTTGTTAAAGACTTTTGCACCAGTCTATTCAGAGTCCTAATCAAGGCTGCATGGCTGTATGGGTATTATTTTTGCTTCCAATATTGTGGCTGAGAATTTCACAATTCATCCTAAACACTAACCAAAATTATAGTAATCAGTAAATATATTGGCACACGAGTGTAAGAAACTCAAGGTACCTGTAGAAGTTTTGCATGCTATTTGAATGTTGACATATATTTTCTTACTTTTGGCAGCAAACAAGCTGTAAGGCTGTTCTACACAACCATTGATGGTGCTAGATACAGAAAATGCCAATGACATAATTTTTCTTGTTTAATTCTACCAGAACTGAGTTAATGAGATCATATACTACTATATCTATAGAGAATCCTTTATGGAAACCAAACTGAGTATTTTGTAAAAGGCTACTATCAGAAAAGTTGTTCAGTCTTCTGTTATAACCTACCTTACCAAAAAAATGTTGAAAATATGATGAGGACGGAGATGGATCTATTACTAAAGATGACTTTTTAATCTCCAAATTCATAAATTAGGTATTACTATCGTATATTTCAGTCTTTCAGGAAGCACTCCATGTCTCATTAACTTGGCTCTGAGCATTATGGGACTTAACATCTGAGGTCATCAGTCCCCTAGAAATTAAAACTACTTAAACCTAACTAACCTAAGGACATCACTCACATCCATGCCCGAGGCAGGATTTGAACCTGCGACCGTAGTGGTCGCGCGATTCCAGACTGAAGCGCCTAGAACCGCTCGGCCACACCGGCCAGCGTCTCATTAACTGACTATAAAGGTAGCACAAATATGGGGGGGGGGGGGGGGGGGGGGGGGAAGGGGCGGGGGGGGAAGGGGCGGGGGGAAGGGGCAGGGTAGCGGAGCGGACAGTGTTATCAAGTAGTTGGAAAGAGGTTTTAGTACTCTGGTTGAAACACCAACACTGTAGCCAGAACAGTTATTGGTTTTCAGTGACATAATGATTTTTGTAATCTTTGTAACACTTTAGCTTGCAAACCCAATATCTGATAATGGAATTTGCTTTTTTAAAAAAATAATCCTCTTTGCCATGACGAAATAGCCCAGAAACTTTTGTAATTGTAAAATTCCTAACTATTAAAGCTTAACTTTAAATGTGATCATCCACAATCTGAGAAAGAAATTTTGTATTTAAAAAAATACTTTACGTGCTCACTGGATGAGGCCTTCAGATTTTAACTGTTACCAAAACTTCTAATTTTTCAGTGGCTAGTGCTGTGAAGTGCTACATTTGCAGCTGGAATCCAAGAGATTATGACAATGATACATGTACAACAGACAATTTCAATCCACAGCGTACAAGAACAGATGAATGTGATGCAGGATGTGAGACTGTTATCATGAGAGACAGCAATGGTAAGAATAGTGACAAGTTGATACCTTGTTTAAAAAATTATGGTTGCTTTATGATTGTTATTCCTATTATATTTGGTATTGTAACTTCAAACCAAAATTTTGATTACGATTTGTTAGAATCATTTATATTGCTAAATCTAAATTACAGAAGAACAGAGTTTAATGCCTTGACACTGTTGGGGTAACTAGAAATGAAGCAAAGTTCAGATTGGACAAGGACTAGAAATTAAGTTAGCTGTGCCCTTCTCAAAGGCGCTATGCCAACACATTAAGTTAGCTGTGCCCTTCTCAAAGGTGCTATGCCAACATCCATTCACAGCAATGTAGAGATATTATTAGAAAACTGGATTGGACTCCCTCTCCTTTAGGATGCAATACTAGTGTCTTAACTACAGCACCACCTCACTTGATCACGGTGCAGAAACTGAGCAATGTGTTGCAGTGATGAGACACAGACCCACAGTCAAACCCCATCTAAGAACCCACGAGGAACTTCAGGGATAATAGGAAATTGGCCCAATTGGAGTTATGTCTGACTGCTGCTGCACATGGATGACATTGGGACATTTAAAAACCTCAAAGTACTATATAACAAGATTCTCATAATAAAAATATTTCTTTCTCAGGGCATCCTGTCACAAATGATCCTCCTAAACAAGAGAAGAAAATAAAACTGATGTTAACAACTACCCCACCATCAGACTGAGAGGGCAAAGGAATCAATATTACACGGAAAGTAACATATTGCAAACAATTTTCAGATGACACTGCGCTGTTTACAGATTGGCCAGATGACCTACAGGAAATTTTAGAAAAACTAACAAAGTAAACAAACACGCTGGCCCTTGCATGGATCCCATAAAATCAAAATGAATGACGAAAAAAGCCAGAGATCAAGCTGAAGGCTACCTGTGCGAATATACACAGCAGTTTATATGCCTCAGACTAATGTTGGCAGCTGGAAATTGGTGCCTGAACAAAAAGCATTTGAAAAAGAACAGAAGCTTAGGGTTTTATATGGAAGGCAATCTGTCCCTGTTTAAAGATGACAATCTTTAATATTTCTACCACTTACATAGTTCACAGGAAAAAGTTAAAGTAACTGAGCGAGAATGTATGGGCAGGGATGACATTGTTGGACTAGCTTTCGACTTCATACATAACTTACCTCTGCCAAACATACCAGTATGCAGGACGCATCCTATTTACGTCAGTTGTGGGTTAACTGTTTCTGCATTTATGATATAAAGTCCAGGTGTTCCACAGTGTACTTGTATCATGAAGATGAAGTGAAAAAAGGAGCGAATGAGATCTGTTCATTCCTGTACCATTACACTGAAAACTATGTACCGAAGAATGTTACAGAAGTACACCTGTTCTTAGACAGAGCACCTGGTCAAAATAAAAATAATACCATAGAAAAGGTGTGCCTTGCATTGAGAGACACTGAAATATTTTAAAAAATCACTCATTTCCCGAAAGAGCTCACTCGTTTCTCCCTTGTGACGGTGTGTTTGGAATCCTGAAGAGACAAGTACGGAAATGTGACCGAATTTACACCTACAGAGTATGTGGAAATCATAGCAAACAGTATCTCTGTAGGGATAGTCGTTATGGTAGGAATATGAAGACATAATGGACATTGACACATGGTGGCCTTGTCTTTACACAAAAAAGCCCAGTCTAGTAAAGCGGCATAGTCTAGGGAAAACAGCGTATCTCAAGATGCCTTGTCAAGAAACACAAAATTTTTCTGTGGCAATGTTCAAAGAATTTCGTTATAAAGCAACGAAGCCCCAAGCTGGGAGTCGTGACTGCCTACCCTTCCATTAACAACTGTCGGCCACTCCTTTAATCTGGAAAAAAACTAAACTCACTTCGTTTTAAAATGGGTTGCAATCGGTACGGTATGTGATGAAAAAAAGGGTTAGAATCAATAAAAAGGAAACTAGAGATTTTCAGAAACTAGTTAAGTACATCTATGGTTGGGCGCTAATGACCTCAGTAGTTGAGCGCCCTTAAACCCCACCAAAAAAAAATACATCTATGGAGAAGACGCTGGAATTTTTTATGGGGAGATATTGAAACGGCCGACTACAAGTGATAACTCACTATGATAAATTACGAACTATCCAGAACTTTGAATTCTATCAAGTAGTTGTTTTCGTGTTCAGTTGAAGATAATTTTCAATTAGTTAATCAATAAATTTAAATTTTTGACCAGAAATGTGTAATTTTGAATATGTTGTACTAATGAAAAGTGCTAAATTGCCTTGTTGACTGTAGAAAGGAACTATGGTATAAATTTTTAATTTTTTTCAGAAGATGCTTTTTAGAATAGATGAATATTATTTTCACTCATAGTATGAATAATTAGCGTGCAACAAATGTCGAAAATATCAGTGCAGTCTGTCAAATAGTTTGACAATAAGAGTGTTTCTTGTTTCTCCTGAAAAGTAAGAAAAAGGGGATTATAGAAGTGTCCGATTTCACCCATCTTCTTTGACCCATGATGTCATCAATACAGTGGAAATGGCTATTTTAAGCGTCTCCAATATTGTGCCTGTAATGTCACTACATACACATGGCAACAAACACGAACATACATATAAATAAGACAATAACATCTCCCTCCAAATATACAATCAAACTAAAGGGACAACCTCAGGAAATTGTGGGTTTTAGTGTGGGGACATGCTAAATATAATAGTAAAAAAAAAACACACCACAATCCCAAAACACAAAAAACGACGAAAAAAAAAATTACAACATTCCGCTACACCAACAAAAAGCTACAGGAATCGGACACTTCTCTTGACCTAAAGGTCAACCACAGCTGCCGGTAGCAAAACACCAACACCTACAACCAAAACTACGGAAATTGGAATAGGACATTTCCCTTGACCTGTGTAGGTGAACCACAGCTGACGATACCAAAACGCCAACACCTACAACTAAAACTACAGAAATTGGAATAGGACATTTCCCGTGACCTGTGTAGGTCAACCACAGCTGACGATACCAAAACACCAATATCTACAACCAAAACTATGAAAATTGAAATCGATCACTTCCTTGACCTATTGCTACCAAAAAATCAACACCTACAACTACCAAAACTAAAACCAAACCACATCACCTCAAAAATCAAACATCCATACATAAATTAAAACACATTAAATCCACTTCACAACGTCGGTGATCAGTCCAAATAACTGGAGGAATTTAATAACTGACAACATGTCCTCCCCCATCTTCGACTGCAGCATAGCACTTATATTTCATTGTCACATCCATAACTAACAACAGAAGTCACAAAATAAATTAAAGGTCTTACTGCACCACAAACAGCAAACCAATAACACCTAACAAGAACACCAAACACACAAATAAAACTGAACTATAAACACTGCCAGCAACTTCACACATCCGACACCAAGGCTCAAATGAACCCAATACAACACATTTCATTCAACACGTACACTCACATCACCAGAGGGCATCATCAAACACAACAAGACCTCTACTAACACAACCAGCTTATAAACCATAATGGCGTCACACTGCAACACCAAAAAGAGACAGATGGAATCGGACGATTCCACTGACACAGAAAAAGTGACATAGTTCTTTTCTCCACCGACTGATTCAATGTTTCTTCCAGTTGATGATGATTGAAATAACAAAACCTGGTCTAGAATAAATATAATATATACAGTTGATGGCAAATAAAAATGGTTTTCTTTAAATAACTTAGGTGTAGCTAATTGCCTACAGTAATTTGAATTATAGTGGTGAAGCAACTCTTTGTTTCTTTAATAAACTATTGACCCTAGAATCAAATGATGTAATTTTGTGTTGCTATCAGTGATATCTACTTGCAAACAAATTCACGTGTCACTATGACCACTTTGAAATTTGACCAATTGAACACTTTTTTTTAAACAAACCACTGGTGGAAAATTCCCAATTTTGCAGACATGCAACATTTATGGTTTCTTACTTTTTTATATACATACTTTGAAAACTGAGATCCCAGATAGACACACTCCTTGTTGGTGATATTTTTGGAGAACGAAACACACCTCTATGAAAAAAATGAGGATTTCACAAATGGTGATCTTTTGAAAATCAGCTTGCTCTGTTCATCCATGAGATGGAACAGCAATCAGATTCTATAAAAAATTTGCTGCCCATTTAGCTGCTATTTTAACCATAATCTCTCAAACAAAAAAAGTGCCCAGTAGTTGGAAGAAAGCACAGGTCATATCTATCTAATAGAATATTCTGAGGTCAAATGTAATGAGGCATCTCAAACAGAATGATCTCCTCCATGCCAATTAAAATCAATTCTGAAAATATCAGTTATACAAAACCCAGGTTTTTGCTTTCCTCATGTGACATCCTGAAAGCCATGGAGTGAGACGATCAGGTAGATGCAGTATTTCTTAACTTCCAAAAACAATGCTTCTTAACAAAAATATGATAATATGGCATAGCAAACAAAATTTTAGACTGTATTGAGGATTACTTGGTAAGTAAGAAACAAATTCTTGGATCTCCATCCACTGACAGAGAAAACACTCTTGTGACCCATCGTGAAGTGTGTGTGTGGTCCATAACAGATAGGACTAACAGGATATAGAAAGTATATAAAAGAAGGGCATTTTGAATAGTGTCAGGCTGTTTAATCCATGGGAGAGCATTACATAAATAAGAAAAGAGATCCATTACCCTTTTTATTATGCTATAGGTGAAAAATGACTGGCAACAGCAAAATACCTAAGGGCGGTCTAAGTGAAATGATAACATCTAACTGATTGTAGCAAAAGTTGAGGCCAGGCTGAGACTCAATGGGAGAATCTTAAGGAAATATAGTTCATTGTGAAAGATGTGGATTACAAAATACTTGTTCAACTGATTCTTGAGTACTGCTTGTCAGTCAGGGACCCTTACGTGATTGGCTTAGTAAAAGGATATAAAGAAAAGAGTGACATGTTTTGTCTTGCATCCGTTTCATAAGTGCAGGAACTCTATAGGAGATGTTTGTTGTTCAAATGCTGAGACTGTAAGTTTTAAGAAGAGTTGAATAACATATCACTTTCTCCCACCTACATCTGACAAAATTACCACAGTGGAAAAAATCAGAGAAATCAGAGCTCCTATGGAGGTTTATCAACAACAATTCTTCCCACACGCCATTTTTGAATGGAAGGGGGAAGATGAGAGACGATGGTACACAAAGTACACTCCACAATACATCACAAAGTGGCTTGTGAAGTTCATAGGTACATCTAAATGTACATATAGACATTTATGTGAAATATATTCGAAATTGTGAATATGGACAACCATCAGCTGAATAATGGAATGATGACAATGAATATTTGTTCCGGATCGGGCTCAAACTCGGATTTACCACTTATTGCGAGCAGGTGCCTTACTATTATATTACCTGAGCATGACCCACAGCCAGACTCAAACTTCCATATGTCATCAACCACATGTCTACAACCTGTGCTTGTACATCCATTAAGTATATTCCTGTCCAGGAGAGACATTTCACGTGAAAGTCGCTTGCCAAGTGTTCATGGATAAGTACGATATTGCAGTGCCTGTATTATTCCAAATTATAATGCAATGTTCCTTTGCATTGTAATGTAGAATAAGACACTGTATGTAGACATTTATAATAAAAGCATCATCATCGACTGTTTGAACTATTTACACAATGTGGTTATACAGTATGGGCATAATATACCATCACAGTAATTAAAAAATATTCACATTATAATGCAGTTCAGATTATATTGAAAACAGGAAAACTAATCATGTGTGAACTGTTTTAAGGAAATAACACTTTGAATTTTCCCTTATCATATTCAAGACCACTGTGACAGCATTACAGGATCCCACAAAACTGGAGACAACATTCATATCCATGACACAAATAACCAGTGTGTTTTCTCAAGTACAGGATATGTTTATAAAGCAGATCTCTATACTCTGGCATCAAATTAATATAAGCATTGCAAAGAAACTTATAAAGACTCAGGACTAAAGATTTTCACTGTAATTTTGAAAAAGGGAAAAGAGTTAGGTTGGGTTGTTTTGGCCGAGGAGACCAGATAGCGAGGTCATAGGTCTCATTGGATTAGGGAAGGATGGGGAAGGAAGTCAGCCATGCCCTTTAAAAGGAAGCATCATGGAATTTGCCTTGAGTGATTTAGGGAAATCACAGAAAACCTAAATCAGGATGGCTGGGCGTGGGATTGAACCGTTGTCCTCCTGAATGTGAGTCCAGTGTGCTAACCACTGCACCACCTCGCTCGGTGAGGGAAAAGAATTCTCTAATGTATCAGAGCAAATGGACAAATAGTAAGCAGTACATTCTGTGACCAATAGATTTTATAGACAACATTAAGAGAAATCAAACAGCCATAAGACCCAACTTTGGTGCTTTGTGACTCATGTACAATAAAGAATAATAATAATAACAATAGAAACCAGTGCATTGTATTTTTAGAGTCTATGGTAGTTCTGCTAACAGAACTTATACTACCTACATCTACTACATATTGTATACACAGACATCAAAAAAAGTTTGCATCACCTCTGTTCCGAGTGTTCCAGAACCTGTACAGAAAATTGGATTAGAGATGAACATAACATCATTTCCACCCTTTTATTGCTCATGAATACCACACATTTAATGTTGTACCACCATACAGCGAGACCTTCAGAGGTGGTGTTCCAGATTTCTGTACACAACGGTACCTCTAATACCCAGTAGCACATCCTCTTGCATTGATCCATGCCTGTATTCATTGTGGCATACTATCCACATGTTCATCAAGGCACTGTTGTTCCAGATTGTCCCACTCCTCAATGGCAATTCGGCGTAGATTCCTCAGAGTGGTTGGTGGGTCATGTTGCCCATAAACACCCCTCTTCAATCTATTCCAGGCATGTTCGATAGGGTTCATGTCTGGAGAACATACTGGCCACTCTAGTTGAGTGATGTCATTATCCTGAAGGAAGTCATTCACAAGATGTGCATGATGGGGATGAGAATTGTTGTCCATGAAGATGAATGCCTCGTCAATATGCTGCTGATATGGTTGCACTATTGATCAGAGTGTCCATGAAGACAAATGCCTCGCCAATATGCTGCTGATATGCTTGCACTATTGATCAGAGGATGGTATTCACATATTGTACAGCCGTTACGGCTCCTTCCATGACTACCAGCGGTGTATGTAGGCCACACATAATGCCACCCCAAAACAGCAGGGAACCTCTACCTTGCTGCACTAGCTGGACAGTCAGGCAGCAGTAGCCAGCCGAGACACAAGCAGCAACAGGGAAGTAACTGATATTGTGACTTTTATGAGTCCCTAACCAGGAGTGAACTTTATAATATCATCTGTGTGCTTTAATAGTTTAGTTTCTCTAGTTTCTGTGTGTTAATTTAATATCTAATAGCCACAGTTCTCGCATTTTTGTTTGCGCCGTAATGTAAACTAATTTTGTGACATTACAAGTTTGTAATCAGGGGCGAATTATTTAGTTTCATCTGAGTGCTTTGGTAGTTAGGGTTTTGAATCTCTGTATATTAATCTAATTTACTAGACACAATTCCTGAGTTTTCATCAGGGTATACAGTACAGTTGTGCAACATGTGCCAATAGTCTGTTTATCTGCATCATTTAGCTTTCCATGATCTTTAGTATGGACAGAGACTGTGATTGTCATGTGTGGATCGAGCTGAGTTGGTGACACTTCGCTCTCAACTTCAGGCTGTGATGACTTCGGTTACACAGCTTGAGGCTGCAGTGGATGGGCACCACCGGTGTGGGCCAGCCACAGGTATCCAATGGATGTCCATCACATCAGAGTCCTCCTATCGGTCCTCACCAGTGGACAGCCCAGTTACTGCTTGCACTGAGGTTGATCCTCACCTGTGGTCGAGTGGGAGGTCGCCTGGGGCTTAGCAGGTGGCAAAAGACTTCCCAGGCGGTCGCACGTAAGGCCTTTCCAGTTTGTCTGACAAACAGGTTCCAGATGCTGTCTATGGCTGACACTGTCACTGAGCCAGATGCTGTTGCCTGTCCTGTTTCAGAGGAAAACTCTCAGCCTGCAAGACCAAATCACAGAGCGTGGGATTATTGATAGTTGGGAGCTCCAACATTAGACATGTTGTGGGACCCCTTAGGGGCCAAGAAGGGAAAGAAAACCAATGTGCACTCTGTGTGCATACCGAGTAGAGTGATTCCAAATGTGAAACGGGTCCTCTCAGATGCCATGAAAAGCACAGGGTGCAGCCAACTGCAGGTGGTTGCTCACTTCAGTACCAATGATGCATGTCACTTTGGATCAGAAGTGTAAAGGATGCCAGTCTTGCTTGCAAGATGAAAGCAGAGCTGACCATTTGCAGCATAGTCGACAGGACCGTTTGTGGACCTCTGGTACAGAGCCAAGTGGAGGTTCTGAATCAGAGGTTCAGACGGTTCTGCAACTGTGTAGGTTGCAGATTCCTCGACTTGCGCCAAAGGGTGGTTGGGTTTCGGGTTCTGCTGAATAGATCAGGTGGCCACTATACGCAGGAGGTGGCTTTTTTGGATAGCAGGGGCTGCGTGGCATGGGCTGGGCAGTTTTTAGGTTAGAAGATCTCGGGAAAACACAAGAAGAGCTTCAGTCACAAAGAGTGCAGGCCGAACACAGCAAGAACGTATATACAGGAACCATCGGTAAAACAGTTGTAAATTGTCATAGCTGTGTTGCAAAAGTACCAGAGCTCCAAACACTAATAGAAAGCACTGATGCTCAAATTGTTATAGGCAAAGAAAGCTGGCTAAAGCCAGAGATAAGCTCGGCCAAAATTTTTCTGAAGAACCTAATGGTATGCCAAAAGCATAGACTAAACACGGTTGGCAGTGGTGTGTTTGTTGCAGTTAGAAGTAGTTTATCTTGTCACGAAATTGAAGTAGGTAGGTCCTGTGAGTTAGTATGGGCAGAGGTTATTATTGGGAACAGGAATAAAATAATAATTGGATGCTTTTACACCCCAATTCAGATGATACAGTTGCTGAAAGATTCAAAGTAAACTTGAGTTTGATTTCAAACACGTACCTGACTCATACGGTTATAGTTGGTGGTGACTTTAATTTACCCTCGATATGTTGGTTAAAATTCATGTTTAATTCTGGATGTATGCATAAAACATCATCCGAAATTGTGCGAAATGCATTCTTTGAAAATTATTTCGAGCAGTTTGTTCATGAGCCCAAGGGAATAGTAAACGGTTGTGAAAACATACCTGACCTCTTAGCAACAAAAAATCCTGAGTTAATAATGAGTGTCAAAACAGATACAGGGATTAGTGGACACAGGGTTGTTCTAGCGAGACTGAATATTGTAACCCCAAATCCTCCCAAAATAAACGAAAAATATGACTATTAAAAAAAGCAGATAAAAATTCATTTGACACCTTTCTGAGAGACAATTCCAAATTAATAATATAAGTGTAGACCAGATGTGGCTTGAATTCAGAGAAATAGTATCAGCAGAAATTGAGAGATATATACCAAATAAATTAACAAACAATGGAGCTGATCCTCCTTGGTACACAAAACGGGTCAGAACACTTTTGCAGAAACAACAAAACAATCATGCCAAATTTAAACAGACACAAAATCCTCAAGATTGGCAATCTCTTACAGAAGCTCAAAATTTAGCACAGACTTCAATGCGAGATGCTTCTAACAGTTTCCACAACAAACCTTTGTCTCAAAACGTGGCAGAAAATCCAAAGAGATTCTGGTCGTATGTGAAGTATGTTAGCAGCAAGAAACCATCAATGCCTTCTCTGTGTGATAGCAATGAAGATACTAAGCACTAAGATAGTGCTGCCAAAGCAGAGTTTCTAAACAGAACCCTCCGAAATGCCTTTGTAAAAGAAGAGGAAGTAAATATTCCAGAATACGAATCAAGAACAGCTGCCAACATGAGTAACATAAAAGTAAATATCGTCGGAGCAGCAAAGCTACTTAAATCACTTAATAATAGCAAGTCTTCTGGTCCAGACTGTATACCAATTAGGTTCCTTTCAGAGTATACTGATGCATTAGCTGCATACTTAACAATCATATACAACCATTTGCTCAACGAAAGGCCCATACCCAAAGACTGGAAAGTTGCACAGGTCATGCCAATATTTAAGAAAGGTAGTAGGAGTAATCCACTTAATTACAGGCCCGTATCATTAACATTGATATGCAGCAGGATTTTGAGATCATATATTGTGTTCAAACATTATGAACTACCTCGAAGAAAACGGTCTATTGACACACAGTCAACATGGGTTTAGAAAACATTTTTCTTGTGAAACACAACTAGCTCTTTATTTGCATGAAGTGTTGAGTGCTATCGACAATGGATTTCGGATCGATTCTGTATTTCTGGATTTCTGGACGGCTTTTTTCACTGTACCACACAAGTGGCTTGTAGTGAAATTGCGTTCTTATGGAATATCATCTCAGTTATGTGACTGGATTTGTGATTTCCTGTCAGAGAGGTCACGGTTCATAGTAATTGATGGAAAGTCATCGAGTAACACAGAAGTGATTTCTGGTGTTCCCCAAGGTAGTATTACGGGCCCTTTGCTGTTCCTTATCATATAAATGATTTGGGAGACAATCTGAGCAGCCGTCTTAAGTTGTTTGCAGATGATGCTGTCATTTATCGACTAATAAAGTCATCAGAAGATCAAAACAAATTGCAAAACAATTTAGAAAAATATCTGAATGGTGGGGAAATTGGCAGTTGACCCTAAATAACAAAAAGTGTCAGGTCATCCACATGAGTGCTAAAAGGAATTCGTTAAACTTCAGTTATATGATAAATCAGTCAAAAGTGAAGGCCATAAATTCAACTAAATACCTAGGAATTACAATTATGAGCAACTTAAATAGGAAGGAACACATAGAAAATATTGTGTTTTATTGGCAGGACACTTAGAAAATGTAACAGATCTACTAAGGAGACTGCCTACACTAAGCCTGTCTGTCCACTTTTAGAATACAGCTGCGTAGTGTGGAATCCTTACCAGATAGGACAGACGGAGTACATTGAAAAAGTTCAGAGATGATCAGCACATTTTGTATTATCGTGAAATATGGGAGAGAGTGTCACAGAAATGATACAGGAATTGGGCTGGACATCATTAAAAGAAAGGCGTTTTTCATTGCGACGGAATCTTCTCACGAAATTCCAATCACCAACTTTCTCCTCTGAATGTGAAAATATTTTGTTGACACCAACCTACATAGGGAGGAATGATCACCACGATAAAATAAGGTAAATCAGAGCTCGTACGGAAAGATATAGGTGTTCCTTCTTTCTGCGCTCTATACGAGATTAGAATAATAGAGAATTGTGAAGGTGGTTCGATGAACCCTCTGCCAGGCATTTAAATGTGATTTGCAGAGTATTCATGTAGATGTAGATGTAGATCCTGCATTTCAAAGCAACAACAACAACTGCTATTACTGCTACTACTACTACTACTACTACTACTACTACTACTACTACTTCAGACCAATTTTCTTTTTTTAGACATTCCAATCTAGCCACTGTCATGAATGATGATGATGAAATGATGAGGACAACACAAAGACCCAGTCCCTGGCAGACAAACCCATATGATAAATTTATAGAAAAGGCAGAAAACAAACTCAAAGCAGCCTGCCATGTCACCAAACAAGAGACAAATAGAAGGAAAAAAAAGAAAAGAAAAAGAAAACGTAATACAAGGAAACATACAACTTCAGCACACTTGTACCTCAATACATGATCCCAAAAAACTAGCAGACTTTGCAAATTGACAGTTCAGCAATGTAGTTGCCAAGATACAACAGAGTTTGACAAAATAAAGCCTTTACAAACAATGAACTATGTATCAAACACAATGATGTTGTGACTCACCACTGTGGAAGAACTAAGCAATGTTGGGCATAACATAAAAAAAAAATAAAATAAAAATAAAACCTCATCGGGTATAGATGATGTGCTTGTGTGCTTGCAGATGAACTGTATAGACAGTATCAAAGACCCTTCAGTGCACATTATAAATGAACCCTTCACCACAGATTGCTTCCCATAAACACTAAGGCATGCAAAAGTCCTGCCTCTATATATGAAAGGTGTCCCAGAAAATATAGAAATTATAGGCCCATCTTTTTACTCTTATCATTTTCAAAAGTAATAGAAACCATAATGAAAAACAGGCTCATAGGATACTTAACAAACTTTGATCACAGATCTGGTAAAAGCATGGGACAAATGTGATCTACAAATGTTGTTCTGGAATCACTGGACAAAGGAAATCACATAAATGGCATCTTTCTTGATGTTACCAAAGCTTGTGATACAGTAGACCACACAATTGTGCCAAGGGTGCACCAGGAATTAGGGGTGTGGGAAATAAGAGGTGTCATTTGTACCTGAAAAACAGAGTGCAATGGATGGAGATATCTCAATAAAACCGTCATACCACAAAATGCTTTTCTAACCCCAAACACATTAATGTTAGAGTCCTGCTAGGAAGTGTTCTAGGCCCAGTACTCATCTTGATACACACCAATGATTTTCCCCAGAGTGGAAAACACAGTGAAACAGAACTATTTGCTGATGGCAATAGCATTCTAATAAGTTATGAATCACCAAGTGCACTAAACAAAAAAAGCTGAAGAAATGCCCATGCATATAAACAGGTGGATAGAAAACAACAAATAAACCCTGCATGTAGAAACAAACCAACATTATTAATTTTCATCTAATCAATAAATCCAACAGTTTCTCTGTAAATGTGAATGAAGAGTTCATGGAATGAGCTTCGAGAACAAAATTTGTGGGGATACATGTTGACTCACAACTAAAGTGGATTCAGAATGTTTCTGCCCTCAGAAAGTGAACAGTTTCAGCATGCTGTGCACTTAGAATCAAGGGCACCCAAATGATAGATTTTAGGGTGGGGAGGGGGGCTAGATCTGGGAGTATGGAGTATTTTTAATATTTTGGAAGACAAATGGTGACCTCTAGGTATCCATCAAAAAGTTCTGGTTCCAACCCTGTTAAACACCTGCATTATACCAAGTTTTAAATCATTTTCATGAAAGAAAATCACGTGACAGTACTATATTTTTTCCTCTCCTTGAGGGCTAGGGGGAGTGAGGGGGGCTCTTGCCCATGGGGTACAGTCACCCTTGCTTAGAACAATAAATTCATTGTATGTGCACTAGAACAACATATTTCACATATATTCATTCTATAACTAGTTATGGAATGACCTCCTGAGGAACAAATGGACAGAATATACAAACAATCTTTAAGCTACCAAAATAAGGCTGTACCAGTTACAAGGACTGTTGCATGTGAATACATTTTACAAACAGTGATCCACATAAGGAAGTACATATTTAGCAATAACCAAAGAACATTACTGTAAATGAACATAGAACCAGATCCTGCCACAACTTACATTTCAGTAGGAAAAACTAAACAAAAACCTAAAATAGTGTGCTATACTATGGAATTAAGCTATACAACAAATTTCCACAAGAGATTAAGGATAAAAGTGGAACACAAACCTTCAGAAATACCCTTAAAATTATTGTTTAGAAAAGTGTTTTATAATTTCAAGGAAATAATATATAAATTATGCTGATAATTCAGTTAATGATTAACTGCTATGATTAAGAGGTATTTTACAATATGTTCAGTACAATTTTGAAATACTTTGTACAAGCATGTAACATATTAAAGCAAATAGTGTATGTATCTATTTTTGTATCTGTGCTTGTATACATTCATGTACTTACGTGCATTTATTGTGTAAATTTGTTTATTGACAACATCCATACAATTCATATTGTCTATGTATGGATAAATCAATAAATAAAATAAATAAATAGGTGTATCTACTGTGTTGGGACCAATATAATTCCAAATCACAAAGTCATTAGCAAGGGGAAAAGCTAAATTACACAATATAACACATTTTAATGTTTAGATCATGATATTAAAATCTAAATGACACATTGGATCACTTTTATCCAAATAACATAAAAAATGGAAATATAGTTAATGGCTTTCTGTCATACAAATACAAAATAAAGTAACTAGTTGCACTGTTACAGTATGTTATTGAGCACAATTGCAGTGCAGACATTTAAGCCAATGTTGGAGGACAAACTTGGCAATAAGCCTACAATGCAGAGAACTTGAATGGTCTCTATAGCACATCTCTTCAAACCTTGGTCACATTCTGTGATAGCTCCTTCCATAAAAAAAATTGCAGACAGATATGAAGCACTGATTTGTATCACTGATGGAATTAGAGTATCATTTAAGAACAAACAGGAGCTGGGAGCTGTACGAGGGGGGACCCAAAAATAACAGGAATTTCTTTCTAGAAAGCACATACTCTATTGTTTTCAAATACAACCTTAATCTTCTTTGAAGTACTCTCCATTAGCAGTAATACACTTGTCCAAATATTCATTCCAGTGTTCGAAGCACCTTTTAAATTCGTCCTCTTTGATACCTGCTAGCACTTTCATGACATTGCGTTTTACGTCTTCCACATCCACAAAATGCTTCCCACTCAAGTCTCTTTTCATCCTCGGGAATAGGAAGAAGTCCGAGGGTGCTAAATCCGGTGAATAGGGCACATGGGTGAAGGTAGTCGTCTTCGCTGAGGCCAAAAACTGGCAAACGCTGAGAGCAGTGTGCGCGGGAGCATTGTCGTGATGCAAGAACCACACGCCAGAATCCCACAAAGCCGGACGTTTTCGCGACAAACTTCTGCGAAGCCATTTCATAACTTCCAAATAGAATTGTTGGTTTACTGTCTGGTTTTTGGGGACATATTCAGAGTCTACAATCCATTTGATGTCAGGTGACTTCCATTGTGATAACTGTTGTTTACTTTCTGGATCGTACCCATAGCACCATGACTCATCACCTGTAATGATTTTGTTGAAAAAATGTGGAGCATCTTTGAACGTGTCCTTCATTTCAAGACAGGCTTGAACGCGATGATCTCTTTGATCTCTGGTAAGAAGCTTTGGTACGAATTTCGCTGCCACTCTTCGCATCCCCAAATCGATGGTCAAGATGTGCTGAATTGAGCTCCAGGACAACCCGGATAAGTTCTCATGTTGGTCGATTGTCCTGTGTCGATCTTCACTGATGAGATCACGGATTTTGTCGATGTTGTCTTTGCTTCAAGGAGTTGAAAGTCGGGTGGAACTGGGCTGGTCTACAACCACCATTTCTCCCTTTTTAAACTGAGAAAACAATTCGTACAATTGCGTTTTACTAAGAGCTTGGTCTTTGTAGGCTGTCTGAATCATCACAACAGTTTCCGCTGCATTCTTGCCGAACAAGAAACAAAACTTCACTGCCGCATGTTGTTCATAAGAACTAGCCATTTCCTCGTGTCACGTCTGCACTGTACGCACACTCAAAGAACTGCCAAAGAAACCACACTTCTCACTGTTGGGTGACGCCACATGGCAGAATGACTCAGCAGAGCTCCTACTACAACCCTCTGGCGGCACAACCTGCTACTACAAGTACACGATGTACAGAATTACGATTCCGGTTACTTTTGGGTCCTCCCTAGTATCATAATATCAAGGACAGAGACTGTAACAGAATGTCACTACAGACAATACTGTAAAATGCTGAGGAACATCATCAGACAGGATAAGTCAATTTATAACACCAAGAGAACAGAGAGCTTTCAAAACAACCTTAAGACTATAAGGTTGCGATGGATTTTTACGTGAGTGCGTGCGATGCACCAATTGCGACGGATTATATGTTGCTGCTGCAATGCAGTTTCTTTTATAATTTTTGTTCACCTTCCTATTTACAGCGGTAGATCTTCGCACATAAACTCCTGACTGCAGCTACTTACGAGATCATAGAAAAGCAGTGTTGAGGAAACTGTAACCTCATAGCTACACGCCGGAGGCCGCTATAAGTAAAAATTTGCTGAAAATTGTCTATGTACTTTAAAGAAATGATTCAGAAAGGGGATGTCACTCGTACTTTAAACATGAAGTTCAAATTTAAACCTTCAATAGATCTTTATTGCCGTTAAGCAAGATCATCAGCCCACATTTACGAAAATTACTAAAGTTTCTGCTCACAGTTATCACCATGCCTAAAACAGCTAGAACTTTTAACTTCCCAAATTCCGAAACCAATTAATGTAACACAGTCAATGATCGGCCAATTACTTCTGCACACGATATTCAGTGGTTGTCTTTAGTAAAAGTTTATGATCGCCATAAAATACTCAGTAAGAATATACTCAGTACTGCCATGCTATATAATTCAAAGTTCACTTGCGATTTTTGTCGGAACGAATTATCACAACACTCTAAAGTTTTCATAAACAGTTTGTGGTCACCACCAGATACCATCAACGCTGGACCATAACACGGAAGTCATCCCAAGACTTCATCTTACACATAATGCGAAAAGTCACATCCAGCATAACCACCTCCAATCAAAGCTAGCTCGCGACTCCCCTATCACTCTTCCACACTCAAAACTATATCTCCTCACTAGGCGGCCAACCCTCTCACTTCTCATTGGCTGTCAGCATTTACGACCAATGAGAACTCACTTCTAGGGTGCGGCTCGCGTCAAAATCTAGCAAGAACCAACCACTTCTCTAGGCTCATTGATGTCATTAAATTAAGTAACACAAAACTCTCTAATTAAATAAACAAAACAAAATGAACTATAAGCTTTACTCTACATCTGGAAATTTATTATGTAGTCGCGAATGTTCTGGCTGTCATATACATAAGCATACATACTTGGACATCCAACATTCACTAGTAGGGGAACCACTAGTGGATTCGTTCCCACGTTACAGAGTTGGAACACTTGCCAGTTCGTGTAGAGAATTACATGAATGATTTTTAATAATGCCGAACGTCCCACATACTCTCATGCACGCATTCTCATTCACATGGACCCTAACACACAATACACATATTTACTTAGAATTCTTGAAATTATTATTATAGAAAAGTTACAGAGGTTTTCTGAAACTAAAAACTTTCCAAATTTATACATAAACACCGAAAGTATTATCAGTTCATCGTACATAGTCACTGAAGGTGAACTATTACATCACTGTATTTATTTAAATTCTCGACTGTCAGAAAATTACGTTTTTTTAATTTTACTAACTTCCAAAATACAACTATTTTTGATCTCAGACTTTGACATATTGTTTGTTTTCACAACAGAAGGTTGTACATCAAATGTGACATTCCTCATGTTATTCCTTTATTAGTTATTAATATTTTTAGTTTCGTATAATGTAAGTGGCCTGCCAGCGCTACTCCACTGCTTTCACAAGCGCAGCTGCAACAGATGGTCATGATGTCAGTCTGCAGGACACAACTCGTCCGTTACTGACCATATAATACTCTACCAGCTTACATAGCAGCCCACATTTACGAAGTAAAGCTTTTAATAGACAAATGGGCAATCGCGCACTAGTTGCGATGCCACAAGGTCAGTTGTGAAAGACGTACCATCACAGAATGTAGATGCTCAACACATTACACCTCTCTTGTGATTCAATGAAACAGTTACTGGTCGACATAAGTTGTGCAAAATATTTAATTATCACTTTTTCCATGAAACTTCATGGCAGATTAAAATTGTGTTTCAACTCGAACTCGGGACCTTTACCTTTTGTGGGAAAGTGTGCTCTATTGACTGAGCTACCCAACCACAACTCACAACCCATCCTCACAATTTTACTTCTGCCAGTTCCTTATCTCCTACCTTCCAAACTTCACAGAAGCTCTGCAAAACTTGTGGGACTAGCACACCTGGAAGAAAGGATATAGTAGAGACATGACTTAGCCACAGCCTGAGGGATGTTTCCAGAATGAATTTTTACTCTTCATTGTGGTGTGTGTTGATATGAAATTTCCTGGCAGATTAAAACTGTGTGTTGGATCGAGACTCAAATTAGGGATCTTTGCCTTTTGTGGACAAGTATTGTACCAACTGAGGTATCCAAGCATGACTCACAGCTTCATTTCCACAAGTTCCGCATCACGTACCTTCAAAAGGCACCTGCCCACAAAAGGTAAAGGTCCAGAGTTCAAGTCTCTGTCTGGTACACAGTTTATTCTAGAAACAGCCCCCAGGCTTTGGCTAAGCCATGTCTTCACTATGTCCTAGCTCCACGGGTTTCATGGGAAAACTTCAGTGAAAATTCGGAAGATAGGAGACGAGGAACTCGTGGAAGTAAAGCTGTGAGTAATGCTTGGATAGCTCAATTGCTAGACCACTTGCCAATGAAGGGCAAAGGTCATGAGTTTGTGTCTCAACCCAGCACACAGTTTTAATCTGCCAGGAAGTTTCATATCAGTGCACACTCCACTGTGGAGTGAAAATTCATTCACTTCTTCGATAGTTGGCAAGCTGAGTAAAAATTTTATTCGCACAGGTAAATAGGCGGAACTCTTGAAAGCTGGTGTTCTGAGACAACAATATCACATGCAGCTACAGGAAACAAGCAAAGATGAAAGTGAATTAGCTATTACGTCATTATACAGTAAAGACTAACAGTAAAGAAGAGTGTGACAAAATTTCTAGTAGGGTTATGGAAAGTAATGCACTAAGTATTAATTCTGTACTCAGTCACCTGCACGATGTTACTTTCAGGTCTGGTCAATTTCCTTACAGATTGAAACACTCTTGAGGAAAACACTTCATTAAAGAGGCCAGAGAGATAATGCAGACAATTAGTTAGCAAATTCTTTACTACCAGTATTTTCGAACTTTTTTGAGAAAGCAATGTGTAGGAGAGTAGTGGCACACCTAAGTACATATAATTTGCTGTCAAGGCTTGCAGTTTGACTTCATAAAAGGAATATCCACAGAAAATGCTGTTTACTCTTTTGGGAGTGAGGCACCAGCATATCTAAATGATAGGTTGAGGAAAGTAGGTATTTTCCTTGGTTTAACAAAACCACTTGATTGTGTGGACCATGTAATGCTTTTGGATAAATTGGAAAATTATGAGATTAGGTGAAAAGCTTAACAATGGTTCACTTCATATATGAGAAGTAGGAAACAGAAAAGGAAAAAGTTTGAATCTGACTGGAGTCATGTAAAGTGGGGAGAGGGGTGGCAGGTGAGGGGAGGAATCTGCTGGGTTCTGCTCTCAGTCCATTGCTTTTTTTGGAATGTATATCAATGATCTGCCACTAAATGTGACAGACGACTGAAAAATTTTTCTTTTTGCACATGGCATTAATTTTTTTTTCTTTACAGGTGAAACAAGTGTTATTGTGAAAGGCATGGAGTGTAATGTAAATGATGTAGCTAATAGGGTAGTTTGTAACATCAGCATATGGCCTTCAGAAAACAGTTAATACTTTACTGCAAAAAAATACAATGCATACAATTTCTGACGTAGAACTCTTGTAAAAGAAAAATTTCATTGCCTCAAGGTAGTCAGTCAATCAGTCAATCAGTACAGTTGATCATTTTAGCTTTATAGGAATGAGGGTAGATGAAAGATCTTCTTAGGAAAATCATATTCAAGATCTCGTGCAAAAACTGAATGCTGCTATCTTCACATAAGAACGATCTCCACTTTTTCTGATACTGAAACATGAAGGTGTGTTTACTTTGATTACTTTCACTCTATTATTTCATATAGTGTTATATTTTTGGTTGACTCGTAGCACTCACCAAAAATGTTATTAACACAGAAAAGAGCACTCAGACTGATCTGTCACGTCAGTTCATGAGTTTTGTGTAAACCAGTGTTTAGGTGTCTTGGAATCATAACTGTGCCAGGTCCATATGCGTATTTTATCATGGAAATTGTTGTTGACAGTGTTGAGTCATTCAAAAGAAACTACAATATTCATTTAGTGAATACTAGATGGAAAAACTATATGCAGTTTGATAACACTTCCTTCAGCACTGTACAGAAAGAAGTAAGCAATCCAGCAGGTTTCATTTTCAGTAATATTGCAGCAGAGAAATGAAAAAAAGAGTGATAAACACCAAGTATTCAAACCTAAGTTGAAATATTTCATTGTGGTACACTCCTCCTACTCTGTGCAGGGGTTTCTCACAATACTTAAGAATGGAAGGAGTATTAAGATTTAATGTCCTGTTGATAATGAGGTCATTGGAGATGGAGCACAAGCCCAGATCATTTCAACAATGGGGAAGGAAATTGTCCATACCATTTCAAATGAGCCATCTTGTCTTTTGCCTGGAATAATTTTGGGAAATCACAGAAAATCTGAATCTGGATGACCGCATGCATATTTGAACCATATCCTGTGTGCTAACCACAGTGTCACCTCACTTGGTCACCATACTTGAGAAATTTTGTCTGCAGCATATTAATTATTTGTTTGCTATATACATGTTTTCATGTTTTAGTAATTTTTTAATTCTTTTGTTTATAAATTTTCTAATCATCATATTATAAACTCATTCCTTGAACACATACCTTCAGCTCACATGGTTATGTGGAATCTGGTAGATAAACAAACAAATACGTGAATAAAATAAAACTTCACAATATTTTGCAGTTATTTTCATTATGATATCAGTCAAAAAATACATATCCCATCAGGCATCACAATATTCAATTTTTTTTCTGTTGTTTTCACAAAAATTATAGGAATGGATAAATAAAACATTCCATTCCCTGTCAGCCACTTTTCTCATCAGTTTTACTAGTTTGATAAAGTGTGAATTACGACATAACATAAGTGTAAGCCAGAGTGCTAAACTTCAATTTATCTCTACTAATTGCAAAACTGCTCTCATATTTTAAAGATGACATATGAGGTGTTGCCATAAAATAAGGGGACTGATACTGTGACAGAGTAAATACATATGTGCGAAAGATGGATGAACAATAGTTGTGAAGTGTGAAGCCTTCTCAGTTGAATGCAGCTGCTCTGGTGTCTGTAGACAAATAAGTGTGTCTGTGTCTTTTGTTTGTGTAAGAGCTGTTATTTTGTTTTTCAGAAAAATGGTAGCTGTAATAATAGAGCAGTGAATTGTCATGAAGTTTCACATAATATGTGGAATAACTGCCACTGAAACCTATTTTCTACTAAAAGAAGTGCATGTCAAAGTCTGTTTATCATGTACAAAAGTTTCTGAGTGGTTCAAGCATTTCCACACTGCCCAAGAAGGTGCTGAAGATGACTCATGATTGGGACACCCTTCAACATCAAAACAGATAAAAATATCGAAAAAGTAGGTAATGTGATTCAATATTACCATTGGTTGAGTATTTGATCGATTGCTGAAACTGTAGGAATTGACAAAAAATGCATAATGCAAATTTTATGTGAACAATTTAACATGAGAAATATGTGTGTGAAACTGCTGTTGAAAAGTCTCATGATCGAACAAAAAGAAGTTCGTGGAAATGTTTGTACTGACACTTTAAATACCATTGAAAATAATCCTAATTTCTTGGAAAGAGTGTGACAAATCTCGGTTTTTCACTTATGATCCAGAAACTGAGTGCCAACCCATTCATTGGAAGGGTCCAACATCACTGAGATCGAAAAAATCTCAAATGGGTGAATCAAGATTCAAAGTGATGATGATTGTTTTTTTCAATATTTGTGGATCCGTGTATCTTCACTGGGTTCCTGAAGGTCAAACTATCAATCAGCATTACTACCCTGAGATTCTTGCCCAATTTTGTGAGAAAATAATAAAAAAAGACCCGAATTGTGGAAGAAAAAGTCATTGGTTCTGTGTCAAGACAATGCACTGGCTCATACTGTGCTATCTGTTAAAAGGTTTCTAGGAAAGTACAGGTTCCCAGTGTTGAACCACTCACTTAACCCACCTGACTTAGCACCATGTGACTTTTATCTACTCCCCAAAGTCAAATCTGCATTAAAAGGAACAAGATTGCAGTCCACTGAAGCGGTGAAATAAAAAAGAGCGTGGGTCATCGAAGAGCTCACAGAGGATGACTTCCAGAACTGTTATAACAATGGAAAATTCACATGGAGCATTATAGGGATACAAACAAGGTCTATATTGAGGGAGAAAATAACTAAATATGTATATTTTTGAAACATTTTACAGCAATAGTCCCATTATTTTATGGCCACATCTTGTATATCACTTATTATTTTAAGTTTGGATTTTTTTGTGGCTATTTCTATTTTTAGTTATCATCATATAATATTTTGTCATATGTTCTAGGTGATCTGGAAATGTTCTACAGAAATTGTTACACGAATGGAAATTATATTTACAGCAAAGAGATGAAAAGAGTAAATAATGAAGAAAAATACAAATGCAGTTCGAGATTATGTAACGCTGGAACAAGAATACAACTGGCTTTCTTACCTGTTCTTTTATGTGGCTCTGTGATAATCACCCTATGCTTAACTGTGCTCATGTGAAGTGTTTTATAGTTATCATGACTGACAAAACCTCAGGGAGTCATTCATTTAAAAAAATTCCAGCAGCAGGAGTATTAATAACTGATTAGTCACAGTAATTTTGCCATTAATTTTCATGTTATTTATCAATGAATGTGCATTTGAATACTTTGTTATTTATATTCATACAACTGATTATGGAGAGTTAGCGATCTTAAAATGTATATCGTACCATAATTGAATAAACATGTATTTACAAGGTCATATTACATGTGAATCCCTTATGAGAAGATATATGAAAATACATTAACCAAATAAGTAAAGTGTTATATGAAACATATCACACAAGAAATTATTTTATTTTATCAAGACAGGGAACAATTGACAGGAATGGGAGAAAGAAATAAGCGTTACGGAGATGATAGATAAACTCCAGTGGAAGACTCTGCAGGAGAGACACTCAGTAGCTCGGTACAGGCTTTTGTTGAAGTTTGGAGAACATACCTTCACCGAAGAGTCAACCAGTATATTGCTCCCTCATACGTATATCTTGCGAAGAGACCATGAGGATAAAATCAGAGAGATTAGAGCCCACACAGAAGCATACCAAGAATCCTTCTTTCCATGAACAATACGAGACTGGAATAGAGGGGAGAACCGATAGAGGTACTCAAGGTACCCTCCACCACACACCGTCAGGTGGCTTCCGGAGTATGGATGTAGATGTAGAAGAAGAATGGGTAGCTTTGAGGAATGAAATAGTGGAGGCAGCAGAGGATCAAGTCGGTAAAAAGACGAGGGCTTGTAGAAATCCTTGGGTAACAGAAGAGATATTGAATTTAATTGATGAAAGGAGAAAATACAAAAATGCAGTAAGTGAAGCAGGCAAAAAGGAATACAAACGTCTCAAAAATAAGAAAAAAGTGCAAAATGGCTAAGCAGGGATGGCTAGCGGACAAATGTAAGGATGTAGAGGCTTATCTCATGAGGGGTAAGATAGATACTGCCTACAGGAAAATTAAAGAGACCTTTGGAGAAAAGAGAACCACTTGCATGAATATCAAGAGCTCAGATGGAAACCCAGTTCTAAGCTAAGAAGGGAAAGCAGAAAGGTGGAAGGAGTATATAGAGGGTCTATACAGGGGGATGTTCTTGAGGACAATATTATGGATATGGAAGAGGATGAAGATGAAATGGGAGATATGATACTGCGTGAAGAGTTTGACAGAGCACTGAAAGACCCAAGTCGAAACAAGGCCCCGGGAGTAGACAACATTCCATTAGAACTTCTGACAGCCTTGGGAGAGCCAGTCCTGACAAAACTCTACCATCTGGTGAGCAAGATGTATGAGACAGGTGAAATTCCCTCAGAGTTCAAGAAGAATATAATAATTCCAATCCCAAAGAAAGCAGGTGTTGACAGATGTGAAAATTACCGAACTATCAGTTTAATAAGTCAAAGCTGCAACATACTAATGTGAATTCTTTACAGACTAATGGAAAAACTGGTAGAAGCCAACCTCAGGGAAGATCAGTTTGGATTCCATAGAAATGTTGGAACATGTGAGGCAACACTGACCCTATGACTTATCTTAGAAGAAAGAGTAAGGAAAGGCAAACATACACTTCTAGCATTTGTAGACTTAGAGAAAGCTTTTGACAATGTTGACTGGAATACTCTCTTTCAAATTCTGAAGGTGTCAGGGGTAAAATACAGGGAACGAAAGGCTATTTACAATTTGTACAGAAAGCAGATGGCAGTTATAAGAGTCGAGGGGCATGAAAGGGAAGCAGTGGTTGGGAAGGGAGTGAGACAGGGTTGTAGCCTCTCCCCAATGTTATTCAATCTCTATATTGAACAAGCAGTGAAGGAAACAAAAAAAAAAAAAAAAAAAAAAATGGAGTAGGTATTAAAATCCATGGAGAAGAAATAAAAACTTTGAGGTTCGCTGATGACATTGTAATTCTGTCAGAGACAGCAAACGACTTGGAAGAGCAGTTGAACGGAATGGACAGTGTCTTGAAAGGAGGGATAAGATGAACATCATCAAAAGCAAAATGAGGATAATGGAATGTAGTTGAATTAAATCTGGTGATGCTGAGGGAATTAGATTAGGAAATGGGATCCTTAAAGTAGTAAAGGAGTTTTGCTATTTGGGGAGCAAAATAACTGATGGTGGTCGAAGTAGAGAGGATATAAAATGTAGACTGGCAATGGCATGGAAAGCGTTTCTGAAGAAGAGAAATTGTTGACATCAAGTATAGATTTAAGTGTCAGGAAGTCGTTTCTGAAAGTATTTGTATGGAGTGTAGCCATGTATGGAAGTGAAACATGGACAATAAATAGTTTAGACAAGAAGAGAATAGAAGGTTTCGAAATGTGGTGCTACAGAAAAATGCTGAAGATTAGATGGGTAGATCACATAACTAATGAAGAGGTATTGAATATAATTGGGGAGAAGAGGAGTTTGTGGCACAACTTGACTAGAAGAAGGGATCGGTTGGTAGGACATGTTCTGAGGCATCAAGGGATCACCAATTTAGTACTGGAGGACAGCGTGGAGAGTAAAACTCGTAGAGGGAGACCAAGAGATGAATTCACTAAGCAGATTCAGAAAGATGTAGGCTGTAGTAAGTACTGGGAGATGAAGAAGCTTGCACAGGATAGAGTAGCATGGAGATCTGCATCAAACCAGTCTCAGGAGTGAAGACCACAACAACAAAAACAACATCAAGACAGGGAGCAGAAAACAACAGTGGTCTTAGCCCACTGTTGCCTGCATCAAGGCTGAGTGTATTGTGTGGTTTTGCTCCCTGTGATTCTAGTAAAGTCAACTGGCACCAGTTACTTATTAGACACAATTTCTTCATGATTTAATAGCCCAAAAATTCCGTTTCTTTTGCCATCCAACACTTCACACTGGAAGATTAAGTGCAGTCTGGTTTTATTCTCCTCACCACATAACCCACACTTAGGGGCCTCTTCCTCTTTACCCATCATGTATAGGCATTTTTTGAAGTTCCCATGGCCAGTCTTAAGTCCCACCATGAGTTTAATATGTTTCCTGTTGCAGTTCAGGATCAGAGATGGTCTCTTGAAACACAGCTTTGACAGCATTATCTTGACATTTTTATTTATTTATTTATTTTTTTATCATAATCCAATATTCTATGTACTGACTCACAATCTGTAGTCCAATATTCTATGTACTGACTCACAATCTATAGTCCAATATTCTATGTACTGACTCACAATCCAGCTATGTAGTTTTGACTTTACCATCACTCAGTGATGGTTAGGACAAATTCCTGTCCAGTAAATGGAGTCATCACACCTGTCCTTGCCGGTCTATCAGCTTGTCATTACCACTAATTTCTGAGTGACAAGAGACCCACAGTAGTTTCACCTTGTTGCTTTCCCCTAGTCTCACAAGGGCTTCATTGTATTCTGCAATGATCTTTTTATATCATTGCAGGGATTGATAGAGATTTCAGATTTGCTGTGCTATCTGAATAAATGTAGATGCTAAAATCCTTGTATCATCTCCATTGCACTCTTGCACGCTTTGATAGTGATTTTTTTTTTCAGCTGGAATGGTATGGCTAGCTTCCCTAGAGAGATCACTCTCTCTAGTGTTGGCTGTACCCCATATACTGTGGCCTCAGTGCCTTCATTTGGTTTTGACCCATTGGTAAACAGACAATGTCTCTTGAACTGTGTCATTGTTTGTTCTTCCACTGCTTCCTTCATTCAATTGTTGTGCTGAAAGGTTTATTTAAGCAGCTAGAAGTTGCCCTGCCTTCATTGTAATATGATGGTCTAATGAGGGTATGTCAGGCATGGTCTCTATCCCAGCAGTGGATGTGCTGCTAATTCCACCTGTTACAGCTAAGCAGGCCAGTCTCTGCACCTTACAAAGCTCGTTAGCAGCTACCTTCTGTTCTGCTTTATTCCATTATACTGTAGCCACATAAATTATCATAGGTCTTATTACATTGGTGTACATCCAGTATGTACATATGAGATGTAGATTCCATATGCCCTTCTAGTGCTCACAATACTACCTTTTGCCATGAAACATGATAGTTTTGCATTTGGGGTTACACCTAGATATTTCAGTATCCCCTTTTACTGGTCGAGTTTCATTGAAGAGCCTGAGATTCCCACATTTATGCTTGATATGCTCCCTCATAAATGGTACTACAGCTGTTTTCTTGGCACTGATCCTAAGATCCTGTTTTCTGCACTAGTTTTGCACAATGTCCAGTGCACAGTATGCCACTGTTATAACAGTATTAGAAAATTTGCCAAGTATTGGTACCTACATTTACATATATATCTACATCATATCTACATGATTAGTTAGTTTTTAGAGTAAACTCCACCGGATCAGCCCATGAAGGCCCAACAGTACCAACTGGACGCCATGTCATCCTCAGCCCACAGGCGTCACTGGATGTGGATATAGAGGGGCATGTGGTCAGCACACTGCTCTCCCGGCCGTATGTTAGTTTACGAGACCAGAGCCACTACTTCTCAATCAAGTAGCTCCCCAGTTTACCTCACAAGGACTGAGTGCACCTCATCAACGAACAGTGCTCAGTAGACTGGATGTTCACCCCTTACCACTGTGGCAAGGCAGCTGGCCGTGATTACTCTACAATTCACATTTAAGTGCCTGGCTTGGGCTCATCAAACCACCTTAAAGCTATTTCTCTACTGTTCTACCCTCAAACAGCTTGCAGGAAAAACAAACAATTAAATCTTTCCATGCGAGCTCTGATTTCTCTTATTTTATTATGATGATCATTTCTCCCTATGCAGTGGGCGGAAACAATATATTTTTTGCATTTGGAGGAGAAAGTTGGTGATTCATGAGAAGATCTGGTCACAACAATAAAACACCTCCATTTTAATGATTGCCATCCCAATTTGTGTGCCATATCTGTGGCAATGACTATGACTAAATAATCTGCATATCCTTGGGAAAGTAGTCTTCAGTATTTAGCTCTTCAGTGAGTTCATTTGCAACTAAGTTACGCAATAGTGGGGACAAAACCCTTTCCTGCGGACACCTGCCGATGGTGTAGATCACTATTTTCTCATTTTTCATGGTGGCTTCTACCTTTCTTCTATTAGCATGGTCTTAATCCACCTGCATATGGTGGTCAGAATGTTGTGCTTTTCTGCTGCTCTAATCATGAATTTGAAGGTCATACTGCTAAAAGCCCCCCCTCAATATCCAGGAAGATGTGGAGAGCAATTTTCTGAAAGTGCAAAGGTTTTTACACCTTCCCAAGTTGGTGTTCTGCTGTTTCACATGAGTTTTTTTGGTTCATATGTGTATTTGTTTACATTTAAAGGAACCTCATCTAACCTCTTTCCCTTGGCATGATCAGTTCTCCTTGGCTTTGGAATGAACACAACTCTTACAGTCCTCCAAGCATCAGGAATAATTTCTGTAGCTACGCTGATTCAAAACAGTCTACATAGGTTTCTAATTAAACTCTCTCCTGCTTGTTGCAATAGAGCTCGAAAGATTCCATCTGGACCTAGTGATGTGTATGGTTGAAATGTTCCCACCGCACACTGTTTTTTTTTTTGTTTTTTTTTTTTTTTTTAATCAATACATTCTCTGTCAATTTTCCCTTCAATTACCTGTAAATCAGTGTCTCTCATGGGCAGATTCCTGGTCTGTGTTATATGCCGGAGTGCATTGAGGGAAATGAGTCCAGTTTCTCATCCACAATCCTTGGATACCCACCATCCTCCTTACTTAGAGTACCTTATATTTAGTATTCTGGTGTGGATTTTGTGAGGGCTGCCACAAATAGCTATACTTTCCAATTTCTCACATAACATCTTCTAGGATGATAGTTCTGTTTGCTTCATCACAAGGTTGTATTTGGCAAGGGCTATTTATGTGCACCCATCAACCACAGGGCATTAAGTTGGTGGCCATAATAACAGGACAGACCCCTTGATTTGTCTGATCTATCCAAAGGCAAGATCTACCATCCACCCGACCTCTAGTGGGCAGCTATCACCAACTGCCAATCATATGCTGAGATCTGGGGTATGGAGCTCCCTGCTGTCAGGTACTTTGATTGCAGACTGCAGTGCAAGTCAGACAATAAGGCTTTAGCCATAACTGCCAGCCTTCTATGCCACCAACAAATCAGCTCAGCTGTGCCAGACTTCATGTGAACCACAGATCACTGCCTGGCTGCGCCTACAGGATATGGAAGCTTACCCATCTCCAGTTGACAGTACCATGTAAGTGCACCTTGCCAGAGTTGTGGTGAAGCCCTTAATGACAGCAAAGATGCAGAAGATGGATTTTAGAATGGTGGAGCTGGTGAAATATGCAACCTGTTGTCCAAGGCTAGAATGGACAGAGGGAGCAACAATTCCATGTCTTAGTAGCGGTACCACAGCACCATTTGTTCCATGTGTTCGAGGCACCTGAATAAGTAAAAATCAAGGCTAATAAACTTTTCTTATTTTGGGAATTCAGGGATAGCTCTTGATTGCATGCTCTATAGAAGCTACAACTTTAAATCACAAAATGGAAATTTCACACAATGGATGCGCTACCATGGTTGGTAATTGTGATGTGGAAATCTGCTATTACAGCTTGTCATTTATTTTGATCTAGGATTTTAGGGAGTTCCAGTATTTGTAGTAAAGAAGAAATGGCACATACAAAAATGCCTTCTAAGTTTAAGTTCAAGAAAGGAACATTAAATGAAAATTCTTTTCTGAAAATTGGAATCCAAAAGGAATTGGAATTACTTCTACAGAAGAACCATACACAAACTTTGGCAGCCCAAGAAAGGAGATCCATACATGAGAATGTAGTACACAACATTACAATAGTAAGAATAATGAAATACATTCCAGTGCTTGGAACAGCATTTATGTAAACAAAAAAGTAGATAATATAACAGATTTTAAAACAAAATCAGAATCATGTCCATGTCAGCAATAAAGATACAGTACACTTAAGTACCAACAAAAATGGCGAAAGACTGATCAATGTGTGAAAAATATTCCAGTTAAAACTGATGTCCACATATTTTTGCTAACTGCCAAGAAAAGCCAAAACTTCAGTATCTCTACATCCAAATCTAGGAGAATTTTGGATGGACTACATGGCAATATCTGAAAGGAATATCAAGGAAATTATTAACAATATTATGAAAATGATAGCTGCTACTCACCACATAGTAGAGATGATAAATTACAGATAGGCACAACAAAAGTTATTAATGTTAAAGTGAGCCAGCCATTGTGGCCGAGCAGTTCTAGGCGCTTTAGTCCGGAACCATGAGGCTGCTACGGTTGCAGGTTCAAACCCTGCCTCAGGCATGGATGTGTGTCATGTCCTTAGGTTAGTTAGGTTTAAGTAGTTCTAAGTCTAGGGGACTGATGACCTTAGAAGTTAAGTCCCATTGTGCTTAGAGCCATTTGAACCATTTTTTTGTTAAAGCGAGCACAAACAGGGAATTTGATTTGGATCATTGTTCCTTTAAGGTTAAACGATGATTTCTTGTATCAGTAACAAGAAAGAAAACCCAGAAAGTAACCAGATACAACTCTAATAGAGCAAATATTTGTAAATAAAGTGCAGAAAAATTTCCATAAGAAACTGAGACAACTAATAAAGGCGAGTGTCATGAATTACAGCTGGAAATTACTAAAGCAGCACAGAAGATGTTAGAATTGGCCCAAATGAAAAGAAGGCATGGTGGAGTTAGGAATGTGAAGAAGTAGGAGAAGAAATAACTCAAAAATGGGGACCTTAAAAAAGAACAATTCAGACAACAAATAAATAAATAAAATAGTGTAAGTAATCCAGAAAATCAAAAGAACCTGTGGTGACATCAGTTCCTGTGCAAATAGCCAATGGAAGAGATGGAAGATGAATCACTCGTTTGGTAGAGAGTCTTTCATATCTCCCCCCCCCCCCCCCCCCTCCCCCTCTTTTTAACTAATCATGTCTCCTGCTATGCCGCAACTTGGAGATAAATTGGCAAGACTTGTATTCCATGACCAATTTTAGTTAAGTTGAACTACCACCATTCTGGCCTAATCACAGCCACTGATGTGGTTAATATACATAGACTAAATATTTCAGCAACATGGAGTGTGCACCAGTGATGACAAGTACGTAATTGCAGTTGCACATTTAGAAGGGTCACTGATAGAAGAAACAGATGTTCTACTGAAATGTTGCTACATATCACTAATGGAAGTGCTCATACAATGCTACAAATTTCCATCAGAGTTTTGGCTGCAGAAAGCTTTTAACAATGAACAGCTAGGCAACAGATCCCATCTCAAATATTGTGAACTTTAGGTGCTTTAGCTAGCCCTGATCTGCTGCCTGAACAGTCACTACAGTTATATAGTAAATGACGGCAATATTTTTGGCCACATACTTCAAGAATATCCACTTGTTGCAGCTTTTTCAGCACTTACAGGAGTATGGCATAGTCATTAATAACGCAAAGAGTGTTTTTGGAAAATGAGACATGCCATTTTTGAGATATATAGTCTTGTCAGCTGATCTGTCATCTTTTCCAGACATGTAGCAGCAGTGAAAGATATACCTTTGCCAACAACCTACATAGGATTGCACAGATTTACTACTGGTGCCACCTTCCAGGGCTGACAAGTCAGCATTTACTGTGGAGCTCTCAGGCAAGCATACAACTAATAGTCGGAAGATACCTTGAACTCCATGGAGTGAAGCAGCATTTCATAAAGACAAGCTTTGTTTGGCTCAAGTTGCACCACTAGGTTACCTGTGCATTAGTGACCAATTTGCTTTCATGGTGGACATAAATCAAAATGTGATCAGCACAGCACTGCAACAGAATGTGGATGGTCAATGGCAACCACTCACGTTTTATTCGCAGAGACCTATGCTGCAGCAGGAGAAATTGAGTGCTATCAATCATGAATTGTGACCATTAAACATTTTCAACCATGTGTGAAGAACATTTTACAGTTTTTTCTAAGCACAAACCATTAACTTGTTGCTTCCGATGTACGGCGGATCATGCCTCACAGTGGTAATGTCGATAAGTGGAATATATAGCTCAATTTACGATCAGTGTACATCACATTGCAGGCAGAAACAACATTGTTGCAGACTGTCTGTTGTGAAACTGTGCCAGCCTGTAAGTGGTACTGCAGACTGGGATAGTGACCAAGCAACAAGAGGACTCAGTGCAGCAAGACTTGCTCCTGAGTGAACACACAGTCCTGTAGCTGCAACATATTTCTGTTCCACATTGTGTCATGATTATCTGGTGCGACATATCCTAGGACAACAGGACAAACAATGTCTGTACACAAACTGCCTATTGGCTTCTGTCTCTGGTTCTTTGGCCGATGTTCATCTGATGGTTTTACTGACGTTTCACCAGCATGAGTGACTTGCATTGTCAAAACTTCACCCTCCATTGCCAGCAATGGATAATGTTTAATGGTCACACAGATCATCAACAATTCATTATTGGTAACACTCCATTTCTTCTGGTGCAGCACAGGGCTCTGTGAATAAAAGGTGAGTGGTTGCCATCGACCATCCACACTCTGTTGCAGTGCTGTGCTGATCACATTTTGACTTATGTCCACAATGAAAGCAAATTGGTCACTAATGCACAAGTAAGCTGGTAAGCCAGTGGTGCAATTTGAGCCAAACAAAGCTTGACTTTATGAAATTCCAATCCCACACTGTTTTCCAATCCTGAATACAACCCTGAGAGGATGTACACAGATTATGCAATACTCAGAATACTATGTGCCAAAATTCTGCAAGGGTGTACAGGCATTACAAAATTGTTAAGGCTTTTGTGGCCACTTGTTAACTGTCTATTGGCTTCTGTCTCAGGTTCTTTGGCTTCATCCTCCATTGCCGGCAATGAAGTTTGAAGTTTTGACAACTCCAGCCACTTGTGCTGGCAAAACGTCAGTAAAATCATCAGACGGACGTCGGCCAAAGAACCCGAGACAGAGGCTAATAGGCAGTTAACAGGTGGCCACAAAAGCCTTAACAATTTTGTAATGTCTGTACACTCTTGCAGAATTTTGGCAAATAGTATTCTGAGTATTGCATAATCTGTGTACATCCTCTCAGAGTTGTATTCAGGATTGGAAAACAGTGTGGGGTTGTAATTAATATGTAGCACTCCAGTTTGGAAAAAGAAACTGTATCAGTTTATTGTGCTGCTGCGCATGCTGTGTGCAGAAGCATGAGGAACTGGCCACAGTTCACATATAGCTGAATGTGCTTTTGGATACAGTCAGTCACCTTCAGGCTGTCTTCTTGGGGTGTGGCAATGGCAGAGGATCTGGCACATTGCATTGAACACCTTAGGTGTCGCTTGTGTTGCCCACGAGCTCTGCTTCTGAGGCACTTCCTAGTGTACCCAACATGGTGGATCTGCCCTCACAGTAGGGTGAGTGGTGGGTGGGAATGCGTTCACGTCACTCGAGGCAGAGGGCCAGTGTGGAGATTGGCCACCTGACATCACCCATTCATCCTGTGAGTGGACAAGTGGCTGGTCTTTCAGCAGGGTCTGAGCAGGTACATGGGGGGGTTACTGGTTATTGGGAGCTCCATTGTTTGACGTGTTATGTAGCCCCTCAGGTAGGTTAGAAAATTTAAAAAGGGAAATGGATAGGTTTAAGTTAGATATAGTGGGAATTAGTGAAGTTCGGTGGCAGGAGGAACAAGACTTTTGGTCAGGTGATTACAGGGTTATAAATACAAAATCAAATAGGGGTAATGCAGGAGTAGGTTTAATAATGAATAAAAAAAATAGGAGTGTGGGTTAGCTACTACAAACAGCATAGTGAACGCATTATTGTGGCCAAGATAGACACAAAGCCCATGCCTACTACAGTAGTACAAGTTTATATGCCAACTAGCTCTGCAGATGATGAAGAAATAGATGAAATGTATGGCAAGATAAAAGAAATTATTCAGGTAGTGAAGGGAGAGGAAAATTTAATAGTCATGGGTGACTGGAATTCGTCAGTAGGAAAAGGGAGAGAAGGAAACATAGTAGGTGAATATGGATTGGGGGGAAGAAATGAAAGAGGAAGCCGCCTTGTAGAATTTTGCACAGAGCATAACTTAATCATAGCTATCACTTGGTTCAAGAATCATGAAAGAAGGTTATATACCTGGAAGAATCCTGGAGATACTAAAAGGTATCAGATAGATTATATAATGGTAAGACAGAGATTTAGGAACCAGGTTTTAAATTGTAAGACATTTCCTGGGGCAGATGTGGATTCTGACCACAATCTATTGGTTATGAACTGCAGATTGAAACTGAAGAAACTGCAAAAAGGCGGGAATTTAAGGAGATGGGACCTGGATAAACTGAAAGAACCAGAGGTTGTACAGAGTTTCAGGGAGAGCATAAGGGAACAATTGACAGGAATGGGGGAAAGAAATACAGTAGAAGAAGAATGGGTAGCTCTGAGGGATGAAGTAGTGAAGGCAGCAGAGGATCAAGTAGGTAAAAAGACGAGGGCTAAGAGAAATCCTTGGGTAACAGAAGAAATATTGAATTTAATTGATGAAAGGAGAAAATATAAAAATGCAGTAAATGAAGCAGGCAAAAAGGAATACAAACGTCTCAAAAATGAGATCGACAGGAAGTGCAAAATGGCTAAGCAGGGATGGCTAGAGGACAAATGTAAGGATGTAGAGGCTTGTTTCACTAGGGGTAAGATAGATACTGCCTACAGGAAAATTAAAGAGACCTTTGGTTCGAAGAGAACCACTTGTATGAATATCAAGAGCTCAGATGGCAACCCAGTTCTAAGCAAAGAAGGGAAGGCAGAAAGGTGGAAGGAGTATATAGAGGGTCTATACAGGGGGATGTTCTTGAGGACAATATTATGGATATGGAAGAGGATGAAGATGAAATGGGAGATATGATACTGCGTGAAGAGTTTGACAGAGCACTGAAAGACCCAAGTCGAAACAAGGCCCCGGGAGTAGACAACATTCCATTAGAACTACTGATGGCCTTGGGAGAGTCAGTCATGACAAAACTATACTATCTGGTGAGCAAGATGTATGAGACAGGCGAAATACCCTCAGACTTCAAGAAGAATATAATAATTCCAATCCCAAAGAAAGCAGGTGTTGACAGATGTGAAAATTACCGAACTATCAGTTTAATAAGTCACAGCTGCAAAATACTAACGCGAATTCTTTACAGACGAATGGAAAAACTGGTAGAAGCGGATCTCGGGGAAGATCAGTTTGGATTCCGTAGAAATGTTGGAACACGTGAGGCAATACTAACCTTACGACTTATCTTAGAAGAAAGATTAAGAAAAGGCAAACCTACGTTTCTAGCATTTGTAGACGTAGAGAAAGCTTTTGACAACGTTAACTGGAATACTCTCTTTCAAATTCTGAAGGTGGCAGGGGTAAAATACAGGGAACGAAAGGCTATTTACAATTTGTACAGAAAGCAGATGGCAGTTATAAGAGTCGAGGGGCATGAAAGGGAAGCAGTGGTTGGGAAAGGAGTGAGACAGGGTTGTAGCCTCTCCCCGATGTTATTCAATCTGTATATTGAGCAAGCAGTAAAAGAAACAAAAGAAAAATTCGGAGTAGGTATTAAAATCCATGGAGAAGAAATAAAAACTTTGAGGTTCGCCGATGACATTGTAATTCTGTCAGAGACAGCAAAGGACTTGAAAGAGCAGTTGAACGGAATGGACAGTGACTTGAAAGGAGGATATAAGATGAATATCAACAAAAGCAAAACGAGGATGATGGAATGTAGTCAAATTAAATCGGGTGATGCTGAGGGGATTAGATTAGGAAATGAGACACTTAAAGTAGTAAAGGAGTTTTGCTATTTAGGGAGTAAAATAAATGATGATGGTCGAAGTAGAGAGGATATAAAATGTAGACTGGCAATGGCAAGGAAATCGTTTCTGAAGAAGAGAAATTTGTTAACATCGAGTATAGATTTAAGTGTCAGGAAATCGTTTCTGAAAGTATTTGTATGGAGTGTAGCCATGTATGGAAGTGAAACATGGACGATAACCAGTTTGGACAAGAAGAGAGTAGAAGCTTTCGAAATGTGGTGCTACAGAAGAATGCTGAAGATAAGGTGGGTAGATCACGTAACTAATGAGGAGGTATTGAATAGGATTGGGGAGAAGAGAAGTTTGTGGCACAACTTGACTAGAAGAAGGGATCGGTTGGTAGGACATGTTTTGAGGCATCAAGGGATCATAAATTTAGCATTGGAGGGCAGCGTGGAGGGTAAAAATCGTAGAGGGAGACCAAGAGATCAATACACTAAGCAAATTCAGAAGGATGTAGGTTGCAGTAGGTACGGGGAGATGAAGAAGCTTGCACAGGATAGAGTAGCATGGAGAGCTGCATCAAACCAGTCTCAGGACTGAAGACCACAACAACAACAACAACAGGTAGACAGTGTTCAGGGCTGGAAAGAAACTCAATGTGTATTTGGTATGTCTCTTGGGGGGCCTCACCTGAGATGTGGAGGGGGCGTTGCCTGTGGCTATTGAGTGTGCAGGTAGCAGTTGCCTGCAAGTTGTGGCTCATATCGGCACCAACAATGCCTGTCAAATGCGTTCTAAGGCCATCCTCTGTTCATACAGGCAGCTGGAAGAGGTGGTGAAAACTACAGGCCTCACACACAGGGTGCAAGCTGAGCTCACAATTTGTAGCATTGTTCCCAGAGTTAATCAGGGTCCTTTGGTTTGGAGCTGAGTGAAGGCTCTCAACCAAAGGCTTCATCGACATTGTGATGGTCTTGAGTGCAGATTCCTAGACCTGTGTTATCATGTGGAGGTTTGTAGGACTCGCACAACCCAAAGGAAGCAGCTACTTTGGGTAGCAGAGTATTTGTGAAGTGCAGATGAGGGTTTATTAGGCTGTACAGCAGTTTGAGGTTCTCTGATGAACAGTCGCCAGTTGATATGGCGGCAAGGGAAGTCAGATCATGTTCAGAGCAAAGACCCTTCAACTGTCAAAATTTTATCAGTAAAATGTTGAAGTATTTAAACTAAAGTTCCCGAATTTACTGCTATCCAGTAAAGTTCTTGTGCTCAAATCTTTCTTGGGACTGAGAGCTGGCTGAAACCTGAGATGGAAAGCTCTGAGATATTTAGCGAGTTGTGGAATGTATATTGGAAAGACAGATTAGAGGCCATAGGGGGAGAAGTGTTCATCGTAGGTGATGAAAATATTGTCTCTATTAAAGACGGGGAGGGGGGGGGGGGGGATGGCTCTAAGCACTGTGGGACTTAACATCTGAGGTCATCAGTCCCCTAGACTTAGAACTACTTAAACCTAACTAACCTAAGGACATCACACACATCCATGTCCAAGGCAGGATTTGAACCTATGACCGTAGCAGCAGCATGGTTCCTGACTGAAGCGCCTAGAACTGCTCGGCCATAGTGGCCGGCACTGAAGTCAAAGTTGAGTGTGACAGTGAAGTTATCTGATCATGTATAACATCATTCAAAGGTAGCCTACTGTCAATATTGTGGAAATACCGAGATCATGCAATACTAGTTGGTGGCAACTTTGACCTACTGAGTATAGAATGGGATGCTGGGATTCCTATAGATTCACAGACAGTCATGCGAATTACATTTGAACATATTTTCTGAAAACTATCTTAAGCAGCTGGCTCAGGAGCTGACACAGTAGAAATATCTTAGACCTTGTAGCTATGAATAGGGCACACCTTATCGAAAGTATCAGTATAGAAACAGGGATTAGCAATCATGACGTCATTATAGCAACTATGGTTACGAAAGTCAATAAATCAGTCAAGAAGACTAGGAGAGTGTTTCTGCTTGACAGAGCAGATAAGCAGTTGTTAGCATCCCACTTCGACAGTGAACTGACATCACTTAGCTCCAGTGATATGCACATTGAAGAATTATGGACGAAGTTTAAGCAGACTGTAAGTCATGGTCTGGAGAGTTATGTGCCTAGTAGGTGGGTAAGGGATGGGAAAGACCCACCATGGTTTAATAATGAAATTCATAAGATGCCAAGAAAGCAGAGGCTGTCGCACTCACGGTTCAAAAGAGAATGCACAAATAATGACAAGCAAAGGTTAGCAGAACTTCATGCGTCTGTGAAAAGATCTATGCACAAAACATACAACTACCACCGTCATACCTTAGCAATAGATCTGGCAGAGAACCTGAGAAAATTCTGGTCGTATGTAAAATTGCCAAGTGGGTCTAACGCTTCCAGTCAGTCCCTTGTTGAGCAGTCTGGAGTTGCACTTGAAGATAGCAAATGAAAGCTGAAGTCTTAAATTTCATGTTCAAGAAATTGTTCACACAAGAAAGTCATAGAAACATACCATCATTTGACCATCGGACAGGCTCCTGAATCGATGAAATACTAATAAGCATCCCTGGAATAGAGAAACAGCTGAAGGATTTGAAAGCAAATAAATCACCAGGTCCAGATGGAATCTCAATTCAGTTTTACAAAGAGTACTCTATGGCACTGGCTTCTTACCTAGCTTACATTTATCATGAATCTCTCACCCAGCACAAAGTTCCAAGTGACTGGAAAAAACTGCTGGTTACTCCTGCATTTAAGAATGGTAAAAGAAAGGAGCCACAAAATTACAGACCAATATCCCTAACTTTTGCTGCAGAATCCTTGAACATATTGTCAGTTCAAATATAATAAACTTTCTTGAGACTAGGAAACTTATGTTCATGAATCAGCATGGTTTTGGAAACCATTGTTCATAGGAAACTCAGCTTGGCCTTTCCTCACATGGCATACTGTGAGCTATGGATGAAGGGCAACAGGCAGATTCCGTATTTCTAGATTTCCAGAAAGCATTTGAAATGGTACCCCATTGCAGGCTGTTAATGAAGGTACAAGCGTATGGAATAAGTTCACAAATATGTGAGTTGCAAGAAGACTTCTTAAGTAATACAATCCAGTTGTTGTCCTCAACAGCATATGTTCATCAGAGACAATGATGCTGTGGTATACTGTAAAGTGTCGAAGTTGAGTGAGAATGACAACTAGCTCTAAATGTGGAAAAATGTAAGTTGATATGGATGGGTAGGAAGAACAAACCTGTAATGTTCTGATACAGTATTAGTAGTGTCCCGCTTGACACAGTGAAGTTGTTTAAATATCTGGGCAAAGCAATATGAAATGGAAAGAACATGTGAGAACTGAGGTAGGGAAGGTGAAAGGTTGACTTCAGTTTCTTGGGAGAATTTTAGGAAAGTGTGGTTCACATGTAAGGTAGGCCAAATATAGGGCATTGGTGCAACCTATTCTTGAGTACTACTCAGGTGTTTGGGATCCTTACCAAGTCGGACTGAAGACAGACATCGAAGAAATTCAGAGACAGGCTGCTTGATTTGTTATCAATAGATTCTAACTACACATAAGTGTTATGGATATGCTTCAGGAACTAAAATGGGAATCACTGGAGGGAAGGCAACGTCCTTTTTGAGGAATAAAATTTAGTGAACTGGCATTTGAAGCTGACTGCCAAACGATTCTACTGCTTCCACTATACATTGCGTGTAAGGACCACAAAGATAAGATATGAAAAAATAGGGCTCGTAAGAAAGCATATAGACAGTCGTTTTTCCATTGCTCTGTTTGTGAGTGGAACAGGGGAGGGAATGACTAGTAGGGGTATATGGTACCATCTGCCACACACTGTACGGTGGCTTGTGGAGTATCGATGTAGATGTAGGTTTTTTCATGGAGATTATATGATGAGGACTGCCAGGGGCAATAGAAGGTAACTCCAGTGGCCTCACACCAATTGTAAAGGAGAAGGGACTATACAAAGGTAAAGGATCTAAGCCATTTAGTGTCTGCTGCAGGGGCAGCTCAGAACAGAGGAGAGTGATGTTTTTTGGTTGCAGCTCCAAGAGCCCTCAATCTCACATGTCATGTGATCCTGTAACTTGATTTCATCAGCAAGACAGTCTTTCTGATGACAGTTAACTCTATTCCAGTCTGAACCAATGATTTTGAAGCATCAGCGGAGAAGTGACAGATGAAAAAGATGGCATCTCTCTAAAATTTAAATAATAAAAATTACTTATATTCAGAGCTTGGGGCACCTTGTTCATCTCATCCCCTCTCTCTGAAAGATTTCACCAAAGATTAATTTGACATCTGAATGGGATCTTAAATGTAGGGGTAATAATATTTTAATTTCATTTAACAACTGAAATATTAGAATGTCAGTGACTACAGTTGTCAACACAGGACTGTGATAGCAGTGGCATTGCAAAGCTAGATTAAGTTGATTTCAGAGACAGTGTTAAGGAGTACAAGCAACAGAAACAGTTGAATGAGAAGGATTAGGACATAACATAAAAATAATCAATACATGTTTACAGGCTGGGTTTAAGTGAATGACTGGTTTATAGCATTAATACAGGAGGTAACAGACACAGTGTGATTTTTAATAAAATGGGGGTCACATGACATTGAAAAGCACTTCCTCAAAGTAATGTTGTGCCTGTTTAACTGACAAAAGAAATGTTGCAAAACTGAAAATATATTGATGTGTGGAAGGCAATAAGTCAATTAGTTGATTAAATCTTTCTGTGCATCAACCAGAATGATGTATGAAATTAAATAGATTTAACTAACAAAAATATAAAATGACAACTACAAAACACGATGCTTCTCATTGAATGGATGCATCTTATAAACAAATGATAAATTATTTACAATAAATATCTGAAGGGTGATTCAAATACTCTTTGTTCTGGAAGCTTCTAGAGCAATCGATGACTCAAATTAATAATTTATCACCTTCTGTTTCTTATATTTTACATATTTCCAAAATATTCAGTGTTTATTACAGATAGAAAATCTTTGCAGTAATTATCAAAATAAAAGTTATTTATGAAAGTAACAATATAAATTACATAATTTTCAAAATTATGGATGTTATGCCATTCCATTAATTTGACATGATATTGATAATATTGATTGGTAAATTAATAAAAAAATAATTCACAATTCTCATGAACAAGTTTAAAATGATTTTACAAAACAGGAATAAAATGTGGTTGTATTTATATGTTCTTAGTGACAGTTACTGGAAAACCAGTTTTCACAGTGTAACCTGGTAGCGTATGAAACTATCAATACATAATTGGTAAAATATATAAAAACCAAAACTTCACCAGAGTGAGTGTAAATAAACTTTTTAAATGTCCAAAAACGTGAATACGGTACTTTACAATCTAAAACAGATGGAAACATGGATAAAAACGATGTGGTATCATAGACTTACGTAATTGAAGAGATGTTCTAAAAGATCTTGCCTTATTACTATATTCCACCCTTGACTGCGAGGATGCCAAAGGCCAATGATGTTTATGGCATTAGACACCCTACATACTGCCTACCAAACAACCATTATATTGGCTGCTAATGGCAACAGGGGGTTGTTGTTGTTGTGGTCTTCAGTCCTGAGACTGGTTTGATGCAGCTCTCCATGCTACTCTATCCTGTGCAAGCTTCTTCATCTCCCCGTACCTACTGCAACCTACATCCTTCTGAATTTGCTTAGTGTATTGATCTCTTGGTCTCCCTCTACGATTTTTACCCTCCACGCTGCCCTCCAATGCTAAATTTGTGATCCCTTGATGCCTCAAAACGTGTCCTACCAACTGATCCCTTCTTCTAGTCAAGTTGTGCCACAAACTTCTCTTCTCCCCAATCCTATTCAATACCTCCTCATTAGTTACGTGATCTACCCACCTTATCTTCAGCATTCTTCTGTAGCACCACATTTCGAAAGCTTCTATTCTCTTCTTGTCCAAACTGGTTATCGTCCATGTTTCACTTCCATACATGGCTACACTCCATACAAATACTTTCAGAAACGACTTCCTGACACTTAAATCTATACTCGATGTTAACAAATTTCTCTTCTTCAAAAACACTTTTCTTGCCATTGCCAGTCTACATTTTATATCTTCTCAACTTCGACCATCATCAGTTATTTTGCTCCCAAAATAGCAAAACTCCTTTACTACTTTAAGTGTCTCATTTCCTAATCTAATTCCCTCAGCATCACCTGACTTAATTTGACTACATTCCATTATCCTCATTTTGCTTTTGTTGATGTTCATCTTATACCCTCCTTTCAAGACACTGTCCATTCCGTTCAACTGCTCTTCCAAGTCCTTTGCTGTCTCTGACAGAATTACAATGTCATCAGCAAACCTCAAAGTTTTTACTTCTTCTCCATGAATTTTAATACCTACTCCGAATTTTTCTTTTGTTTCCTTTACTGCTTGCTCAATATACAGATTGAATAACATCGGGGAGAGGCTAAAACCCTGTCTCACTCCTTTCCCAACCACTGCTTCCCTTTTATGCCCCTCGACTCTTATAACTGCCATCTGCTTTCTGTACAAGTTATAAATAGCCTTTCTCTCCCTGTATTTTACCCCTGCCACCTTCAGAATTTGAAAGAGAGTATTCCAGTTAACATTGTCAAAAGCTTTCTCTAAGTCTACAAATGCTAGAAACGTAGGTTTGCCTTTTCTTAATCTGTCTTTTAAGATAAGTTGTAAGGTCAGTGTTGCCTCACGTGTTCCAACATTTCTACGGAATCCAAACTGATCTTCCCCGAGGTCGGCTTCTACCAGTTTTTCCATTCGTCTGTAAAGAATTCGCGTTAGTATTTTGCAGCTGTGACTTATTAAACTGATAGTTCGGTAATTTTCACATCTGTCAACACCTGCTTTCTTTGGGATTGGAATTATTATATTTTTCTTGAAGTCTGAGGGTATTTCGCCTGTCTCATACATTGTGCTCACCAGATGGTAGAGTTTTGTCATGACTGGCTCTCCCGAGGCCATCAGTAGTTCTAATGGAATGTTGTCTACTCCCGGGGCCTTGTTTCGACTCAGGTCTTTCAGTGCTCTGTCAAACTCTTCACGCAGTATCTTATCTCCCATTTCGTCTTCATCTACATCTTCTTCCATTTCCATAATACTGTCCTCAAGTACATCGCCCTTGTATAAACCCTCCATATACTCCTTCCACCTTTCTGCCTTCCCTTCTTTGCTTAGAACTGGGTTGCCATCTGAGCTCTTGATATTCATACAAGTGGTTCTCTTCGAACCAAAGGTCTCTTTAATTTTCCTGTAGGCAGTATCTATCTTACCCCCAGTGAGACAAGCCTCTACATCCTTACATTTGTCCTCTAGCCATCCCAGCTTAGCCATTTTGCACTTCCTGTCGATATCATTTCTGAGACGTTTGTATTCCTTTTTGCCTGCTTCATTTACTGCATTTTTATATTTTCTCCTTTCATCAATAAAATTCAGTATTTCTTCTGTTACCCAAGGATTTCTATTAGCCCTCGTCTTTTTACCTACTTGATCCTCTGCTGCCTTCACTACTTCATCCCTCAGAGCTACCCATTCTTCTTCTACTGTATTTCTTTCCCCCATTCCTGTCAATTGTTCCCCTATGCTCTCCCTGAAACTCTGTACAACCTCTGGTTCTTTCAGTTTATCCAGGTCCCATCTCCTTAAATTCCCGCCTTTTTGCAGTTTCTTCAGTTTCAATCTGCAGTTCATAACCAATAGATTGTGGTCAGAATCCACATCTGCCCCAGGAAATGTCTTACAATTTAAAACCTGGTTCCTAAATCTCTGTCTTACCATTATATAATCTATCTGATATCTTTTAGTATCTCCAGGATTCTTCCAGGTATACAACCTTCTTTTATGATTCCTGAACCAAGTGTTAGCTATGATTAAGTTATGCTCTGTGCAAAATTCTACTAGGCGGCTTCCTCTCTCATTCCTTCCCCCCAATCCATATTCTCCTTCTCTCCCTTTTCCTACTGACGAATTCCAGTCACCCATGACTATTAAATTTTCGTCTCCCTTCACTACCTGAATAATTTCTTTTATCTTGCCATACATTTCATCTATTTCTTCATCATCTGCAGAGCTAGTTGGCATATAAACTTGTACTACTGTAGTAGGCATGGGCTTTGTGTCTATCTTGGCCACAATAATGCGTTCACTATGCTGTTTGTAGTAGCTAACCCACACTCCTATTTTTTTTATTCATTATTAAACCTACTCCTGCATTACCCCTATTTGATTTTGTATTTATAACCCTGTAATCACCTGACCAAAAGTCTTGTTCCTCCTGCCACCGAACTTCACTAATTCCCACTATATCTAACTTAAACCTATCCATTTCCCTTTTTAAATTTTCTAACCTACCTGCCCGATTAAGGGATCTGACATTCCACGATCCGATCCATAGAATGCCAGTTTTCTTTCTCCTGATAATGACGTTCTCTTGAGTAGTCCCCGCCCGGAGATCCGAATGGGGGACTATTTTACCTCCGGAATATTTTACCCAAGAGGACGCCATCATCATTTAATCATACAGTAAAGCTGTGGGACTGGAGATATCTAATGGTGAGCATGATGCTATGGGGAGTAGTTGAAATGCTTAGTCGATGAGTAACTCACAAAAGCACTACAATGTTAGTGGTGTTGATACAAAGCAGAGCAATGATAAACATGCAAACATTGCATTATATCTACAACAGTTACTGAAGTTGACATTTCATCAGAAAAGAAACTAAGGAAGTTCACAGAGTGGAAAAGAAGTAGCAGATGAAATGTTAGCGTTTCTGCAAGATGCATCAGTGGAATGTGTGGTGTTGTATACACTTGACTGTGTGTACGATGTACATGAACAAGTGAAAGTAATATTGAAACAGGAGTCAAGCTATGTAGTTCATCATCCATGTTGAACAGAGAACCACAGGTCCCATCTCCAGTGAAACAAAGTAAAGGACAATTGTTGTCCAAGGAGTGGGTACTAAACATAATTACATGCATGGAAGATCATCCACAGCATAGTAAAAAACAATTATGAACAGATTTCGAATAAGTTAGCAGAAATATGACTGTGCACATAGGGAAGATATGTGCACTTTTTACAAAAACTGGTGTTTGCGCATTTCAAGAATGCTCAATACAATTTACGCAATGTGCATCACCTACAATGTTACACACATCAAATTGCATGTGCCTTAGATTAAAGTGAATTCAAGGGAAGTGGTGAATGGTTGCATAATTTAAAACAGTGCTACAGATTTGGAAGATGTAAAATAACAAAATTTCAAATGAAGTGTCAAATTGATGATGCACAACAACTTGTGGACTCAGCCCAAAAAATTGTAGATGAGATAAATAAACTTATCCAATCATTCAGTGAGGAATTTATTTTCAGCTCTGACCAATTGGGATTTGAAGAGGAAATGCATATGAAGGTACGGTAGAAATTAGATTTACCAGGAGAGTTGTATCAAGATCAACTAGTATCAGTGCCTTAATGCATTCATATACAACTATGACAACCGTTAATCTAGATGATAAAGTTATTTATTGTGCTGTGAGACACTGAAAGTGCTCTACTCCCTATGATTCCTTCTTGTGTGCATGATTTTGCAAGGGCAGTGGAGAATATTAACGTCACAGAAAGCAAGAGTGAGCCATAAGAGAACTACAACTATGGCATGAACGCTGCTTTTGGCCAATAGGTGGTCAAAATTAATTTCTTTTGCTTGATTCCTGATCTGCATATAAAGATCATACTCATTTACAGCAAAATATCCCTCCTGAAATGCATATGACTTTGCAATCGTACAACCTGGAACCACTGGACAAATTCAGCCTCTGGGTGTTTGTTTCTTCCATGCCCATAAATCATACACTATGTGATCAAAAGTATCCAGACACTCCCAAAAACATATGTTTTTCATATTAGGTGCATTGTGCTGCTGCCTACTGCCAGGTATTCCATATCTGCAACCTCAGTAGTCATTAGACATCGTGAGAGAGCAGAATTGGGTGCTCCGAGGAACTCACGGACTTCGAACGTGGTCAGGTGATTGGATGTCACTTGTGTCATATGCCTATATGCGAGATTTCCACACTCCTAAACGACCCTAGGTTCACTGTTTCCAATGTGATAGTGAAGTGGAAATGGGTAGGAATATGTACAGCAAAAAAGCGTACAGGCCGACCTCGTCTGTTGACTGACAGAGACCGCCAACAGCTGAAGAGGGTCATAATGTGTAATAGGCAGACATCTATCCAGACCATCACACAGGAATTCCAAACTGCATCAGGATCCATTGCAAGTACTATGACAGTTAGGCGGGAGGTGAGAAAACCTGGATTTCATAGTCGAGCGGCTCTTCATAAGCCACACATCACATCTACATCTACGTGATTACTCAGCTATTCACAATTAAGTGCCTGGCAGAGGGTTCAATGAACTACCTTCAAGCTGTCTCTCTACTGTTTCACTGTCGAAGGGCATGTGGGAAAAACGAGCACTTAGATTTTTCTGTGCGAGCCCTGATTTCTCTTATTTTATCTTGATGATCATTTCTCCCTATGTAGGTGGGCGCCAACAGAATGTTTTCACAATTGGAGGAGAAAACTGGTGATTGAAATTTCATGAGAAGATCCTGTAGAAGATAGTGTTTGGGAAGCACAAGGGAAAGTAACAACTACAGTACGCAACGCAACAAACTGTAAGAGGTCAGCTAGGGGTAAATTTTTTGTCACCAGAGCAGTATTTAGAGGGTATAAGGAAAGTAAAGAAGGAACTATCACCACATTAGGGGTTGGGTTTAGAACCTGGGGACAAAAAGTTATCTTTTTTTAGAACCTGAGCACAAAAAGTAACCTTTTTATTTCAAGGTAGCCACAGTATCGATGAGAACTGATGGAGCAAAAGTTAACATTTCCATTTCTGTACCAGTAATAGGGAAACAAGCACATTACAGCTGCTACATAGTTCATGTATACCCTGTCAAGTGTGGGATATTGAAGAAGTTTGTAAGACTAAAAACGCAGTGACTATTTTTAATTGCAAAAGACAAGAGAAGATGTGTAGAGATGGAGGAAACAAAGTTACGAAAATGCTGCCAAGGGGAAATCACAGTCTGTGCAATCATGGTGATAAGAGGGGGGCAGAATACCTGCTTAGTGAAACTGTTAATGGGACAAAAGGAGGCAAGAGAACGCAATAAAAAAGTGATTGAGCCAGAATTGTACTTTCAGCAGGTCAAAGTGCATTGGTTGTACTCTACCTTTGACGAGATGGTAGTAGTTGCTAGTTTTTTTTGAGCAGGGGAAGCTTACATCAGCAAAGATACTAGAATTAAAGAGAAGTGGTTTGTTATTGAATGGAACAGTGCGCGAGATAATGAGGCCTATTTTCCATCTACCTGCTGCAATTTCAGGGATAACTCACCTGAATATTTCGCAGCCTCATTTGTATTGGCCAGAGGAGCCCATGGAAATATTACCTGCCACAAATCTAACCAGCTTAAATCCAACTATAGGGCCACCATTAATAAACACTCTTCTGAATCAGCAGGAGGGGCGAGTCTCACTGGAAACCTTGTTGCAGCATGTAAATTTATATTGGGAAAATCAGTACTGAAAAGAGACAATGCTGACTACTGTCATACCAACCACTGCAGTGGCACTTTTTCTGCCGAGCATAGTTCTTGTTGGGTACACTGAAGACAAAGTGCAAGACTGAGTTTGGAACCAGTCATTGTTCAGATTCCAGTGGACTGGATACTCCAAGCATAAAACCAACAGAAGGAAGATGAACACACAATGGGGTAGTATTAAGGATAAATGATCGATTTTAGCTAGTAAGTTTGCAGTAAAAAGTTAGAAGTTCTTTTTGCAAGAAGCCTAGTAATGAGAAAAGTTCCATAGTGTTTGAGTTAAGGAGCAGGGCAAGAATCCCTGCAGAAATGTAAAAGATTTAGTGATAGGGTTAAGGAAACCAATTGTTAGAATAATTCTTTAGAGGTGACACAGGGCCAGAAAGGCCAGTCACCAGGAACACCAGTATGGAGGATAACATAGTTTGGTCAAACTGAGGAACCAGGTCTTGATACAGAGGAGGGCAAATTAGTGTATCAACCATATTTGGTCAAAACGTATGCCAGAGTGGAAATGAGTTGCAACAGAACCAGCTGCAGGCAGGCAAGCACGTTATGTGTTGCAAAGCAGAGCCAGCTGGGCACAGTACAGCCATAGCCAATGCTGCTATATGCTAGTGGAAGGACGGAAATGTTTGCTCACTTGCCACCATGGAAGTGTTTAGAGTACGCGCCTTAAGCCCTAAATGAACATAGTCTCAAGTGTATGAGAACTCAGCCACTCATGTACTAAAATATTATCCTCTCTGTACCACAGCTTACATCATGAGTCTGCAATGCTCAAAGCAACATCCTGGAATGCAGTACAGTGTCCACTGTTCAATCACAGGACAGGGCAGCCTGCCCTGAGTCATGAGAGAGCCACCTTCAGAGCAGAGAGCTGCCCACCCACTGGAGGGAGGTCCTGATCAGCCCATTGGTTATGTCAGCTACGATGCTGTGCTGTTGTCTTCATGGTCACAGCTGGAGACATCGCTGACAGTGGAGTTTGAGTAATGCCACACTTGGCCCTGCTCTTTGGGCTGTCAGCAATGCTGGACATCTATTGATTCACATGAGAGGCAACTGGACACCTCCACCATGGTGTTCTTGATGTAATATGGCTGAGGGCCAAAATAAAGATGTTAATTAAATAAATCTAATGTTGGCATGATATCTCATTTCACTCTCCATGGATAACAATCAAAGGGTCATCTAACAACACAACACTTTCAAATGAGCCTTACTAAGGATTGAACTTGTGACCTCGCACTCAAGGGGTTCCTTGTAAGATGTTAAATGTGAAAAATGATTTAGTTATGACAACATAAAACAAGTGGCAATATATGTTTTCTATAAAAACGTAACATGAAAGCTTAAAAAACATTTTTAAAAACTGAAACAAACAAAGTGTACCTAGAGCTATTTACTGACAATGAAAATCATTAAAAAAATTTATTTTCTTTTGTAAACATTATGTCAAATCACATGTTGATTGTTCACACAGCAGAATTTAATAAATATTCAAAAATATTTTTAAGTGACCATCACTGTACATTTGGTATCAAACGGATCCATTAAACCACTAAAAATTTTTGAGTACAGGAAAGTTCAACAGTCTTTTCACAGTCAGTAACAATGGAGTGCATGGCATGTTGTGTGTCAAATGAATGTCCAATAAAATTATAAAAGTAACGATATTTGGAATAGAAAATTGTGTTTTAAGATTGTGCATTGAACAATATATTTTGTATTGCCCTCAACAAATCACAAACTCCATCATTTCCAAACACATGTCCTTTGTCTTTATTTGGTCACCAAAGACATTATGGTTCTCACATGGCCCTCATCTTGATAATTTTAGATCTGAAAGCACGTCATATTTTTTTTTTGTTAGGGAGAAGAAGTGGCAAACAATGCTACATTCGAAATATATTGGTTCCCACTAACTATGTGAATGTAGATGCCTTTATCAATAAGAGTAGAACAAGCACAGTGAAATATACACTCCTGGAAATTGAAATAAGAACACCGTGAATTCATTGTCCCAGGAAGGGGAAACTTTATTGACACATTCCTGGGGTCAGATACATCACATGATCACACTGACAGAACCACAGGCACATAGACACAGGCAACAGAGCATGCACAATGTCGGCACTAGTACAGTGTATATCCACCTTTCGCAGCAATGCAGTCTGTTATTCTCCCATGGAGACGATCGTAGAGATGCTGGATGTAGCCTGTGGAACGGCTTGCCATGCCATTTCCACCTGGCGCCTCAGTTGGACCAGTGTTCGTGCTGGACGTGCAGACCGCGTGAGACGACGCTTCATCCAGTCCCAAACATGCTCAATGGGGGACAGATCCGGAGGTCTTGCTGGCCAGGGTAGTTGACTTACACCTTCTAGAGCACGTTGGGTGGCACGGGATACATGCGGACGTGCATTGTCCTGTTGGAACAGCAAGTTCCCTTGCCGGTCTAGGAATGGTAGAACGATGGGTTCGATGACGGTTTGGATGTACTGTGCACTATTCAGTGTCCCCTCGACGATCACCAGTGGTGTACGGCCAGTGTAGGAGATCGCTCCCCACACCATGATGCCGGGTGTTGGCCCTGTGTGCCTCGGTCGTATGCAGTCCTGATTGTGGCGCTCACCTGCACGGCGCGAAACACGCATACGACCATCATTGGCACCAAGGCAGAAGCGACTCTCATCGCTGAAGACGACACGTCTCCATTCGTCCCTCCATTCACGCCTGTCGCGACACCACTGGAGGCGGGCTGCACGATGTTGGGGCGTGAGCGGAAGACGGCCTAATGGTGTGCGGGACCGTAGCCCAGCTTCATGGAGACGGTTGCGAATGGTCCTCGCCGATACCCCAGGAGCAACAGTGTCCCTAATTTGCTGGGAAGTGGCGGTGCGGTCCCCTACGGCACTGCGTAGGATCCTACGGTCTTGGCGTGCATCCGTGCATCGCTGCGGTCCGGTCCCAGGTCGACGGGCACGTGCACCTTCCGCCGACCACTGGCGACAACATCGATGTACTGTGGAGACCTCACGCCCCACGTGTTGAGCAATTCGGCGGTGCACCCACCCGGCCTCCCGCATGCCCACTATACGCCCTCGCTCAAAGTCCGTCAACTGCACATACGGTTCACATCCACGCTGTCGCGGCATGCTACCAGTGTTAAAGACTGCGATGGAGCTCCGTATGCCACGGCAAACTGGCTGACACTGACGGCGGCGGTGCACAAATGCTGCGCAGCTAGCGCCATTCGACGGCCAACACCGCGGTTCCTGGTGTGTCCGCTGTGCCGTGCGTGTGATCATTGCTTGTACAGCCCTCTCGCAGTGTCCGGAGCAAGTATGGTGGGTCTGACACACCGGTGTCAATGTGTTCTTTTTTCCATTTCCAGGAGTGTATATATTAATATTTAGCCAAGTAGGTGACTATATCTGGGATTTCATAAGTAAACATTTAAATATAAAAGTTGTTTGATATATTCCCCCAACATCATGAATTTTCAAGGAAAATGTATAGTTCAGAAAAATGATCAAAATGGACAAACATCTTCAGTTCAAAGTAGAATCAATAAAGATACATGCACTACATGTGTAATCAAGTGACAAAGAAAATTTTTATACATACGCAATTAAACAGTCATCACAGTAACAGAAAAATTATTACCCAGTTTCTTTGAAGTAATCTTTAACCCAAATGCATCAGGTTGTGACATCTCTTTTAACTCCTGGTGTTTTGTCAAATAACACAAGTACGTTTTTATAAAAAAAATCTAGTGAATAAGGGTCCTTTTTTTCATTTCAGTCAGTAACAAATATCTTTGTTTCACATTTATTGACAAATAAAATGAATAAAGCATTATCAAAAACATAGTGAAAAACATTTGGGTATTGCAGATAATATTTAGTTCTGAAGAACAAGAGAGCGTGTAATGTCAGCAAATGGTAATCAGATTAGTTTTCATGTCATTCAAAGACCCAAGTGTGTGCTTTTCATTTGAGAAACAAGGAAGTCACTTGCAAGTTGAAAATAGTATGGTTGGGGGTTGAACTGGAACACTACAAGACTCCAAAATACCTAGGAGTCACACTTGATAGATCTCTCACTTTCAAAAAGCACTGCATGAAATGCAAGTCAAAAGTCTCCACCAGGAACACTCTCCTACAGAAACTGTCCAGATCACAGTGGGGTAGTCAACCTGAAACACTGAACATCTGCAATGGAACTATGCTATTCTGCAGCAGAGTATGCCTGTCCTGTTTGATATAATTCAACTCATGCCAAACATGTGGACATAGCTCTCAATGAAACCTGCAGAATTATAACAGGTTGCTTGAAACTCACTTCAGTCGAATGGCTTTACCACCTCGCAGGAATAGCACCACCACCTGTTCAGAGAGAAATAGCTGCAAACAAGGAAAGGAAGGCAGTGGAACAGGAAATTACTCATCCTCTGTATGGGCATGAACTGCATCTGCAATGACTGAAGTCAAGGAAGAGCTTCCTTAGGACATCAAAGGAACTTAGAAACACTGCTGAAAAACCTAGGTTACAACTATGGAGGACTACCTTCCCCCATGGTTGGAAAAGAGTTGTTGAAGCTTTACCTCCAGGCCATGACAGGGAATGGACAACTTGGAAGTCCCTTAATAGACTGAGATCTGGGGTTGGAAGATCAAAAGTTAACCCGGCAAAATGGGGATATACTGATCCAAATGATATTTGGCATGACTGTAGAGAAGAACAGACAGTTCAGCACATGCTTCTGTGTCAATTGTGTCCAGTCTCCTGTAGAGAAGATGACCTTCAACAAGCAACAGAAAATGCACTGGAAGTGGCCAAGTTTTGGTCAAAAGTAATTTAATCGTAACTGTGTAAAATGTATGTACATGTACCTGTACATTTCTGACATGAAAATAATAATAATAATAATAATAATAATAATGTCAATGAGATAATTCTGAAACACCAGTTCACCATGACTTAAAAGTTTTAAGTATAAAAGACAAGGTAGAGACATATGCAGTGGTTAGTCTTTAATAAATTTGCACTTAAATAGAAACTGACTTAATCCCCCATCCTGTAGAAAATGACCCTGAATGACCTTGACTTCCGGAAGGCATTCGATACAGTTCCGCACTGTCGCCTGATAAACAAAGGAAGAGCCTACAGAATATCAGACCAGCCATGTGGCTGGATTGAAGAGTTTTTAGCAAACAACACAGCATGTTGTTCTCAATGGAGAGACGCCTACAGACATTAAAGTAACCTCTGGCATGCCACAGGGGAGTGTTATGGGACCATTGCTTTTCACAATATATATAAATGACCTAGTAGATAGTGTCGGAAGTTCCATGCAGCTTTTCACAGATGATACTGTAGTATACAGAGACGTTGCAGCATTAGAAAATTGCACTGAAGTGCAGGAAGATCTGCAGCGGATAGACACTTGATGCAGGGAGTGGCAACTGACCCTTAACATAGACAAATGTAATGTATTGCGAATACATAGAAAGAAGGATCCTTTATTGTACTATTGAATGATAGCGGAACAAACACTGGTAGCAGTTACTTGTCTAAAATATCTGGGAGTATGCATACGGAACGATTTGAAGTGGAATGATCATATAAAATTAATCGTTGGTAGGGCGGGTGCCAGGTTGAGATTCATTGGGAGAGTCCTTAGAAAATGTAGTCCATCAACAAAGGAGGTAGCTTACAAAACACTCGTTCGACCTATACTTGAGTATAGAGAAGATCCAAAGAAGAGTGGCATGTTTCGTCACAGGGTTATTTGGTAAGTGTGATTGTGTTATGGAGATGTTTAGCAAACTCAAGTGGCAGACTCTGCAAGAGTGGCGCTCTGCATCGTGGTGTAGCTTGCTGTCCAGATTTCGAGAGGGTGCGTTTCTGGATGAGGTATCAAATATATTGCTTCCCCCTACTTATACCTCCCGAGGAGATCATAAATGTAAAATTAGAGAGATTCAAGCGCGCATGGAGGCTTTCTGGCAGTCGTTCTTCCCGCAAACCATATGCGACTGGAACAGGAAAGGGAGGTAATGACAGTGACACATAAAGTGCCCTCCGCCACACACTATTGGGTGGCTTGCGGAGTATAAATGTAGATGTAGATGTAGACCCTAATGTACACAATAATACAGAATAAAGCACAAAAATTCTTACTTTTTGTTTTATGTAATCTCACAGTGCAATATGAAATGCAAAATATAATAAAAAATGTCAACTCTGCCTTTGTTAAATTTGTTAGTCATGAAATATCTTTGATATCTTTTAACAAGAAGAATCCCACATTTTGTTTAATATTGAATAATCCCCCATTTTTCATTTGTGGTCAGCTATGCCTTTAGTATATCAGACAGTTTCAAAGTTTATTCAACAGATCCCAAATTTTTATAGTCAGCAACAACATTATCTTTAGTATTTCATAAAGGTTATTTCAGTAACCACCAATTTTGAAACCATGTTGTTACAATAAAGTTATCATCTGAAATTTACATACCACAAATATGTCAGGCCTATTTCGAGCATTTTATAAAAGTCATCAGCATACGATACACAAAAATTTTACTTGAACATATAGTATAAATTCATCTTATTCAGCCTTCAAATCATATATAGCATACCATCACAAATGGAAGTGAAAAAAATTACAAAATAGAGCACCAATAAGTTCCTACCACATCAACAGCTGTACATCATCATCATCATCATCATCATCGTCATCATCATCATCATGATATACATAGCAGAATATCACAAACCTCTTCACAAAACCATAAATTACAAAATATCATAAATTTCTTCACAATACCAGAAATACCAAAAAAGACTTTTTTATAGCTTCCACGTAGTATCATCCAAGTAGAAAAATGCTCTGAATATAATTTATATACCTCACTCATGACAACACACCATATACCTTGGACCAAAAACATATAACATTACAACTGATCTCGCAAAACATCTCACTGTATACGTAACCTTTTGTTTATGCAATTGTCCTTTTGGTCTGACAAACATCCTCATCTATTGGATTTTTCTGTAACAATGACACCACAACAGTAACATCTCTTAAAAATGTTTCTTTGCTTCTATCCAAACAATTTTCCCTGTATTGCCCAATACAGTCTCAGTACTTCTATAACTTCAATGCTGTGGTACGTGGTTTAGCAGGTTGTTGGAATGTTGCCATTCGTTTTGGACTTCCTTGTGTTCTTATAGTGGGAACACCGCCAAAATGGTGGACATCTTCCCCAGTTTGGTCTTATTGTGTTTGTAAGTTAACTATGCCTTGAAAACGGCACAGGGAGTTGTTGCCCAAAATTGCATTGAAATTGTGGTCATGCTTTCAAACCACTTTGAATCTGATCTTGTACTTATTTCCATCTATTCCCAGTTCCACATTTTGCAAACCTATTGGATAAATTATCATTTTTCCCACTTCACTCAATTTATAACATTGTGGTTTTAACTATTGACTGTAAGTAGATTTAATGAACAAAACACTTACTTATGCATCTGTATCAGTGAGAAAGATAGTGTGTTTGTAATTGATTTTTACCTTGCAAAATTAGGTTTCTCACCTGAGCTGAATTTACTTTGTGGAAGCGGAGCAATGGGCAGTGGCAGAACTATTCCTGTTTGCATTTCCTGTGTCTACAACATGCTTAACAAAGATCTCAAATGGTCTCACTGCTGATACATAATTTGAGAAAATTTGTTCCATAGTATGATGAACAGTGTTTTTGTATGTTGGTGAATGTGGAACAGCAATGATCGTATATGCCTGACACACTATGAGGAGTTGCCATCAGATGATAAGTGGTGTTTCCAGAGCTTCAGTTCAGAGACTGGAGATGGTGGATAACATCAGTTATATTTTGTAAGCAGATCTATCTGATCCATATACTGTCCACCTATAATCAAGTTAAGGTCTCACAAAAACCTTGTAAAAGTGGAACAGATACATCTCATCCGCTCCCCAAGGCCTGGGGCTACAGAACATGTTCAGTGTCTCTACATCCTATATATGTGGTAATCATGTCAGTTTTGAATCAAATATAAGGCCCAGAAACCTCATCAAACCTTTAAAATGTAGAATGGTGTACCTTATTTGCAAGTCTGAGTCCAGGAACATGGGACTTGACCTATTTTCCTATCTCTGATTTATGTTGAGCTTTGGTCCTTCCTGCACAAAAAGGTGTGAGATTTTCTATAATTGGTCAGTATTTAAACCATTGCATAACCGTACACCTGATCTGGATTTCTGAATGGCACTTATTGCTCCTACAAGGTATAGGTTGACTCCTAATATGACCTGAGGACTTTGGGATGAATCAGCAACATGGCAAATCATGCTTCTGATATGGTCCACCCAGTCGTGGATGCAGTATTGGTGCTCAAAAACTGCCAGTTGGCTAAATAGTGGCCAGTTTGCTTTGATGACCACCTGTTCTGTAGATTTCCTTTCAGGAACTGCTTCATCTTATACAAGAAGCCAGAGTCGGAAGTGGTTACTGGAATTAAGGTCATCAGTCACTGCCCACTGAGCATAATCTGCAAGGGCTGGCGAACAGAACAAAAGGTCTATGGATGAGTTAGTTAGTTAGTTCAAGTGCTGTGGATCATTTTGTATGATAAATCACAATAATGTGAATTGAGTCATTTTACATTAACATTAATTTTTAAATATGGCTACATGCTGAACATCTATAAGATTTTTTAAATACATCTGTAAGTTAGTAATTCCTGCCCACCACACATTACAATAATAGAAAATCTTTTACAGAACAGGAGTATTTCTCAAGGATAAACTCTTCAGTTTGTTTTCAAATTTTACTTCACTGTTGTCACACTTTTTATATAACTGGGCAAATGATCGTAAATTTTAGTTACACCATTGTGCGCCATTTTTGTGCTAAAGGCAACCTTAATGTGGGGTAATGAATGTCATTCTTTCTTCTGGTATTGTTATTAAGTACATCATTGTTCCTTTTGAACTACAATTTACAACAAACTTCATAAGGGAATAAATATGGTATGAAGCAGTAGTCTGAATGCCCAGCTTCTTAAACGGGTGTCTACAAAATGGTCATGGGTGAACACCACTTATTATTTTCACATAACATTTTTTAGCTATGAAGACTTTTCTTCTTAAAGATAAGTTACCCCAGAAAATTATTCCATATGACATTATTGAATATAAATATTCAAAAATGTGTGAACTTGCTTATTTGACTCTTATGATTTACAATGATTCTAAGAGCAAATGTGGCTGAACTAAGCTATTTTCGGAGTTCCAAAAATGCTTTTTCAAATTTAAATTCTCATCAATATGGACAGCTCAGAATTTTGAAGTTACCACCTTATTTATTATTTCCTGACTATGTGTTACACTTATCACTGATGTAGTACCAGTAGACATGTAGAACAGAATATGCTGCATGTCTTTAAAGTTTAGGGTGAGCACATACACAGAAAATGAGGATGACCCTGTAGCAGTACTGAAATGTGTGTGGTTGCCAGTATTGATAATCATGAGGTGACCTTTGATGAGCCCTACAACTCACTGTGTGTGTTAAAGTTTTCAAGTAGGAGGAATGGTTGGGGGAATTGTATTATGAGAGCCTCATAACCTAATGCCTCTTGCAGTGGTAAGTGCAGGTAGCATACTTTAATCCTCTGTGCTTTTCTTGCTATAGCTGTTCTACTTTTACACCTACATCAATACAACTACTCTGTAATTCACAATTAAGTGCCTGGCAAAGGGTTCATCGAGCCACCTTCAAGCTATTTCTCTATTGTTCCACTCTCAAAGAGCACGCAGGAAAACAAACACTTAAATCTTTCTTTGTGATCTCTGATTTCTCTTATTTTATTACAGTGATCATTTCTCACTATGTAGGTGATCACTAACAAAATATTTTTGTATCCAGAGGAGAAATTTGGTGACTAAAATTTTGTGAAAAAAATCCTGTTTAAATGAGAAACATGTTTGTTTTAATGATTGCCACTCCAACTCACGTATGATATTCATGAACCTCTCTCCCCTTTTTCATGACAATATAAAAAGAGGTGCATTACTTTGAACTTTTTTGATGCCCTCCATCATTCTTATACAATGTGCAGCCTCACTGTGAGCAGCACAGCAGAAGACAACAGCCAAGCATAATGTAAGCAATCTCTTTCGTAGACCTGTTGGATCTTCTAAGTGTTCTGCCATTAAATCGCAGTCTTGTGTTAGCTTTCCCCACAGGATTATCTATGTGGTCATTCAAATTCAAGTTATTCATAACTGTAGTCCTTAAGAGTTTAGTTGAAATCACAGCCTTCAGATTCATGTGATTTATGGTGTAAGCAAAACGTAGTTGATTCCTCTTAGTACTATTGTGGAGGACCTGACACTTTTCATTATTTAGAGTCAATCACCACTTTTTGCATCACACAGATATCTTGTCTAAATCATGGTGCAATCAGTTTCGATCATCTGATGACTTTACAAGATGGTAACTGACAGCATCACTAGGAAACAATTTACGAGAGCGACTCAGATTGTCTACTAAGTCATTTATATACAGGGTGCAGAAGTTTTGGACACTCAAGGGTATGAGAAAAGGCATTGGTCAAATGTCTACTAAGGATCTGGAGAAAATGACTACAAAATTCGAAAAGAGAGCTTCTCTTCAAGCACATCGTGGCAGTGGGAGGAAAACAGTTGATCCGATGTCTGCCAAAAATGTGGCCACAACAATGCAGGAGGGGTCAAGCAGTGGTATGCAGACAAGCAGTGCATGGGTAATTGCCTGAACATTGGACATGCCTGGGAGCAAGGTGCATAAAATCCTACAAAACATCCTATATTGTTATCCACATAAAATCACCCATGTTATGGAACTACTTTTGGCTGACTCAGCAGCAAGAGAAATGTTCGCTCTCAAAATTTCTTGCTCACCTGGAATGAGACAATGAATGGCCAGGAAACATTCTGTGGATTTCCATCTCCAAGGATGTCAATACACAGAAGTGCAGGATATGGGCAATGGAGAATCAGCAGTCACAACAACCAGTATCACTTTATTCTGAAAAGGTGACTTTGTGGCATGGGTTGACAGCATCATTTATCACAGGGCGATATGTTTTTGAGGATATAAGTCCTGTGGACTCTGTTACCTGTGCCATAGCTGGTTGTTGTTGTTGTTGTTGTTGTTGTCTTCAGTCCTGAGACTGGTTTGATGCAGCTCTCCATGCTACTCTATCCTGTGCAAGTTTCTTCAGCGCCCAGTACCTACTGCAACCTACATCCTTCTGAATCTTCTTAGTGTATTCATCTCTTGGTCTCCCTCTACGATTTTTACCATCCATGCTGCCTTCCAATGCTAAATTTGTGATCCCTTGATGCCTCAGAACATGTCCTACCAACCGGTCCCATCTTCTAGTCAAGTTGTGCCACAAACTCCTCTTCTCCCCAATTCTATTCAATACCTCCTCATTAGTTATGTGATCTACCCATAAAATCTTCAGCATTCTTCTGTAGCACCTCATTTCGAAAGCTTCTATTCTTTTCCTGTCCAAACTATTTATCGTCCATGTTTCACTTCCATACATGGCTACACTCCATACAAATACTTTCAGAAACGACTTCCTGACACTTAAATCTATACTCGATATTAACAAATTTCTCTTCTTCAAAAACACTTTTCTTGCCATTGCCAGTCTACATTTTATATCTCCTCAACTTCGACCATCATCAGTTATTTTGCTCCCCAAATAGCAAAACTCCTTTACTACTTTAAGTGTCTCATTTCCTAATCTAATTCCCTCAGCATCACCTGACTTAATTTGACTACATTCCATTATCCTCATTTTGCTTTTGTTGATGTTCATCTTATACCCTCCTTTCAAGACACTGTCCATTCCGTTCAACTGCTCTTCCAAGTCCTTTGCTGTCTCTGACAGAATTACAATGTCATCAGCAAACCTCAAAGTTTTTATTTCTTCACCATGGATTTTAATACCTACTCCAAACTTTCCTTTTGTTTCCTTTATTGCTTGCTCAATATACAGATTGAATAACATCGAGGAGAGGCTACAACCCTGTCTCACTCCCTTCCCAACCACTGCTTCCCTTTCATGCCCCTCGACTCTTATAACTACCATCTGGTTTCTGTACAAATTGTAAATAGCCTTTCGCTCCCTATGTTTCACCCCTGCCACCTTTAGAATTTAAAAGAGAGTATTCCAGTCAACATTGTCAAAAGCTTTCTCTAAGTCTACAAATGCTAGAAACGTAGGTTTGCCTTTCCTTAATCTTCCTTCTATGATAAGTCATAAGGTCAGTATTGCCTCACGTGTTCCAATATTTCCATGAAATCCAAACTGATCTTCCCCAAGGTCGGTTTCTACCAGTTTTTCCATTCGTCTGTAAACAATTCGTGTTAGTATTTTGCAGCTGTGACTTATTAAACTGATAGTTCGGTAATTTTCACATCTGTCAACACCTGCTTTCTTTGGGATTGGAATTATTATATTCTTCTTGAAGTCTGAGGGTACTTCGCCTGTCTCATACATCTTGCTCACCAGATGGTAGAGTTTTGTCAGGACTGGCTCTCCCAAGGCTGCCAGTAGTTCTAATGGAACGTTGTCTACTCCAGGGGCCTTGTTTCTGCTCAGGTATTTCAGTGCTCTGTCAAACTCTTCACGCAGTATCGTATCTCCTATTTAATCTTCATCTACATTCTCTTCCATTTCCGTAATATTGTCCTCAAGTACATTGCCCTTGTATAGACCCTGTGTATACTCCTTCCACCTTTCTGCTTACCCTTCTTTGCTTAGAACTGGGTTTCCATCTGAGCTCTTGATATTCATACAAGTGGTTCTCTTTTCTCCAAAGGTCTCTTTAATTTTCCTGTAGGCAGTATCTATCTTACCCCTAGTGAGATAAGCCTCTACATCCTTACATTTGTCCTCTAGCTGTCCCTGCTTAGCCATTTTGCACTTCCTGTTGATATCATTTTTGAGACGTTTGTATTCCTTTTTGCCTGCTTCATTTACTGCATTTTTATATTTTCTCCTTTCATCAATTAAATTCAATATTTCTTCTGTTACCCAAGGGTTTCTACTAGCCCTCGTCTTTTTACCTACTTGATCCTCTGCTGCCTTCACTACTTCATTCCTCAAAGCTACCCATTCTTCTTCTACTGTACTTCTTTCCCCCACTGCTGTCAATTGTTCCCTTATGCTCTCCCTGAAACCCTGTACAACCTCTGGCTTAGTCAGTTTATCCAGGTCCCATCTCCTTAAATTCCCACCTTTTTGCAGTTTCTTCAATTTTAATTGGCAGTTCATAACCAATAGATTGTGGTCAGAGTCCACATCTGCCCCTGGAAATGTCTTACAATTTAAAACCTGGTTCCTAAATCTCTGTCTTACCATTATATAATCTATCTGATACCTTTTAGTATCTCCATAGCTGGTAAACACTATGAAAATCTTTTGCACACCAAGGTCATTCTAATCCTCCAAGAGCAGGTATATGTGTGTGTAGGATCATTTTTATGTAAGATGGCACTCCTTGACAAAGTACACAACCAGTGAATCAGCTGCTGCAGAGTCATTCTGGAAATCCTAGAAATATCAGCCATCATTTCCATGCAGCCTGGCTTTCCAGATCACCTGATCTTAATCCATGTGACTTCTGGGGGTCAGCTGAACTGAAGGCATGCAATGTGCAATATTTTCTAAACGTGACCCTTGAGGCACACTGATCTGTTGCGGGACAGACTGTTTCTCAATTTCAACTTGTAGCAGAAATGCAATGCGCCAGTCTCACAACAATTAGCAACCAATGCCATTTTGGTTTTTATGCAGTTTTTGATGACAGGACAACTAGAAACCAATTTTTCCTCTTCAATGTGCTATGACCTTCCTATGGCGGATGGACTTGTCTAACTAACAGTGCCACAACTATTGGAAATTTGGGAATTTGTAGTAAAGTCTCAAGGGGCCAAACTACTTAGGTCATCGGTCCCTAAGTCTACACACTACTTAATCTAACATAAACTAACTTACACTATGGACAACACACACACCCATGCCCGAGGCAGGACTCGAACCTCTGATGGGGGTAGCCGCAAGGACCGTGATAAGGTGCCTCAGACCACACGGCACGCAACTACTGACTACCAAACTTGTGCAGTTGTGCAATCTGAACAGTATGGATGGTGTAATGTGCAATTCACCATCATAGCCACGATATTGTGATTCATTTGTAGTTTGTAGTCAGTCCCATTTATGTTAGGACTCTTACAGCACCATATATTGCTAAACGTTATGTTAAATTTATTTTTCTTCCCTAACATTTCCACAAATGTCAATAATATGCTGTTCAAATTTGACATAAGCCTGACCATTGGTTCCCTTTCTACAGTCTTTTGGAAATGGAACTTTAATTATGGACACCCTGTAGATTAGGAACAGCAGAGGGCCTATAATACTTTCTTGGGGAATGCCGAATATCACACTTGTTTATGTGTTTGACTTTATGACTTTCCATTAGTTACTATGAAATGTGACCTTTCTGACAGGAAATGACAAATCCCATCAAATGACTGAAATGATACTCCATAGGCATGCAATTTGATTCACTTCACTTCATTTCTGAAAAATGATGTCAAAAGCCTTCTGGAAATCTTGAAATATGGAGCCAATTTGAGATCCCTCATCGATAGCACTCATTACTTCATTATAATGTTATCAGCAAACTGCAAAGTTTTTATTTTGTCCTCTTCAACTATACAATTTCAGTGTACATAATGAATAACATGAGGTATAGGGAACAACCTTGTATCACTTCCTTCTTAACTACAGCTTCTTTTCATGTACTTAAGTTCTTATAACTGGGTTATGCATACATTGCAGATAACCTTTTACTTGTTTAATTTTATCTCTCTACCTTTGGACTATCAAAAAACCAGAGAGTATTCCACTCAACTTTATCAAATGATTTTTCTAAATCTACAAATGCTATAAATGTAGGTTTGCTTTCTTCAGTCTATCTTCTAAGGTAAGTTATGGCATGAGCATTGAATCACAAATTCCTACACATCTGCTGAAACAATCTGATTCCCCCAAGGTCAGCTTCTACAAGTTTTTTCATACTTCTGTGAGTAATTCGTGTCAATATTTTGCAACCATGACTTATTAAGTTGCCAGTTTGTAAAGATTCACACAACAGCACCTGATTTCTTTGGAATTGGATTTATTACATTATTCTTGGCATCTGAGTGTATTTTGCCTACCTCATATATCTTGCACACCAAATGGAATAATTTTGCCATGGTTGGCTTTCCCATTGATCTTAATAATTCTGAGGGAATGTTATCTAATGCTGTACATGATTCAGGAAATCATTCCCATGCAATTCTTGATGTAGGTATACATGGTATGGATGGAACCGGTGACATGTAAGAATATGATGTACACTGGCTTTAGGAATGCCAATCTCGTGTTCAAGCTGTCGTGTGCTCACATGTGGATTCATAGCAATGGAAGTGAGAACAGTAACTTCGGCAGCTTCATCTGTGTGAGTGCTATGATGATTGCGTTGTTGTGGGTTGAAACTTCCCGTTTCCTGAAGCGTCGCAACAAGATGAGAAAACATCCATCGGGAATGTAGGGTCTTCTCAGGATATCACTCTCTGTACTTCCCGTTTCCTGAAGCGTCGCAACAAGATGAGAAAACATCCATCGGGAATGTAGGGTCTTCTCAGGATATCACTCTCTGTACAGTTCCGCTGCCTGGGTAGCATTTCGCCTACCTTCAACAACAACAACAATAAAAGAAACATTATGTTGGTGCAGCCTTTACTGTATGCCTACTCTACACAACAGTATTTAAAAGGACTAAACTACCGTACTAGATGTACCTGTACATAAGAAAACAGTATTGCAATTACTGTTCTGATAACTTACATTTCCCATAGATGAGTAGCCTTTTCTTCATTGGTGTACATTCTACCCACACAACTCTTCAACTGATGATGGTTGACAAAATGACGGGTGTAAATTCTAGTTATGTTCACATTTGTCATCTGTCAACATCAGCACGTGGATGTGTTCCATTACCTCGAGCACCTACACTACGCGCTGTGAGCGTCAACATCAAAGTTGTGTTATAATAACGTTTTGTTTCAGTGAGTGGTACATTGTGATACATTTTTGAATAGTTCTTTAGGGGAGGAAATGAATTACTGAATAAAAAATAGAATGTGCCATTTAAAAAAGTCATACCACTGTTCATATCTTTGTAAAAAACAAAGCTACAACAAAGGCAATCATGCTGATTGATATCCTCCTGATGGCTAAAGAACATTTGCTTGAAACATTTTGTAATTTGTGTCTGGACAAACAGTTATTTAGGGTGGTCAAGATAAACGGGACACCCTGTATATTACTTCCACCTTTTGGCATTTCCTTCTTCCCTTCATACTGGATTGTCATCTCAAGCTCTTTTCTCCAAAGGTGTCAATTTTTTTTTATGGGTGGCATCTATCCTTCCCACTGTTATGCATGCTTCTGCGGCTTTTGATTTCACCTCTAGTCATTGATGTTTTGTCATTTTTACTTTCTGTCAGTCTCACTTTTTTAGATATCTGCATTCCTCGCTGCAGTTTTGTATTTGTCCTTTCATTAGTTAAAGTAAATATCTCTAGTATTATCTGAGGATTTTTAATGGGCCTTGTATTTTTCATTATTTGATCTCTGCTGCCTTCAATATTTTATTTCTCAAAGCTACACATTCATTTCCTATCGCATTTCTTGCCCTTGTTTCAGTCAATGGGTGCCCTAAAGCCATTTTGTAACCTTCAACAACTTCTGGTTCTTTGAATTTATTCGTCTCTCATCCCATCAATTTCCTACCTTTCAGCAACATCTTCAGTTTTTTTGCAGTTCACAACCAATGAATTATGGTCAGAATCTACATCTGACTTGGGAAATATTTCACAGTTTAAAATCTGGTCTATGAATTTCTATCTTACCATTAAATAATCTGCACTACCAAACAAAAAACTGAAGCACCCACAAGAGAAAGAGTAATCAAAATGAAACTTTGTGGGGTCAAGAGGGTAGGCGATATTATTACAGTGATTACAAAATAAATTTGAGTATGTGTATGTGTTGAGTGTTTGGAGCTTACAGGCACTCAATAGCAAGGTTATTGGTGCCCTTACACACATTAAAAGAAATGAATGTGGATAAAATTACTAAAATGTTAACATACAAGCTAAGACAATGGAGAAAGAGTAAAAGGTGCTATAAAGGAGATTAAAACACAGGCAAAATGACAGAGGAACTATAAGAAAGGCACTGGGGAATGTCACTGGCTGACTACTTACAAAAAACATAGGTGAACAAGTCACCTTGTTAATAATTTAACACCATCTCCATAAAATCTAGAGAAAGATGTTGTATAATTCACAAAACTTTAAAACTGAAACCACATTCATTTGAACATTACTTAAAATAGAGGGCAAATCCTTCAGCAAACCCACTATGGCCAGCTGGTCAGAAAATAAAACACAGTTCAACAAAATGTGGCACACAGTGCTCTGTACACCACAAGCACCACACACTGGAGGGTCCTGTTGCTGGAGCAAGAAGCCAGGCATCATTGGACTGTGGCCTATGTGAAGGCAAGAAAGGAATACCTCATCTTGTCAAAATGGCTAGAACGAGGTATGCCATGGCCATGTTGTGGACTTTACTAGACACAGCTTATTGTCTGTCACTTCTAGCCATTCATCCTCCAACTGGCACAAGACTCTGGATCTCAACAGTGAGGCTGCAGCATGCAGGGGGTGGCACACTGAAATAACTGAGGATCACAACACACCTCCTTGGCTGCTAGATCCACCCTTTCATTCCCTGCAATACCCATGTGCACTGGTACCCAGCAGAAATACATCCCCTACTTAGAGAAGGGCATCTTGGATATTGTGGACTGCTTTGCCTGCAGGATAACATTGTAGAGAGTGAAGGGCATTCAGAGCATCAGAAGAGACAAGAAATTTAGCACTAGAAGAATGTCTCATCTGCTCCAGTGCCAGCAAAATCATATATAATTCTGTGTCAAAAACAGTAAAGTCTTGTGGCAGTTGGACCTTGAGGACACAATTTGCGAAAACAAAAGAGCAGCCAACACAGTCCCCCTGTTTAGAGCCATTTGTAAAGACAGCTAAATAGTTGTGGAGCTCATATAAAATGTCAGAAAACATCACATTAAAAACAGAAGGAGGAGTGCAATCTTTCCTGCATTGCACTAAATCTAAAATCATCCTTGGCCTCTGCAGTAAGCACAGTAGCATAGCAGGCAGTTAAAACCCTGGATTTGTCGTTGTACGTACTCCACACCAAGTGACTCCAGGACACGCTCCATGTGGAAACCAAATGGCAATGCTGCTCATGGATCATTGGAGAAAAGGTATTCCAAAGGTGGACGAACAACAGTATGGCATGCAGGTGAATTCAGAGGTGTGAGGTACTTCAATGCCACATGCACAATGAGGAGCTGCTGCCAGATGGTAAGTGGTGGTTCCCCAGCCTCAGCACAGAGACTGGGTATGATGCTATTCCTGCAAGAACCTGTGGGTAGCCTAATCCCCTCATGGTAAATAGCATTAATAATCTTCAGGTAAGATGCCCTCGCTGATCTGTACATTGTGCAGTCACAGTCTAGCCATGAATGCACAAAATCCCTATAAAATTGGAGCAGACATGCCCTGTCTGTATCCCAAGACCTGTGGCTAAGGCACTTGAGAGACAATTTTAGTGCTTTCAGTGTTCTGGATTTCAGATCTGTCAGGTGCAGTAACAATGACAGTTTGGAGTCCAAAATGAGGCCCAGAAACCACTCTCTGAACACTTGTCTTTGCAGCCCACTTCACCAACCGTTGTTTTGTAAGCTGCAACTGATGGGTAGCTGTTGCAGTGATGGAGGAGGAACAGAAAACAGCAAAATTGTCCACAAATAAGGAGCAATGTACAGGACTCTGTACCATAGACATGATACTGTTGACAGCTATGGCAAAGAGAATAACACTTAAAACACTGCCCTGAGGAACACCATTCTCCTGCTCAAAATGTTCTTACAGTACGTCACCAACTCAAGACCTGGAAAAGCACTTTGACAGGAAGGACTGTATGCAAATGGGGAGCTGGCCATGAAAGCCCCATTCACGGATTTACATGAAAATATTGTCTCCAAGTAGTGTCATATGTCTTACTGATATCAAAGAATATACAGACACAGAGATGTTTATGTAGGTAAGACTACTGAATAGCCACCTCTAATAGAGCCAGGTTATTGACAATGGACCAAAATCTCCAGAATACACACTGAGAGAGGCTAAGGAGTTCTGGTCTCTAACAGCCAGACTAAGCAACAGTTAAACCCTGAATTCCAGGGTTTTTCCTAGAGCTCACTAGGGCATTGCTCTGGTAACTACTGGAACATGTGTGGTCCTTTCCTGGTTTGAGGAGCGGTATTAAAATTGCCTCTCTCCTTGAGCTGGGGAAACTGCCTCTCTGCCATGTAAGATTAAAATATTTGAGGAGGATTTCCTTTGACGCCACTGGCAACTCTCGAAGCTTGCAGTACGCTGGGTGCAGTGTCACGAATATCAGACAGTGGCAACTCCAGCTCCCACATGGAGAAAGGGCAGTTTTATGACTCAGAATTGTTGGATCTGAAGTCCACCTTTCTCCTCTCTACAGTCAGGGTAGTGGCAAAATCCAGGCTGTAATTGGCAGTAGTCTTTGCAAAATGATCTGTCATTGTCTGGGTGATGTCTCCTTGTTTTGTTTGGAGACAACCCTGTTTCAGCACTGCTGCTTTTGGTAAATGGCTATGCTTTTTGGAAATCCTCCAGATGGCTTCCCATACTGTTGAAGAAAAAGTGGAATGGTTGACGGAGTCAAGGAACCCTTGCAATGACCTTTTCTTGTTCTCCTTAATTATGCATTGAGCCTTGGCTCTCATGACTCTGAAGGCTGTGAGGTTGTCTGATGTTGAGCAGCATTTAAGCTTTCTAAGAACCACACGCCTGTCTCATATTGCTGAACAGCACTCACTAGTCCACCAAGGTACAGGTCATCTCCTAAGATGATACGAAGACTTTGGAATGGGTAAGTCAGTGGCATGATGGATCTCTTGCGTGATGTGATCCACTCCTGCCTGGACACTGTTGCAGTCTTCGAACACAGCCAGCTGGCTGAATAGCGTCCATTTAGCACTGCTGACCATCCATTTTGGTGGCTTCTGTGCAAGAAATTCTCCATCCAGGAGGTGAATGTGGAGTGGGAAGTGGTTGCTGGAATGAAGGTCGTCAATAACTTCCAACAGAACAGCGTCTGTGAGGGCTGGTGAGCAGAAAGAGAGATCAAGGGCTGAGAATGACCCTGTAGCAGCACAGAAATGAGTGGTAGTGCCTGTGCTGGTAATGCACAGCTCATGGGAGGTCATGACGCTATCCAAAACCTGACCCTGAGGGCAAGTAGAGATCGAACTCCATAATACATGACGGGCACTGAAATCGCCCAGGTAAAAATGGTCAGGGGAGTTGTTCTAAGATCAGTTAGAGACTCAGAGTCAATCATGTTGTGTGGTGGTAAATATAGCAAACAAACTATGATCCTCTGATGGACATGAACTACAACTGCAACCACTCACAGGTCAATATATAGGAGGAGAGCATGTTATTGACTACAAATTGACCTTTCCCTTTGGCTTTTCCCCAGCCATGTTATCCTTGTGATAAGAGTGTATAGCCACTTATGACAGGAGCAGAAGACGATTTAAAATGTGTTTTCTGCCAACACAAGTACAGGGGACTTTCCTGTACTAGCAGTTCCAGTTCCTTCACACATGTCCTGAAACCATTAATGTTCCACTATATGATGAAAGCCATCTATTGTCTAGCACTTTCTTCCTGACTTTCTGCCATGGAGGGCAGCCCACAATGGGTGGAGGCTCAGTCTTGGGGTGAGATGATTGCCCCAGTCCAACATCAAGGTCCATTGCCTCTAAGGAAGAGTTGAGAGAGATGTCAGAGAAGATAATGTTGATTTACTTCCCAGTTCCATCTGAAGGCCTGGGTAGGCTTTGGAGGCACAATCGTGGCTGTGGTTGTAGCAACACTGGACAGCGTAGCAGACTGAACCATTGGAGGGGCAGGGAGCACCATAATGTTAGCAGCTATGGCTTTTTTTCATGTTCTGGAGAAGGGCTAGGTTTCAAAATGACTGCAGCAGCACAAGTATGTGGACAAACGCATGTACTAGTGCTGATACTAGCAATTTTCATTTGTGTAGCAGCATCAACTTTCTGCAGTGGCTGTTTAACAACTGAAACAAAGGAGGTAACAAATGTTTGGAGCAGCATGGCTTCATAGATCTTTTTGGCCCCATTATGTGGGATGTGCTTTGCAGTCTTAAGCTCTTGTATATTCCATTCTTCCAGATACATGTTACAGTCTTGCCTTCATACAGGGTGAGCTCCAGAACAATTCACACACTTCAATGGAGACAAACAAGGGACACCTATGTGGGTGGCCTTGCCACATTCACCACAAGTAGCTACTCTGTGACACCCAAGAGCAGTATGCCCATCTGAAACACCACATTGGTTTAGGGAAATAAGGCCACACATTTAGGTGAAGGAAACCTGCCTTAACATGCTCTGGAAGTTTTGTGCTATTAAACGTTGGACTTTACAAGTCCCCCATCCCCCCTCTTCATGATATTTTGACTACACCTTTGGTGTAATTCAAGGTGGTGTGCAGCTCAGTTTCGATGGCATAATCCCCAAGACATGGCACTTTCTGTAGGTTCTTAACTTGTAGGGAACTAGATGTTTGCATCAACAGTGTCCTGTCATGCAATTGCTTAGCTGGTTTTAGAATGCCAGCAATGCCGTCTAACCCTTTTTGATTATAGAAAGGAAAAACCTTCTCAAAGCTGCCCTCTTTCCCTTTTACTATTAAAAACACATTCTGACTGCCAGCATGTATTCCATTACTGACCCGAAACTTTTAGACTTTACTCCTGAGCCTGGAGGACTGGTTACACGAGCCCTCTTATTTGACTGAGTGTTAGTCCTCACCAGTGGCCCACCCTTTCAGCTGTTAGGAGAAGGAGAAAGAGATAATTTTGAGAGTTCCATCTTGGTCCCACGAGCATCTAGGGAATTAAAAGTTCACGTAGACAGAACCACAAATGCCTAGGTAAGCCTTATACAACTGTGGTGTGGCAGGATCCCCTGAGGTTGCCCACTAATGACTATTCCACCTCAGCAGCCATTCAACTCATGAATGTGTAGCACACTTTGAAACTGGGAGTTTTTTTTATAGACTTTTTACCACCACCTTCATGAACCGAGTGGTCAAGCCAAGATCCCAGTTCTCTGTAACACATAATGTGCTGTACAGTGGTCACTGAAGCACACCCAGAGCTTACAGTAACAGGGGACTAGTGGCACTTACCAGTCCTCAGCTCAGAAACCCTTGGGTTCACCAAGCCCACATGCAGCAAACAAATGCTGAGCCCCAGAGGGCACCGGGACAGAGTTGACACCCAAGTTGGAGCCACACATGTTCTATCGAGTACAAATTTGGGTATCTCGCTGGCCATAAGAGCACCTCAACATCTTACAAAGTTCATCGAGACATGTGTCATAGATGGATGAGCATTGGCCTGTTTAAAAGTAGCACCACAATACTGTTGCATGAGGGCAACATGTGAGGATATTGTGTCATCAGAGTTCCCTCAATTGCTACCAGCCATTATTTGAAGTCATACCTGATAGTTCCCCATACCACGATGCCAGGAGTAATACCACTTGTCTCTCCAAAACATTGGAAGAATGGGACCTCTCCTCGTGTCACCAGCACAGTCAATGATGGTGATCAGCCAGGGTAATGCAAAAGTGCGATTCATCACTGAACAGAATGTGATGCCATTCATCAGTATTCCATGCTACCCCATGAAGGCACTGCTACAAATGCAGTCATTTGAGTTGTACTGATAATGGCAGCCTAAATGTGTGATAGTAATGTCCTTGTCTGGCAGCTGCTAGTCTCTGACCAATGGTGCAGAATGACACTGAAATTCACAGGGAGTCCCTAACTTGTTCTCAGGTGGCAGGTACAGATGTGAAGGGATTACAATGTGCTTGTTGCTCAGTGTGGCTATCCTCCCTTGTTGTGGTCAGGTGTGGTCAACTGAAACTTGGAAGATGGTTGTGTCTGCTCTCTCATTCCTGTGCAGTCCAACAATGGGCCACTGTCAAATCCTAAAGCCTCACAAATCTGGATATTTCACAATTTGATCAGTAGGCCAAATGGACACCCACAATGCAGGCTCTTTCAAACTCTGTCAGGTGCTGATAGTGCTGTCTTGTACAAGTACATGTCATCTCCATGTCCTCTACAGTGATCACTGAACATCTGAGGGTGTTCATGCCTCTTATATATCCTGCTACACTCAGTAACAACACTAAACATGAACAAAACTTTGCACCATGGTGGCTGTTCTACCCCTCAAAGCAAACACCTATTGCTTATAGGTGGCCACACTTAAAGCTTTTCCAGTGTCTCTAGGTCTCTTACATGTATCCAATACTCTTTTACTATTATAAATAGAGTGATACCAATGATCAAACTGTGGTCTGTGGCCAGCAGCAGCAGGCAGCATCCTGATTCATTCCCTGTCCCCATTCCATGTTCTGCTATCATTTTTCTATCTCTTTCTTGTCCTCCTATCGAATTCCAGTCCACTGTCACAGTTAAATTTTTATCTCCCTAAACTACCTGAATACGTTCTTTTAGCCCATCATACATTTTTCCAATTTCTGTATCATTTGCGCAGCTAATGCAGCAGACATATAAAATATTACACCCACTCCCACATCACGCCAGCTTGATTATCTGTTGACAAATCTCTGTTATCACAGTCTGGCAACTTTGAAAGCCAGCCAGAAAGAATGGAACTGGACCTCAGTCACTAGGCACAGCTGTTACATCTGCAACAGCTTGTCTCATCCTTTGGCTTGTCAGTCCAAGCTCACGGCCACCCTATACATTCCACCACGCAGTGACATTGTATTTAATGGTGCCTCACTATCATTTTCTCTATTGTAACACACCATCAGTTCTCAGTCCCCATCTTTTACTATGTCTAAAGTTTTTTCTCTCCATATTATTCAATGGAGTTTGAAAATCTGCAGTGCTGTCTCCACTTGTACATTTCTTCATTGTTTTTCTTTCTGCTTGCTGTCAGCAGTACACTATTGATTCCCAATAGCTTCTCATTCCAGTCTTAGTGGGTTTCTTCGAGCCATTCATCACATTCTGTCACATCCTGGTCACAGTAATTTGGGAACAAGGTGAAAGATTAGCAACATAGCATTTATAGAAAGCTTGTATGACTTTTGGATCAGCAATAGCAATTGTTGCTACTGCAGCAGTAATTGCAAAAACAGTTCCAAAACCTGTTTCATCACAGCAAAATGAATTACTCCATCAATAAAATTGAGCTTCCCAGGGATCAACTGCATGTACAAGGTACCCATCCAATACAGGCAGAGTGTCGCCCACCTACCTTTCTGCCATTTAATGATGATGAAGAGTATTGATACACACATTTACAGTGGCTGAAACAGAACTGCACTGGACTTCAGGTCACTACTCACAGTCTCTAGTTGTCACTCTTTCTGTCCTCAGCTCCCCGGGGATGTTTTCCTTACTTAAGAAGTTGGCTCCTCTCTGGATTCCAGTTACCCTCACTTTCGAGGAGGTGTGTGAGTTACTTCTGAATTATTATTTCCTGTGATTCCATATGGTCGCATCATGGCACGAATTTCACCAATGCCACAAACAGCCAGTTCAGTCGTATCACTCCTGGGTACTGATTTACAGGGGTTAAGTCACCAATGAGATTTCACTTCTGTGAATCCATCACACAAATCCTCATATGCAGACTCACTCTAATTTGGGACGTAGTGGTCCAGTTGCCTCTTAATCCAGAAATACATGTCAGCCCCCAAAATGGACAACACATCACTGGAAGGTAGTATGTCAATCACACACTCTTTTGAAATTGTGCAGCAGCAAATGGACACCTTATGGTTTGACCACAGGTAGAAATAGTCTATCCATCGCATCATACCCCAGGAATGTGAAATACGTGTAAATCATATCTAACATGGTGGAATCATTGTTTGTCAGTATCCGACACATCAATGGCCTCTGAACAGCTGGTCATACCCCTCTAGTGAGTATAGCAGGGTCTTCCATCATGCCCAGACTGCTTCACAGCATGTGCGCATGCGGATTGTCCAGATTTCTGGGTGGAAAAGATGGACATCTTTTTCTGGGTGGAAAAGATGGTCATCTCTGAACAGTCTGTCATAAACTATTGGAACAATCAGATTCAGTTTGCTGCATGCATCAAGGAAACGTACATGAACTCCAAGCAATAGTTCCTCTTGGCAGCCCTTTTGTTAACAAGAAATGTTTAAATCATTGGTGGAAATGTAAATAATCAGAGTTGTAATTCTCCGTGACAGGCAGAATGACCACCAGAGTGTAAAACATTGTTAGTGTTTAGTTTTGTTAACAGGCCTGATAGGTTATATAAGGGATATGAACAGCATCAGATATTAAGTAATCACTGTGAAGGACACAGAGATGCCATGTACGCATCTGAGACAGCGTTATCAGCACCTCCAGTGTTTGAAAGGTTTACCATTGTGGGTTTTCATATGAACATCTGGTTAATCATGTAATATCTAGATTTTTTGGGCATTCAGATGTGACAGCAGCCTGATTTTGGACTTCAATGGAACATGTGGGCAGGCTTAATAGTCGTCAGGGTTCTGGACAACCACATCCAACTACCACATTGGAGGCTTGCCATGTAGTTAACAAGTACATTGTAAGGCCTTTACATCTGTGCCTGTCATCTGAGAACAAGTAAGGGACTCCTGCAACATTCTGTGTCATCGCACACCATAGGTCAGAGACCAGCAACAGTCCAATTAATGAATTATTGGCCATGCATAGGTAGCTGTTAACATTGTGACACAGATGTCTACATTTGGAATGGTGCTGTGACCAGGAAGCATGGACTGCTGAAGAATGTCACTGCTTTGTGTTGAATGATGAATCGCAGTTCTGCACTACCCCAGGCAACCATCATCTGCGAGTATGGTGGTGAGTTAGATGAAGGTCATACTCTTCCAATGTTGTGGAGAGGCACAGCAGTTACTCCTGGTATCATCATGTGGGGAGCAACCAGCTATGACTTCAGGTCATGGTTGTAACTGATTGAGGGAACTCTGAATGCACAACAGTACATCATGAACATTCTGTGTCCTCATGTGTTTCCCCTTATGGAACAGTATTATGAGGCCATGTTTCAACAGAACAATGTTCATCCACACATGGTGCATGTCTCTGTGAAATGTCTGAGTGATGATGAGCTATTCCCATGGCCATTAAGATCCCAAGATCTGTCCCCGATCCGTGCAAACAGCTAGAGTATCAACTCTATCCCAGTAATAGTGTCTACAATATGAAGAAACAGTTACATCAGTTGTGGGTCAGCTTGCCTCAGGAGGGGATACAGTGGCTCTATAGCACCTTCCCAACCAAATCAGTACATGAATCCATCCCAGAGAGGGTGTAATGTCATATTGACAAGTGGGCTTATACTGACAAGTTCTCTGTAAATTTGATTTCATTTTGTGATCACTGCAAAAAAAAAAAAAAAAAAAAACAAAAAAAAAAAAAAAACTAACTAACTACCCTCAATCCTTGAAGTTGATGTTGGTTCTACCTACCTTTCTGTGTTCTTCACTTTTTTGTCAGGGTGTGTACAACTGCCTTAATGGATCTCTTCCACTCCTGAAATCTTCCACCGATATCTGGAACAGTTAACCATGTCCTTCCATACCCACTTGCACTAACTATCTACATTATTTAATGTCAGAGGTACTATACATCAGGAACACCTCTCTTACCTTTAAATACTATTTGCAAAATAACATTATGCAGGGCTAAAGTGCTGGTTAGACTAATACCATTTTCCCCAGGAGCATCAGAATATCCCTTGCACTTGCTAAACAAAGAAGGGATCCAGCCAACTAACTCCAAAGTCACAGCTATTGACTGTGTGCCCTGCCCCCAAAACTTATGGAGGCTGCAAGGCTCTTTGGGAAAAGTGAATTGTTATTCAAAATTATTCCCACAAGTGGCCCATATAATACAACCACTGAACCATTAGTGGAAAGAAAGCTTTCACCACGGGTGGACAGCTACCTGCGAGAATGCCTTGGCACAGTTGAAGTGTATGCTGTGTTCATAATCCTACCTTGCACCATTTTCACCAATGTGACCAATGGGTCTGGCTACAAATGCCTCTCCATATGGCACTGGTGCAATGTTGGCACATAGGAACTACACTATGTGATCAAAAGTATCCGGACACCTGGCTGAAAATGACTTATAAGTTCATGGCACCCTCCATTGGTAATGCTGGAATTCAGTATGGTGTTGGCCCACCATTAGCCTTGATGACTGCTTCCACTCTCGCAAGCATACATTCAGTCAGGTGCAGGAAGGTTTCTTGGGGAATGGCAGCCCATTCTTCATGGAGTCCCACACTGAGGAGAGGTATCAATGTCGGTCAGTGAGGCCTAGCACGAAGTCAGCATTTCAAAACATCCCAAAGGTGTTCTATAGGATCCAGGTCAGGACTCTGTGCTGGCCAGCCCATTACAGGGATGTTATTGTCATGTAACCACTCTGCCACAGGTCATGCATTATGAGCAGGTACTCAATCGTTTTGAAAGATGCAATCACCATCCCCGAATTGCTCTTCAACAGTGGGAACCAAGAAGGTGCTTCAGACATCAGTGTAGGCGTGTGCTGTGATAGGGCCATGCAAAACAACAAGGGGTCCAAGCCCCTCCCTGAGAAACACGAACACACCATAACACCACCTCCGAATTTTACTGTTGGCACTACACACGCTGGCAGATAATGTTTACCAGGCATTCACCATACCTGCACCCTGCCATCGGATCACCACATTATGTTCCGTGAATTGTCACTCCACATAACATTTTTCCACTGTTCAATTGTCCAATGTTTACTCTCCTTACAACAAGCGAGGCATCGTTTGCCATTTACTGGTGTGATGTGTGGCTTATGTGCAGCTGCTCGACCATGAAATCCAAATTTTCTCACCTCCTAGCTAACTGTCATAGTACTTGCACTGGATCCTGATGCAGTTTGGAATTCTTGTGTGATGGTCTGAATGTATGTCTGCCTACTACACATTATGACCCTCTTCAACTGTTGGCAGTCTCTGTCAGTCAACAGATGAGGTCGGCCTGTACTGTTTTGTCTTGCACGTATTCCTTCATTTTTCTACTTCATTATCACATTGGAAGCAGTGGACCTAGGGATGGTTAGGGGTGTGGAAATCTCATGTATAGATGTATGATACAAGTGACACCCAATCACCTGACCACATTCAAAGTCCTTGAGTTCCACGGAGCACCACATTCTGTTTTCTCAGGATGTCTAATGACCTATGAGGTTGCTGATATGGAGTACATGGCAATAGGTGGCAGCACAATGCACCTAATATGAAAAACGTATGTGTCCGGATACTTTTGATCATATAGTGTATGACGGTACTGAGGAATCTATCGCCTATGCATTGAAGTAAGTAGGTCTGTGGCTATTTAAGAACCATAAAATGCTGGTACCACTATTCATGCCTCTCTTCAGTCTTCCAGAACAGACACCGAAACGACTCATGTGCTCTTTTCATCAGCTCCTACAATTATGACATTAATACAAGCCAACAGTACAACATGCAAATGTGAATGCTCTATCGCAATTTCACACTGGACAAGATCTGGCCTTTGACCAGCAGGAAATCTCATTGATCATATAGTGGAGTAATGGCGACAGACCTTGGAAGGTTTTCCCACAGGGGTTGCACGAATCACTACAGACACGTGCTGTGACCCGATATTATGACAAGTCATGCGCCATATTCTCCATGGATGACCAACACACATTTCAAACAATAAAACTCAAGAGCTCCAGGCCTTATGCTGCACCTGCCACCATCTGTCAAATGTCAACAATATCCTCCTCACAGGCACTGAGGCATATACACACTGTGCCATCATAATGAGCACACTGTGACCTTGGGTTTTATAACTCCTTCATCGCAGTCACTGGGGAATGTTGAAGATGAAAGCCCTACTGAGGTGACATTCTTACTAGCCAGGTTTAAACAAGGACATGGAAGAAGTGTTACACAATTGCTCAGCTTGCACTAAACATCAGGCAGCAATCGCCCCATTATTTTCTCCCCTGGCCCTCCCCATCAACCTTGGGACCACACACATTTAGACTTCGTGGGCCCATTTCTGGGATCTATGTGGCTAACAGTCATGGATGCCTGCTCCAAATATTAATATGTTGTAAGCATCGTGTCCAGCACACAAGAAACAACAGTAAATGCGCTAGTCCAGAATTAGACATAGAAGGGCTTCCTTGAAATACAGTATCAGACAATTGGCCCCAGTTCACTGCAATGGCTTTCAAACAATTCTGCACATCAGATGGCATAAAATACCTTTCTAGTCCACCATCCTCCAATGTCAAAGCAGAGCATATGGTGCAGATTTTAAGTAGCACATGATGAAAGTTGTGGGAACCACCACAAAAGTGGCATTCACAATGTTCCTGAGTACATGCAGGACCACTCCTATTCGAGGCACAGGCCAGGAAATCCAGATGATACTCTCTGGGCACAGCAGTGATAGAAATGTGAATGTCAGCAATGATGGTTAACACCCATGGGTGGCACATCAGATTAGTTGACACTATGAAGGGTTTGGAGTGCCATCATACAAACCAACTCTGGCCCCACTTACCAAATGCATCACCACCAGTGGAAATGCCAGATCTAGAAAGCCCGCCATTGCCTGTCCCGTATCCTCACTGATACAATTTACACCCACAAAAACTAGAGGCAATTTCATGGACACAGACAAAGAGATACAGCTCTTTGCACAGCCTCTGCCACCACAGCAAACAATGCCATCACAATGCTCCAGCATACTCTCAGGTGACCTCAGTTCATTACACCAGCCACCAGGCTTATGTGTTGGGCCACCAACCATACTATTGGTTCACCTTCTGAAACACAGTCCAGCTCATTTCTGGACATACACACTCATCTCATGGGGAAAGAATTTGGTAACCCAGCCCAACGACTTCACAAGCACACCAGAAAGCACAGAACTGGACCTCAGCAGCTAGGCAGAGCTATTACATCCATGAGCTGGCGACAGCACCATACAGACACAGCCAATCAGAACTCATGGCTGACCTATAAATTCTGTCATGCAGTAACACTGTACTCAGTCGTGTATTTGCCTCATTATCATCTTCTTTGTTCTGTAAAACCGTCAGGTCACATTGCCATTTCTCAACACATCTCATGTTTTCTCACTTTGGATTACTCATAGTACTTTGTTTATTTTCAGTGCACCTCCACTTGTCTCTTCCCTCATTGTTTATATTTCTGCTTCCACTCGATGATCCACTGCTGATGGTTCCAGGCCAGTCAGTTCAGCCTCAGCAAGATTCTTTGAGTTGTTCATGACATTCAATTTAATCCTGGTAACAATAAAACCTGTACACACGAGACCAGAAGACCTATTTATCTTACCACTTCACCCCACTAATTCCAACTATACCTAACTGCAACCTATTCACATCTCTTCTAAAATTCTCTGCACTACCAACTCAATTAAGGGATCTAACATTTCTCACTCTGATCTGTAAAATGTCAGTTTTTTTCCCCATGATGATAATTGCCTTCTGAGTAGTCACCACCTTGGGACCCAAATAATGGACTACTTTACCCAAGCATATGTCATCATCATTAAGCCATACAGGAGAGCCGAAAACAGTGGCAGTTGTTTCCTCCTGTTTCAGCCACTTGTAGTACCAAGATACTGAGGCCAGACAGTTAATCACCCAGTTCATTGATATTGCAACTGTAAAGGAAACTGCCCCTCTTCAAGAACCATTTATTAGCCTTATCACTCCACAGATATCTCTCCAATGTGTTTGCACTCACAGTGTGGCTATCTGTATTGGTGAAGTATGAGAAACTGTCGTACCTGCGGAATATTTTACCCAAGAGGACACCATCATCATTAAGCCATACAGTAGAGCTGCATGTAATCAGCAAATATAATGGCTGTAGTCTGCCTTTGCTTTCAGTAATTCACAGTACCAACGTAGCAAGACTATGTTGACTAATGTTGCAAGTCAAGGCTTACCCTGCAACTACTGAAAAAGCTGTTGCCCCTCTTCAGGAATCATTTGTTGATCTGGTCTCTCTACAGATAGTCTTCAATATGGTTGCACCTACAGCACAGTGATTTTTATAATTTGGGCGCACAAGAACTGACCCCCCCCCCCTCCCCCCTCCCCCACCCCTTCCACAGTGTAATGAAGCAAGCTGGGATATTTCAAATTCCACTCTTGTTTTGCCATCTGCCTCCTTTAAATTCGTTTTGTTACTTTTAACTATTTACTATTAGCATACATGAATATAATCTGCATTTCCATATAAGAGAAAGGTTGTCCCTCAGTTTTAAAGTAAATGACATCAGATCTAATTTTGTGCTTAGTTTTATGTATGTATTTGATTTTCTAATTTATTTTGGTTATTCCTAGTTGGTATCTTTTATTATAGGGTGAAATCAGTAATTGTTTTGTAACTTAAATTCTGTTGTTGACATATAAACAAATATAAATTCTGTAATAATTGTAAACATTTGGAAGATGAAATGCTAGCAATCTTTAAGTATCTATTTAGCACTTTTCAAAAACATGTTAGCAAAACCAGACTTTCATTAATTCCAAAGTAATTAACAGTTTTGTCAAAAGTATTGTTTACATAACAATATTTGTTAATTTCACAATTTAAACAAATCATTTGGCATAACTCTCGTAGTAGAAGAAACTGCTAAAAAGAACCAATTTTTCGACGTGTTTAGTTAATTTAATGAGTTAAGTTTTAATTGTAATTTCTGTAAATTTAACTTTGAACAATGTGCAGTTTCAGTACCGATTATTGTGATGATATATAAGGGCCCGATTTTTGGTCACGAGACAGTCAGTCCACAGCTGAGTTTCAGACATGTAACCTGTGCCGGTTAGAACAACAACAATGCCTAAATTTAACTGTGAAATAAGTGTTAAACAATTAGGCTGTGTAAAAACAGTGACAGTGTCTGCTCCATACGTACCTCGATATTCTTCAAGAACTGTGGACTTCGTGGTTATGCTTTTACTGCTTGTAGATGTTCAACAGTAAAATGTTTGTAGCAGTATGTGGAGTTTCGCTTGCAAACTATTAATGAGGCTTATCACAAGTTAAACAATAGTGCACTGGCCATATAACTGTGTATTATTGGGGGAGGGGGGGGGGGGGGGGGGGGGTGAACAGTGAAATTAAAGTACTATGAAACATAACTGTGCACCTGTTGGCTACATAATTTGCAGTAGTCAGTATCGGAATCCACAATCTACTTTTTTCAGCCAGTGTAGCTATGCAGTACACTGACACCAAGGGCAACATATGAAGAGATAAGTAAAGCAGGTGGAACCACCAAAATGGCAAGGTCCATGGTTTGTGTGTGTGTGTGTGTGGGGGGGGATAGGTGTTGGGGCAGGGGGCAGAGGGTTATGTAAAGTAAACATGGAGAACAGAGGAGCTGTCAAGTTTATGGAAAGATTACAAAACTTAAGAACATTAGCTTATTAGTTGCATACATCATTGCTTATTAACATTATGATGTGGAATATATGAACTGAACATAAGACTGAAGGGAGAGTTAAGCAATATAGTTGTAAAAGGCTATACACTGGCAATTTGCAGGCTAGCATAAATTATGCAAGTTTGTTACCGAGTACTTATTTCTAGTTAAGAATTATCCTGTGGTATAGGGTTGTTATGGGGAAACAACCTTAATTTATATTTGAAAACATTCCTGCTGTCTGCCAGACATTTTAATTCCATGAGCAGATTGTAAAAAGAGTTCCATAGCACGGTATTTCACTCCTTTATGTGCCCAAGTTAGATTCACTGGAAGGAATTTATAGCATTTTTCTCTTTTAGTATTATATTTGTGAATCTATGATAAACACACTGTAATGGATAGTTGACAGAAAATTTAATTAGTTACTAAATGTATTTCTAGGAAGTGTTAAGTATTCCCAACAGCTTAAATAGTGATAAATGTAAAACAGTTATCTATAATAAAAAAGACAAATGTGTAAGTGGAACAAAGAAAAGAGGTGACAAAAACGATTTCCTGTTAGTGGGTCATTCTACATTAACAAACGTTATTGTGCTAGACTGCAAGATCAATGTTTGACCTGGAATTCTATCCCATCAGCTAAACAAACATTTTAAAAACATAGCGAGTGCAAAAATGAAGACAGCCAAAAATGCTAATGAAACTACAAGTAGGCCTACTAGCAGCTACAGAAGTGTTTTAATCCACATGGGCACAAACTCCGCCCGCAGGAGCAGTGGTGAAGAAATCATGAGTGAAACTAGAAATCTGATTCAATCAGCGAAAACAACCTCTGTGCTGGTAATTAGTGGGGTTATTCACAGAATATTGGTAAGCAATACATCAACAGAATAAATAGTGGCATTAGAGAACAGTGCAACAGGCTTGGGGCAGTAATCGTTGACCCAAACAACTGTTTACTTGATAAACATATGGGGAAAGATAGCCGACACATCAACAGATTAAGACTCTGTACTTCAGTAAAACGTTCATAGATGTGTAAAATCCTCAAAAGCAAGGGAAACTGGTGCATTCTGATGGGGATGACAGTGTAAAGGTACAAACTGAAAATAAAAAGTATAGATACCAAAGAGAGGATGCACATGAAATATCAGTCAAAAACAAAAGTTCTCTACTGATGCACTGGAATATCAATGGCTTAACAGCAGAACTACCAAACCTTAAATACTCCAACACTGATGCTCCTAAAATTCTGATTTCAGAATGTGTAAATATCAAAACAATCTGCCTAAATGAACACTGGTTAATAGAATATTGTATACAAGTTTTCAATTTTATTGATAATTTTAAGGTAGCTTGCAGCTTTTGAAGAAGAAACAAATCTTGTGGAGGCTCTTGCACTCTTGTTGACTCTTCAGTAAGTTGTAAAGTAAGACAAAATTTTAATTTTTTAAATGAAGAGAATATGCTCATGAGTTGTCCTATAGAGCTAAGTAATCTGAATGCAGTGATTATTGCATTTTACAGAATTGCTAGATGTGCTGTAACAAAAATGTTCTTAGCTAAATTCCAATGTCTGCTAGAAAAAACTTCAGAAAGAAAGTAAGAAGTTGTGATTACAGCAGACTTCAACATAAATAAGTTAGCTGACAGCAGTGATTCCACAAAATTTCAGGCCTTAATTGAGAAATCTGGTATGAAATTTAACTTTTGTGGAGTCACTAGAGCAAACAGTAGATCAGTGACCTGTATTGATAACATTATTACAAACTACCAGTTTGAAAATGCAAATGAGTACTTCTTAGACCTAAATATTTTGGATCATTCAGCTCTGTTTTTGACTTCCCAAAGGAAGGTAAATTAAAGCCTCCAGAACTGTATATAACTGGTGTGTGGACCACTACAGTTAAGCACCATAAACTACAGCAAATTTTTAAATTTTTCTTTAGATATATTTAATGAATCTTTTCCTCCTAGAGCTTATCAAAAGAGAGTAAGTAGGAAACTTAAATGGATTACACCAGGAATAAAAATTTGTAAGGGGTGTTCAAAAAGAAATGAGCTGATGGCATAATTACAGAAATCAGTATCTGTATGTTAGAAGTATTGACCCTGGCCGTTGAGACACTTGTCCCACTGTGACACAAGGCAGTGAATGGCTGTCTCATAAAATTCCCGGGGCTGTGATGTTAACCAGTTCCGCATGAACAGCTGGACATTGTCATCTGAGATGAATCGTTTGCCCCTCAGAGCCTTTTTAAGAGGACCAAAAGTGGTGTAATCATAGGGAGAGAGGTCCGGACTGTATGGAGGGTGGTTGACAATCTCCCATTTGAATTTCTGCATGAGTGCCACGGCTGTATGAGGCTTTGCGTTGTCATGGAGCAGAATGACCCCACGGGTGAGATTGGCTTGTCATTTTAATTTGATTGCTTGGCGAAGGGTGGTCAAGTTTTGTGAGTAACAGATCTGGGGATCTTAATAGCCATGAGACTACCTCAACATCACTTGGACATTTCGTAGAGACATGTGAGACATATGCCATATATCCTGTTGAAAGTGAGCCCTTGGTACTGTTGCATGTGATGTAACACATGAGGATGCAGGATGTCCGTGATGTAACATTGTGCATTGTTGAACACAATGAGACACTGTTCATCTGTGCTTTCCGGTCATGGCAACACTGCACAGTCAGCTGTTTACGTTGTGGTGTTAACAGCAGCCTATGAATGGAGCAGTAATTCTTTAGCCTGGCTGCTACTAGTGTCTGGCCAATGGTGTGGCATGACACAGAGTCCATTACTTGTTCTCAGATGGCAGGTGCTGATATGAAGAGGTAACACAGGGGCACCTCACTTTTTTTTGTGAAACAGTGTATCTTAATCTTATTTATATGCCTGTTGGCCACTCAGCACCTCAATTACATAGTGAGTGGATATCTTGATTCCTAGTATTTGATTTTGTGGCTTAAACATACACAAAAATAATACTTCCAAATTGAATCTTAGTGACTTTTTATAAGATGCAGTACATCAGTTAAAAAAAAAAAAAAAAAAAAAAAAAAAAAAAAAAAATATATATATATATATATATATATATATATATATATATATATATATATATATATATATATATATAGACACACACACACACACACACACACACACACACACACACACATTTGCACGGCGGTGCAAACCTACCTCCCTTGCATGACTGTAAGCACTGTAAATCTGCAGTGAATAATAAAACTACCATTAAATTTGTTAATTATTGCTGGAGTCAAATAAGAATTAAGCCAAATAAAAAAGTAATAAAAAGTAAAAGGTCTGCACTCATCAACAAAACTCAGAGCACTCTCACAAGCATTAATAAGAGAAAAATGTGTAACTCTTATTTCTATGGGAATAAACAGAAATAATAAACAAACTACACTAAGAAAAAATAAAAAAATGTAAAGCTGCAATTTTAATATGGATGTTTCCTTGGGAATAAAGAAAAGTAAACGATGAATTAAACCAAGCAGTTGGAAAGAATGCCAAGTTTTAAGCAAGAGATCTGTTGGGTTACGGTTAAGTGGTAAGCTTCATTTGTACTCAGGTACACTATGTAATGAAATTGTTAAATCCAGCTTGACTTCCCATGTCCATGTTTTTGGTTTGTTTATACATATGCAACATAACAGAATTTTTAAAGAAAAAAATGTGGTGGTAATTTATTGATGTATGATAGTCAGGACATAGGATCATAGACATAAGAGACATCTTGTCTAATCCATATTATGCAAGTTATCCTTCCAACACTGCACCACACAGAGAACGTCTTATGACTTTCTAAGAGGGCATTCCACAGAAAACAGAAATATCCATATTTTTGTACAGCATATCTGGAAAAAAACTACTACATGTTTAATAAAAGGGTTTACCACAGTATTAAAGATCACCAGAAACCAAATGTACTGTCATTTTAATGATTGTTACAGTTTTCATACCACACAGCATATTTCTTCCTTTTCGCGAACTCTTCTTCACAACTCCAGTATTCAAACATACAGCATAACTAGTACCTAATTATTAGAATCGTGTCCTCCTTCCATCATTTTTATATACATTCCTATAGCACCAAACATGGTATATTTCATTGAAGTACCAACTCTGTAAAACCCTTCAATTAACATGCAATTCAAATTCATCCATTTGCTTTTGATACAAAATGTATTCCAGCAATAAGTATGCTCCATACGTATGCTCCAGCAATGTAAGCATGAATTGTGAGAGCATATGAGATACTTTTTCAACTGTACAAAGAATGTGTTCAGTGTTCCACATGAGTATGGCCATCAATATAGATGGGGTGGGGCTCAAGCTGAAGTAACACTCTTAATTAACACACACTATCATTTATGACACATGCTCTGAAAATGGGGCAAAATATATCGGAGTGGCTCTTACAGAATTTCATCCATGAAGTTTCCACCCTCTCCTCTGCCAAGCTTATCACTGTCCTCTGGTGGTCACATCTATAAATTATATCAACTATAATTCCAGAATATCCCTTACTTATGCACATCCCTTACCTACACACAAATTCAATAAAACTTTGTTACTTTCCCACAGTGCTGTGTATCTTATTACCAATCACACCAGCACATAGGGCAAAATGTTTCTCTCATTTTCTTTGTCGATGTTTACTTCTTCTTCTTCTTCTTCTTCTTCTTCTTCTTCTCCCTTTTTTTTTCAGCCACTCATTTCTTCCAATTATTTTTAGCACATTAATCAAATTTGCATCTGACAACATTCAAAGAGTTTAGATTCACTAACTGGTCTTAATTCTTGTCTGCTGCCAACATGGAAGCTGAATTCCTTCTGTTCATTCCAACATGAGTCTTCTCTGCAACCTAACTCCTTCCTTCTCACCTCCCTCCATGCATAACTTTTTTTTTCCTTTCCATTTCATAAAAAACTGTTATTCTCTCTTTAGATATCAGAAGTCTTCTGATCTTTTTTTCACACGAAGGCTTTAAAATCAGAATTGTGATAAAACAAATAAAAGGCAAATATTATTACAAATTGTTTTTATTAACAATGTACATAATTATGGACAGATTTTCAACAGTTTAAACTGTAAAACTGTGGTATTGATTTGTCATTACTCTGTAAAGTCATGAACATCCCTAAGCTCATTGCACATTACAAACATGACAAAAGTTACTTGCAGCAATGCAATTGTCTGAAAGTATATTTAGGTTTACAAAACATTTCAATAATTAGCAATGTTTAGAAACCACACATTATGGCAGGCAAAAGACTGCAAAGATATATTGCAGTATTCAGACAGTACGAAAGTATTCTTGGGTCATCTTGCAAAAACCAAAAAAATATCCAGTGGAAATCTACCTATGAGAAGTAGTTACCCATTGTCTAGCACACATGAAGTGGACTCATAGAGCAGATTCATGGATACTGCTTACTTTGGAGCTAAACATCTCAAATATTACAAGATTTATTTTCTGTAATGCGCTTTTACTGATCTCATTACAAAATGATCAATTTATTCCACAGAACTTAATTTGTAGAAATTGCTTTATCCTCTTTCTAATTAACACAAATAATGTCATTCAACATACTGATGAATCTCATGTTTTTGTTTTCCTTGTCTGTATTTTTAGAGTCATATACCAGAATCGCATTAAATTTCACCCTGTAAGATATCACATTCCAAAATTTATAGACGGTAAAAATATTAAGAATTAGGAACATGTGCATAACTTAACATTAAATATATTTACAATGGTATAGTACAAGCGTAAAAAACTGAAGTTTAATAGTCCAACTTAATACTGATAGAAAACAAGAAAGTGAACAGAGATACCTGTCTTTCTAGGAATGCTGGGTCACCATTAGCCTTGAAAAGCTAATAACAGTGATGAGTAGGGTACATAAAACTGAAGGAAACATTTTGCACTTTCTTTTTAAAAGAGGTACTCTTACTTCTTGAAAAGAAAGGTCTGAGGCACAACTAAAATAGTGGATATCTTAGATGGCAGGATAAATTACAGGGAGTTAACATGTCAATGAACTGTAGTAGTATTACTATAAGCTTGTTTTCTTTCATCAGTAGTGTAGTAATCATCAGTGTTCTTCTTCTTCTTCTTCTTCTTCTTCTTCTTCTCCTGCTCCTCCTCCTCCAGTTCGTCTACATTTTCTTTTCATTCGTTTATGGTTAGCCTCCAAACATTCACAAATATTTTTTGTCATTTGCTATACTGATTGTATGTCACTCTTTATTTTTGGTCCTGTTTCTTTCTCTCTGTTTCAGCAATCATATTTGGTCTTTAATTTTCTTTCAAATTATTCATTTATAGGTTATTCTAGATACACAGTACCTCTTCACTGTATACTCTCATGCTTTTCTCATAAATTCACAGTCTGCCAAATAGTCTGCAGGAGAAACTTCTTCCAATTTATGTATAATTTTGCTCATCCCATATCCTTGAAGGTTCCTACTCATGATGACATTCACGGTAAACAATGTATGACTGGTGAATACCCTTTTCAAACTGTGCTGCCTCTCAATAGCCATTTGTCACTCCTTGCATATCATGTAATACCACTAATGTAGTTGTGCCTCAATGCAGGAAATTTTGTACTTTTAAACTTTTCTCTGATAACCCTTGTACAAAATCCAAAGCTCTGAAATTTCACTTTTTCACTAACCCTACCTGGTGTTTTTACTTATTTTTGGAGGTAAATGGTGATCACATATCCTTTAAAGTTTAATACTGACTGGCGTTCTTGTAAATACAACAATACTTTCAAGCAAAAGAAAATAAAAATACCAAGAGTAAAGACTTACTGAAATATGATGACAGATAAAAAGATAACATGAAGCTTATACATTATATCACAGGAAAAAAGTCAGTACAGTGTCTGTACAGAAATAACAGATCCTTGTACTGCTTTAAGTATAATTTTTTTAAAACATAATATTTGTATCTTTTGATCATGTAAAAAAAGGGAAACGAAGATGACACATTGCTGTCAAACTATTTCTTTTAACAAAATTACATATATAACATAATTACAGCCTACAGTTCTGTGGTCATACAGACTCTGGTCCATCACTTGCAATGCTGTCCAGTTCATCACTGTCACAATTACTTGAGCCAGCACCACTGCTTGGCATGGCGACTCTTGCATATTCATCAGTGTCTATAGATTTGCAGAAATGGATGGCATATTTTAATTTTTCCCGTAGCACAGCCTGGAACCATACAGAAAGAAAACTGTCAATCATGTCCTTCAGTAAACAAGCAACACAAACATTTCCTAGTAAATTAGTAGATAACATTAATCTACATTTATTAATGAAGGAGCTCTGAGAGTAGTGAACTATGTATGCATATATCCACATCCTTCCAATTCGATTTATATGTGGAGCAATGCACAAGCAGTGTACTTAAAAAGAATTTTTATGATACAAAAAAGGAGTTAGACAACACATCATCACACTGGCAGTGGATGCTCGTGGTAAACTGGCAGGAGGTATTCAATACATTAAACAACACATAAAAGGATATAAAAGGAAGTAAACTCTTTGTAGAAAATCTTAGAGGGGCTAACAGAAAAAAATATGTAATTTATGAATAGCATAACCAAACCTAAGATGAGAACTGCACACTTTTATATATAAATTTGTTAGTGCACTGTCCTTTGTGGTATTTCATAATTATTGTAAACACACTTTGTATTCATTACAATTAAGCCTTCACACTATGTACCATGACAAATTAGTCAAATGTTGAACAGCTTGCCAAAATGTGTATGATGCATTCAACATTCACACCTGTAAACTGTCGCGTCCATGAGCAAAGAAAAATGAATAAATAAATACACCAATGAGCCAAAACATTACGATTACTAACTTTTAAGTATGTTGTTCCACTTTTCAAACACAGTACTACAGAGATTCTGCTTGGTAAGGATACTACAAGTACTTGACAGGATTCCAGTAGTATGTAGCACCAGATGTCTCTGCACAGGTCAAGCAATTCCCGCAAATTATGGAATGGAATGGTGCCCAGTATGTTTTCCAATGGGTACAGATCAGGCA